>NC_140916.1:20376738-20436485 GCF_045865225.1 Trachurus japonicus | reverse complement strand
TATTGTTCTTCTGTTCGGCCATTTTCTTCCGCCTTTTTACGGTCTTCTTCTAGTCCTTCATACTTTGTGCTATTTCAACAATTCATATATCAAAACGTGCAGCTTTTTTTGAACTTTATCGGCATTACTTTTCTCTTTTTAACTATTTATACTTAAATATTTAACTTTTTCTGATTTTTTTCAGCTTTATAATGTGTGTGTATTGCGTCTAACGAGCAGAGCCAGAGTGGTGTCAGAGTGGAGAGAGGCAAAAAAACATTCTAGAGTTTTTCTGGCTAAACTGTCAGCACAGCCACAAATTAAACTCTAGACAAATTATTTTCTCCAGTTTTGTAGCCACACTTGTCTTCTGGCTAAAATTCTGGTCAAAAATGCAAAGAGACTTAGATAATAATTTAAAATATTTTTTAAATGCAGCCAGGGAGCTCTCTGCTCTCATTCAGCCCAATGCATTTTTTTCACAGCAGCAGGAGAAGGAGCTCAACTTTGTAACTTGCTGTTAAGTGCTTTTTAATTCATTTTAATTCACCAAAAAATAGTCACAGGTCACAAAAAAGTCCTCTTCTTACTTGGTATGGCTAATTTATACTAATTTCTCTTTATTTTAAGCATCATTGAAAAATCTCACATTCATCAAAGTCTCAACCTCTCTTCTCCACAACTCAGTCTGTAGTCCAGTTGGTAAGGTGGCTGCTTGCCAACCCCAAGGTCACTAGTTCGAATCCAGGCTGAGCAATCTTGTTATGTGATGTTGAATTCTGCTCCCCTCCCCCACCCTCAATTGGTTACAGGTGTTCGTTAAGAGACGCGTTAATTGCTACTGCCACCGTTTGCAGCACATCATCACATTACAATGGCAACATACTGATGTCTGTGCTCTCTGTGGCGAAGCGGCAGAGTAAAGGTTTAGTGATCATGAGGTCATGGGTTCGATTCCTAGTTCAAATCTTGCCTCAACAACAATTATAGTGAATTATTTTCCCAGTCGTCCTCTGTTGACTTCTGATAACTTGCTTCATGTTGAAACTGCTGCTCTCAGCCTGAAATTCACAGAAATTTTCATTGTAAGTCTTACTTGGTGTGGCTAATTTCTGCACTTTCCTTACTTTTTTTTTTAAGCAGAAGCCAGTGATCCTCTTATTAAAGGTTTTCTTTGCCCCTCACATACTGTCTCTGTCTGTAGCCTAGTGATTAGCTTGCTGGGCTGGAGACCTGTAGGTTGCTCGTTCAAATCTTGCCGCAACAACAATTATAGTGAATTATTTTCCCAGTCGTCCTCTGTTGACTTTTGATAACTTGCTTCATGTTGAAACTGCTGCTCTCAGCCTGAAATTCACAGAAATTTTCATTGTAAGTCATTCAAGCTTGACTCTCAAGCTTTCTTGGTGTTGACACAGTGTGTTTCCAACAGGTGCAGCTTTGGGCTCGTTAACTTCAGAGTGTGACAGAGTGCAGTCCATCAACAGACAACAGTCTCTGCAACTGTGTGTACACTGTGGCCTAGAGGCAAAGTCAAAGTCTACTAACTGTGAGGTTGTGGGTTCGATTCCTACCTCGGTCAAACATTTGTATGGTGATCACTGCTTGCACTATTTGCTAATTCTGCAACAGCGTTCAGCTGCTTTCAGCATTCACACCATTTCCATTCTTGGAAATGTTTCACGCTATTGTTCTTCTGTTCGGCCATTTTCTTCCGCCTTTTTACGGTCTTCTTCTAGTCCTTCATACTTTGTGCGATTTCAACAATTCATATATCAAAACGTGCAGCTTTTTTTGAACTTTATCTGCATTACTTTTCTCTTTTTAACTATTTATACTTTTTAAAATATTTAACTTTTTCTGCAAATTAAACTCTAGACAAATAATTTTCTCCAGTTTTGTAGCCACACTTGTCTTCTGGCTAAAATTCTGGTCAAAAATGCAAAGAGACTTAGATAATAATTTAAAATATTTTTTAAATGCAGCCAGGGAGCTCTCTGCTCTCATTCAGCCCAATGCATTTTTTTCACAGCAGCAGGAGAAGGAGCTCAACTTTGTATCTTCTCAACAACTCTGTCTGTAGTCCAGTTGGTAAGTTGGCCCCTTGCCAACCCCAAGGTCACTAGTTCGAATCCAGGCTGAGCAATCTTGTTATGTGATGTTGAATTCTGCTCCCCTCCCCCACCCTCAATTGGTTACAGGTGTTCGTTAAGAGACGCATTAATTGCTTATGTCTGTGCTCTCTGTGGCGAAGTGGCAGAGTAAAGGTTTATTGATCATGAGGTCATGGGTTCAATTCCTGCCTCATTCATGTCGTACTTTCTGCTAGAGACTTCATTCAAATTCTCATTTGTAGACAAACTTCTAATGGATGATGCTTTTTTAAGCATCATTGAAAAATCTCACATTCATCAAAGTCTCAACCTCTACTTCATCAGAAGTGTTGGAATGGCCTAGTGGATAAGGTTCCTGCCATCCAACCACAAGGTCACAGGTTCAAATCGCACCTGAGCAGTCTTGTTAGTGTGTCAACCACTTTGAACTTTAACCAATACCACTTGGTCTGGTCACATGATCAAACTTGGTAATGCATATGCGCCCCCACCTATTCTCTTTACCTCTTTCAATCTTGGTTTGTGTTAACATGTTTCTTGTTTATACCACTGCACTAAGATTGATTTGCACTGGAACTACAGCTTTGGGCTCGTTAACTTCAGAGTGAGACAGAGTGCAGTTCATCAACAGACAACAGTCTCTGCAACTGTGTGTACACTGTGGCCTAGAGGCAGAGTGAGAGTCTGCTGACCATGAGGTTGTGGGTCCGATACCTACCTTGGTCAACCATTTGAATGGTGATCACTGCTTGCACTATTTGCTAATTCTGCAACAGCGTTCAGCTGCTTTCAGCATTCACACGCATTTCCATCAGGAAATGCTACTTTATCTAGTTCTATCTAATAGCTACGTCCTCCTATTATGTAAAAGCTTTCAGCCATCTGGTCATGTGATATTCAAAATTGTATGGATAAAAATGACTAATTAAAAACTATCATTCAAGTTCTTACCCTACCAAATGTTTAACATACAGTATTAACAAACCACTGATACTGAAAAAAAGGGTAGCCTACAAAGATATACAGTACACCACTTTATTCTGATCAGTAACTTCACAAATATGATTAGTATTATATAACATGAAGGACATAACATTGTACCAGTGCTACACAAGTGTTAATGGCAGATACAAAAATAAAACTAGACAGTCTTTTCCACCTTCCAGTCATGATGAAAGTCCTGTTTGCTGACTCGTTCAGTAAACCAAGTGAGCTAGTTCATCAAAGTCCAAACTCATAATGAAGATGTTTATTCTGTGTGTGCGTGTGCCTTCGCCAGGAGAATATGTAGGCTATCGCGCAGTGTTACTCCCTAATTAAACAATAAACAACATTAATATGAGGGTATAGAAGTACAGTTCTTAATTGAGAGGGTCTCAGTGGATTTCTTTTGGTAGAAAAACATAAATTATTTAACTAATTTATTACTTAACATGGCAAAAATCTAAACTATTCAATTGTTTCTACATAAAGATTATTTGAAGCAATAACAGTATTTGGATGCTGGACAGTTAGAAGTATGGAGTGACAACATTTTTTAAAGTAATACATTCATATGACACAGACAGAAATATAATAACTAACTTGACATCTGCTACAACTGAACATAATTTGAGTCAGTATTTTGGAGAATTTTTTTTTTATCCATTATATCTTGTCATGCGGCCAACAGATCTGACAGTAGCACTGTAAACCAGCAGGGGGAAACCTCACACCTGCTACAACTGAGTCTGGAAGTTTCAGTCAGAGTTTCATGAGTAAAGCACTTGAACCATAGGTGTATATCTAAGGTTGTAATAAGACTGCAAAAAGACACTTTGGGCTGTCATAACATACATTAAAAAACAAATATAACACAAATCAGGAATGGACAGTCCAGACTGGAAACTGAAACTTGAAAATGAACTAATACTGTTTCTCAGAGCATTTGTTTGACTGATGGCTGGGAGGGATTTTGTTCTAGTTAGTGGATATACATTCAAATGAAATGCACATCAACTGTATAGTGACTATATGTGTATAGGTGGAGTTCACATTGTCACACCCTCTGACATAAAGGTGTGTTGATTTTAGTTATTTTGTGTATGAATGATGTGTATTTGTTAACACAAAAACAAATAAAAAGTAAAATAAGAAAAAAACAAATATTTTTTGATGGCAAAATCACAAAGCCAAGTAAATGTATAAATTGATTACCTTGTATTTCCAGAGCACCAACCTTAGAAAAAAAAATTAAAAATTGATAATCAGGTGTGTTGTAAAAGGGCTGATTTACATGAAGAAGTCAAAGACTCATGACCAAACATGTTTGTGTTTTGCTTCAATGCAGTGGGAATGAAAGAAAAGTTCGATTGACTGTCCTCTCTGCTCTGTGATCAGCTGCAGATGTGACGTCCTCTGGATGTTTAGGCGTTCTCCAAAGTGATGCAGTGAAAATGGAAAAGCAGACTGTGAACTGTCAAAACAGCAGTCAATACTATTTTTGTCAAGACAAAAAACTTTTACTGTAAATGTCACACCCACAAAGACACACGAGCTAACACAGCAAAATGACACTGAAGTATTCATTTCAGAAAGTCAAAGTTCAAATGGTGAATTTCTCTTGTCAACCATCACAAAGTTGTCTGGATCCACTGACGGTCTAATGGCAGAGCGGTCAGATTTCTTGTTTTTCCTTTTCCTTCAGAATTAAATAGATGGTGATCCTAATTATTGAAAGAACTGCCAAAGCCGCTCAGAAAGTACACATGAGCAGGGAGCGGTCTGCTTTAATAAAGAGACATATAAATTGTATTTGTACAGTACTGAACAGCAGCTGACCCACAGTGGTGTCTGTCACCATGGTTGTTGACGTACAGTTTATGAAGATGAATCCTATGGCATGAAACAAATCAACTATGGCTGAAGTGATTATCAGTGTCAACGTCATCAAGCTGTCTCCAGAGGATGCATCCACTTCTGCATATGTATTGGAGACTGTTTGAGATGTTCTCAGTAATTTTTGGGCATTGAAATTACTAGTGCCCAGATGGGTGCACACAAAGAAAAAGCCACAACACAATGCAAAAGTCAAGGTGGGTTGTGGCTTTCCATTCAGTTGAGGCGTTTGGGCAACTGCTTTATGGTTCATTCATCCATCTCACTGGATTGAATTTTTAGTTTGAGAATGATCATTTGTATCTGTGCAGTTTAAAAGAAAATGAGGCTCAGCTGCTTTAAAAGGGACAGATTTGCAGACTGATGTTTTTAATGTAGAAAACAACAACAACAAAAAACTACTTCCTGTGATTTCAGCGTTTAAAGCAGATATCAGTGGAATGTTTTTGTTAATATAAGTCCTAAATAGTCCTATTTTCCGTCAGCAATCACTTACATGAAGTATTTCAGCCTAAACACGAGTCTCTCCGTCACTCTGCTCTGCTGTAACCCGAGGAGAAAATTTTCCTTGTGGGATACAAGTGTTATCCAATGAGGGGAGAGAACGGCATGAAGGGCTGTGTGTGCAGCCAAGGGATGCGCGTGAATGTGGTGACGTAGCACGAGGACCAATTGATGCCTGACAAGGGCGGGGGCTGCTAACTCATGGTGCGTTCAAGGAAACTCGTACTTTGTGTTTTTCCTTCCTGTGAAGTCATACCAGTTCGATCTGGTACGAGTTCACGGGTCGGAAGTTACGAGTGGCCGTTATAGGGAACTTTCACAGACAACAGGACGGTAAAAACACGAGCTACGGGTTACCTGGAACGCTACCAAGTCGTAGTTGTGACTTGAAGCTGTAACTTACGGTTTCAAAAGCCTGCCTTGAACACAGCATTAGCCGAAACGGCCGTGCCGATGATATCTGCTTTAATGATAAATGCTTAAAAGGTTTGTTTACATCAGTGATGTTCATATGAGAATTCAACTTTTCCCAAATAATGAGATTCCAAAAAAAACATATGCATAATGTTTAAAATGTAAAACAACAACAACAACAATATGAAAATTGACACTGAACTAATTTCCAAAATCATCATGAGTTGCATTACTAATATGACACTAAAAGCTTTATTTACACTGTCACATTCAATCCTGGAAGTTAAAGCAGAAGTAAGCGATCCGGTCGTTTTAGCTAACTTCTTGTCAGCCGATGGAGTTAGCAGTCCCCGCCCTCGTCATGGATCTATAGAGAGCCTAAGCGGAAGCAGGAAGTAACGGTCACCATGGGACCTCAACTCTGAAAAACTATCCATTCAAATGAACGGGACTGACAATTTTATTTCGTGATCCGTTTGAATTGTGCCATGAGAAAAAAATATGTCCTCTACCTGTTAAAAACATCACGTTTCATCCCGAGAAATCAGCAGTTTGTTGTAAAGCTATTGTAGAATAAAATTCAGAAGAATCTGTAAGCAGAAAGACTACAAGTCGCGTAGATGACGTCACACACCAAATGCCACCCTTTCCTGTGTCAGTTGGTGACGTATTTTCTGTGGGACACCAGATCTGTAGTCTGTAGAGCGGTCTTCACACAAAATACATTCTTCTGTTGCCGTTTTATGATAAACGGCTGATTTCTCTTCATGAAACGTGATGTTTTAAACAGGTAGAGGACATATTTTTTTCTCATGGCGCAATTCAATCGGATCACGAAATAAAATTTTCAGTCTCATTCATTTGAATGGCGAGTTTTTCAGAGTTGAGGTCCCATGGCGCCGTTACTTCCTGCTTCCGCAGGCTCTCTATTGGTCCTCGTCCCTTCGTCACCACATTCACGTGCATCCCTTGGCTGCACACACAGAGAGGACTGCCCCTTTATGCCGTTCTCTCTCCTCACTGGATAAAGGTTGTAGGATACAAGGAAAGTTTTCTCCTCGGCTTACAGCAGAGCAGAGTGACTGACAGACCCGTGTTTCGGTCCAAACACTCCAAAGTGATTGCTGTCGGAAGATATAACTATTTAAGACTTATATTAACACAAATATTCTGCTTACTTCTGCTTTAATACAGTAGTAATAGGCTATATTTAGCACTAAATGTGTCTGTGACACTGCCACATACCTACAACAATTCAGCACACAATACTGCACACTCATTGAAGCACAAACCATTTCATTTATTTACACTGAGCTGATAAACTGACAGTATCCTGTAAAATGTAAACGATCAGGTCAACCCCTCAGTTCAATCACTGAGGAGTTCTCATAATCCATTGCTGGTGGGGTGACAGGCACTTTGGTTTTCTTGTACTTCCTCTTCTTCAAATGAAAAACCAGGAAAATGCCACCGACCAACAAAGTTGCCATGGCGAGCAGCAAACCACATATGAGCAGAGAGTGACCTGTTCAAACAAGAGACACATAGACCAGTTGTTATATTAACACAATGACGGCAGAGTTCATGTCTAGTGATTCTATAATATCAGCGACTCATGGTGGAGGTCCAAGTTACTGTGGCTGATTAAACGTCTATTGATAGTAGAAGTGTTTAAAAGTGACTGTAGATTGTGTGAGGCTGTTGCATCTGAGCAAGAAAACAGATTCATGATGTCATATTATGATGTTCAGTGTGACAGCAGCAGCATAATGGTGAGCAACATCAAAAGTTTTCTCACCTTTACAGGTGGATATCTGCTTCTCTTTGGAGACAAGACTGACATGATTCCTAACTGAACAGGTCAGAAGTCCTGAGACGTCGTCTTTCAGTATGATGGTGTTAGTCTCATGATTTCCAGAGAGGAGCTTGTCGTCTGTCAGTGTGCGTCCGTCCAGAGTCCAGCTGTACTCAGGACTGTCCCCTCCCTCAGAGAGACAGGACGCCTTCATAATTCCCTGGGACAGACACTCAGAGACCAACAGCACAGAGGACACAGGAGCTGGGGGAAACACACGCTGATGTTTTATGTCGCCAGAAACAGTTTCCAATAAGGAGCAGGCTGGAGAGGTTTATCAGTGAAATATGATGTATGTGGTCTGTCAATGTTAATGAATTCAACAGAAAGCAAAATAGTTATTTACCTTGGATGAACAGCTGTAAAGTCTGTGTCTCTGTATGCTTTCCTAGGGAATCAAACATTTCAATGGTATATTCACCACCATCACTCCTGCTCAGATTATTGATCCTAAATGTTCCATCCCTGAGAGTGAAGATGGATCTGTTTTCTCCATCAAACAGATTAGTTAAAGTATTATTCTCTCTCACATCCAGTATTGTCTCTGTGTTGAACATCAGTAGGAATCTGTATATGTCTGAGACACTGTCCATCAGCCGTAGGACCACAGTTCCTCCCACAGCTCCATAACACTGAGCTCCATCCTGTCTGCCGTCACAGTGGGTTTCCACAGCTGATACTGAACACGTGCACACACACACACACACACACACACACAAACACACAAACACACAAACACACATAAAGGTTTCAAATAGAACAGCTGATGATGGCTAATACAATGTTTGCTGCATCAAACTACAAGTCGTCATGGTAACAACAGTAATTCACTGGCAGCTCAACTTAGGCCTGTGATCATCATGCAATAAGTGAAAATAACATATTACCCAACAACTCATGTACAAACGTGGAGTCTCTTTAGGGAATTAATTTTGCACACTTATTGTAATGAAATATATCACACATGATTTTTACATCTTGGCCTTGTAGCTGCTGCAAATATTAAAGCAGAAGTAAGCGGAATGTTTGTGTTAATATAAGTCTTAAATAGACAGCAATCACTTTGTTTGGTCTGAAACACGGGTCTGTCAGTCACTCCGTTTCCAAGGGACATAGCCGTCTCCACACCATGGATCTCCATGCCCCACACCTGCAGGCAGGGCGATCTCTCTACAGTAAACGTGTTGTGGGGTTTGCAGCAGTGTTGTGACATTTGCAGTGCATTTTTCTTAATGTGTTGTGTTGTGACTTTTGCAGCGCGTCTTTCTTAATGTTTTGTGTTGTGACTTTTGCAGCGCGTTTTTCTTAATGTGTTGTGTTGTGACTTTTGCAGCGCGTTTTTCTTAATGTGTTGTGTTGTGACTTTTGCAGCGCGTTTTTCTTAATGTTTTGTGTTGTGACTTTTGCAGCGCGTCTTTCTTAATGTGTTGTGTTGTGACTTTTGCAGCGCATTTTTCTTAATGTGTTGTGTTGTGGAGTTTGCAGCGCATTTTTCTTAATGTTTTGTGTTGTGACTTTTGCAGCGCGTCTTTCTTAATGTGTTGTGTTGTGGAGTTTGCAGCGTCCTGACCCCTCAGGTCCACCGTACATATATAAATACACACACACACACACACATATCAAAAAAGGGCTTAGTTATTTTCTTAGAAAATAATTTAGTGACTGAGAATTAAACCAAAGAAAGCTTAACTCACAGGTAACTCTGGCAGTAACAGTTCAGTGTAAACAGTGTAAGAATGCAGACAATGCCTAGTCCCGCTGGTAATTTTTTTTTAAAGCTGCTCACCATGAGAAACTCCGAGCAGCATCAGCATCAGTCCAACCACAGCCTCCATGTCTTGTCACTCTTCAGCCTCTGTTGCCTCAAGTCAGAAAATCTTAGACAAAGTCCCCTTCTTCCCCTGAGCAGTGCACAAACATGCACATTCAACACTGAGGAGTCTGAAATGTGTCGATGCGATGACGTAGGGTCGTAGAGATAACCACTTATTTTTATAATTGAGAGGAGGAAGAGGAAGTAGTGGCCAACAGGTGTGATAGCTACATAGGAGGAAATGAACAGTCTCTCCAGTCATGATGAAAGTCCCAAACAGGACTTTCATCATGACTGGAGAGACTGTTCATTTCCACGACGTTCAGTCACTGGCAACCAATGAACCAAGTGATCCACAGTTAGTTCATCAAAGTCCAAACTCGTAATGAAGATATTTATTCAGTGTGTGTGTGTGTCTTCGCCAGGAGAATGTGTGGGAATAGAAGTACAGTTTTTAATTGAGAGGTATCAGTAGATTTATTTTGGTGGTTATATCCAAAGAAAAACATACATCATGGCAAAAACTATTCAATTGTTTCTACATAATGATTATTTGAAGCAATGCAGTATAAACTGGATGCTGGACAGTTTGAAGTATGGAGTGACAATAATACATCCATAACGTTGAAACAGAAAGAAATATAATAACTAACTTGACATCTGCTACACGTTTTTAATGTAGAAAAAAACAACAAAAAAACTACTTTCAGTGATTTCAGCGTTTAATGATAAATGCTTAAAAGGTTTGTTTACATCAGTGATGTTCATGAACATGAGAATTCAACTTTTCCCAAATAATGAGATTCCAAAAAAAAACGTATGCATAATGTTTAAAGATCTTAAAATGTAAAAAAAAAAAAAAAAACATGAAAATTGACACTGAACTAACTTCCAAAATCATCATAAGTTGCATTACTAATATGACACTACAAGCTTTATTTAAATGTGTCTGTGACACTCATGCACACCTACAATAATTCAGCACATAATACTGCACTACTCACAAAAAGTTAGGGATATTTGGCTTTTGAGTGAAATTTATGGAAAATGTGAAAAGTTCACGCTACAGTGATATTATATTATGAAAGTAGAGCATTTCAGTAGAAGCATACACTGGTTATTTCTTCATCTCAAACACTTTATTGAAACAAAAGCCAACAACAGTGGTGGGTATATATACACCACAACAAAACAATAGGCTTTATGCACAGCTCCACTACTTCCTGATCTTAAGCCAGCTCCTTTATTTCCTGTCTAATATTATTGGACAAACTGATTAATCCAGGTGCGTCTGACCTCACAACAATGGTCAGACACACCTGGATTAATCAGTTTGTCCAATAATGTAAGACAGGAAACAAAGGAGCTGGCTTACGATCAGGAAGTAGTGGAGCTGTGCATAAAGCCTATTCTTCTCATAACTTGTCATGTGCCCTTGAGCTTTAATTACAGCTTGACAACGATGTCTCATGCTGTTCACAGGTGGACGTCTTGTCTGCTGAGACGTCCCACTCTTCTTGAAGGGCAACCAAAGGTCATTGAGGTTCTGGGTTACAGAGTTACAGTACCAGCCTCTACACGGCTGATTGAACAATCGATCAATTGTTACGTGTCGTCTTGGTCTCATGATGTCAAAATGTGAACAGCATGATGAGGACGGCTGTTTAAACCAGTTCTAATTGAACCAGGACATGTATTGGCTGATTCATGGTTCAAACACCTGTTGTGAATTTTGCTGTTAAGCTCCTTGTCAGAGAACAGCAACTTGTGCAAAAATGACTGAAACATTGAACAGTTGGATATGTGCATTCAAAAGTTTAGAGAAGGTCACATTAAGTTCACCTACAAAGGTTAGAATGCATTTTAGCTTCACCCTGAAATTTTTGTGAGTAGTGAATTTACACTGAGCTGATAAACTCTCAGTGTCCTGTAAAATGTAAATGATCAGGTCAACCCCTCAGTTCAATCACTGAGGAGTTCTCATAATCCACTGCTGGTGGGGTGACAGGCACTTTGGTTTTCTCGTACTTCCTCTTCTTCAAATGAAAAAACAGGAAAATGGCACCGACCAACAAAGTTGCCATGGCGAACAGCAAACCACATATGAGCAGAGAGCGACCTGTTCAAACAAGAGACACAAAGACCAGTTGTTACATTAACACAATGACGGCAGAGTTCATGTCTAGTGATTCTATAATATCAGTGACTCATGGTGGAGGTCCAAGTTACTGTGGCTGATTAAACGTCTATTGATAGTAGAAGTGTGTAAAAGTGACTGTAGATTGCGTGAGGCTGTTGCATTTGAGAAATAGGCCTACAAGAAATCAGTTATGTCATATATATCATGATCAGTGTAATAATTTGAAAACATAGCTACCCTGCACCAGGGTTATTATATAAATAAATAATTTAGTTAACTGAAATAAGATTGACAATTCTTTCTAAAAAACTAAAACTAAATAAAAACTACAATGAACAATGCAAAACTAACCTAAACTAAATTGCAGATAAAATCAGCTTAGTTTTCATTTTCTTAGAAATGGCTAAAGTTTCAGGAAGAAAACGCCACAGTTCAATATGGGACTATTTAACGTAAATGTATTGTGATGAGGACTGATTTGTGTGATGCAACTAAAAGGGAAAAATTCTGCAAATGTGAAAGTTCATCTTTGGAGCTCTCACAGAAAGAAACTTATACAAATCAAAGAGAATACCTAAAAAGCTAAAACTAGTCAATTCCTCAATATAAAAACGAAACTTAAACTGTTAAAACCATGCGTGACTTCTGCTGATTGATGGATGGTCTCCTTACCACTACTGGAGGAAGGCTGAATGATGGATGTGATATTATTGAAGGGTTTGACTGACACTGTGATGTCTGGGCCTTTGGTTGTTAGCGATGGAATACACAGTGTGTTATTGGCTGCATACACCCACTGTGATATGTGTGTCCCATTGATGTCACAATCGATGTAGATGAAGCCTTATGGGAAAGAAACAGATGAAGTAACTGATGTACAGAGCAACCAACATCATCAGTGTCTGCGTCGTCACGCTGTTTTCTACTCATGTTCTCACTCACCACAGGTAGAAATCTGCACCTGATCAGAGACACGACTGACATTGTTCTTGACTGAGCAGGTCAGAAGTCCTGAGACGTCTTGTTTCAGTGTGATGGTGTTAGTCTGATTATTTCCAGAGAGGAGCTTGTCATCTGTCAGTGTGCGTCCATCCAGAGTCCAGCTGTACTCAGGACTGTCCCCTCCCTCAGAGAGACAGGACGCCTTCAACTCTCCCTGGGACAGACAGTGATGGTCCAGCAGCACAGAGGACACAGGAGCTGAGGGAAACACATGTTGCCAGAAACAGTTTCCAATAAGGAGCAGGCTGGAGAGGTTTATCAGTGAAATATGATGTATGTGGTCGGTCAATATTAATGAATTCAACAGAAAACAAAACAGTTATTTACCTTGGATGAACAGCTGTAGAGTCCGTGGGTCTAATGTCTTTCCTTGGGAATTAAACATTTGAAGGGTATATTCACCACCATCACTCCTGCTCAGATCATTGATCCTAAATGTTCCATCACTGGGAGTGAAGATGGATCTGCTTTCTAACTGATTAGTTACAATCTTATTCTCTTTCACATCCAGTATTATCTGTGATGTGTTGAACTTCAGTCGGAATTTGAATATGTCTGAGGCGCTGTCCAACAGCTGTAGGACCAGAGTTCCTCCCAAAGCTCCATAACACTGAGCTCCATCCTGTCTGCCGTCACAGTGGGTTTCCACAGCTGATATTGAACACGCGCGCACACACACACACACACACACACACACACACACACACACACACACACACACACACACACACACACAAAGACACAAATAAATCAAAACCAATGGTGTTAATTATTATAAAGGTTTCAAAGCTGATGATGGCTAATACAATGTTTGTTGCATCAAACTATAAGTCGTCATGGTAACAACAGTAATTATGGTAGCTCAACTTAGGCCTGTGACCATCAAACACTGTGGGTTTAGCTATTATACTATAACAATATTTTCTGTAAAGCATTCTGTGTTTACATACAGTAAGTGAAGTTAAAGCAGATGTTTTTAATTAGATGTTTCTATTTGATGTTTTTAATGTTTGTGTTAATATAAGTCTTAAATAGTTATATCTTCCGACAGCAATCACTTTTATAGAGTGTTTGGTCCGAAACACGGGTCTGTCAGTCACTCTGCTCTGCTGTAAGTCGAGGAGAAAACTTTCCTTGTATCCTACAACCTTTATCCAATGAGGAGAGAGAACGGCATAAAGGGGCGGTCCTCTCTGTGCAGCCAAGGGATGCACGTGAATGTGGTGACGTAGGGACGAGGGCGGGGACTGCTAACTCCATCGCCTGACAGGAAGTTAGCCAAAAGACCGGATCGCTTACTTCTGCTTTAACCTAACACACACTAACAGTGCATTTATTGTAACATTTTAATGAAACTCCTAAAACTTGCCAAATACTGTATACCTTTGGCAAGTTTTGGAGAAATTGAACAACAATAAGAAATGTGAACAAAATGTCAACAACAACAACAACCAAACAAAATTAGAAAAGAACCGAGTAACCTGATTGATTTCGCACTGTCTCACATACAGACAGGAACAAGTTCTTGTGTAAGAGCGCCATGCAATAAGTGAACATAACATTTCACCCAGCAACTCATGTACAAACGTGGAGCCTCTTTAGAGAATTAATTTTGCAATCATTGCCCTATTTGCACAATTTCATTACTCTAATGAAATTGATCACATGATTCTTACATCTTGGCCTTGTAGCTGCTGCAAATATTAATGAGTGAGTCACTGTCAACCATTTTGTCACTTATATCAATGGCCAATTTTTCATTAAAATAAAAAAATATAGTCATCAAAAATAGATTCATTATTTTCTTATAAAATATAATTTATCCACAGTAACTGAGAATTAAACCAAAGAAAGCTTAGCACACTTTATATCAGAAGTAAGTATGGCAGTAATAGTTCAAAGTTAAAAATAATAAAAAAATAAATAATTATAATAATAATAAAAACATGTTTATATTTGATTAATTTCTGAATCATTAACATGGGTCCATAT
The DNA here is from genome assembly GCF_045865225.1 of Trachurus japonicus. Lineage (NCBI taxonomy): Eukaryota > Metazoa > Chordata > Actinopteri > Carangiformes > Carangidae > Trachurus > Trachurus japonicus. The sequence continues at coordinate 20,421,795 of NC_140916.1, read as the reverse complement.
TTGAGCTCCATAGCACACCACTGAAGATGCACACACTGTCCAAATTTACTCCCAATAATGTAAAAATGCAGACAATGCCACTGGTTAAAAAAAAAAAAGCTGCTCACCATGAGAAACTCCGAGCAGCATCAGCATCAGTCCAACCACAGCCTCCATGTCTTGTCACTCTTCAGCCTCTGTTGAAGTCAGAAGATCTTAGACAAACTCCTCTTCTTCCCCTCAACATGCACATTCAACACTGAGGAGTCTGAAATGTGTCGATGTGATGAGAAGTTCGTAGAAATAACCACTTATCTTTATAATTGAGAGGAGGAAGAGGAAGTAGTGGCCAAAAGGAGTGATACATATAATTGGCACATAGGCTAACTGCAACACTCTCATTACTGTAATTGAGTAGTTTTTTTGTGTAGCCTGCTAGTAGCCTACTTTTTTGAGTGTGTAACCCCCGGTTACTAGACCGATTAAATAAATAGATAAAAATTACTAGACATATTAAATAAATAATAATTGTATTTAGGCTACTACTGGATTGATATTTAAGCTACATTATTTAAATTAATAAATAATTAATAAATAATAATTAATTTAGGCAGTAACCATAACAACTGTCCCTATATAAAAAGCCTGTGTCAGCCCGGAATTCTCACTCTAACTGCACTTGAGGGACAACTAGAGACACAGAGACAGAGACGAGATTAACGAAAAAATAATCGATAGAGAGAAAGGAAAAAAGAGAAGAACACCACCAATCCTGGAGCAGTATACATCCTGCTGCTAAAATTCAAAGAAATAGCCTACTTGGTGAGTGGAAATGTTTATTTTGTCAAAAGTAGACCAACTTTTTAGCTAACTGTAAAAACCCAGTAGCAGCAGTACCTGCCGCCATAGCAACAGAGGTTGAACATTCCAAAGCAACAGTTAGGATGGTGGCAGTTACTGGCCTTTTTGTATGGTGTGTTGTGGTGTTTCAAGAATGTAATAGTCTACTGTATATATTTTTTTTCTGTTTGTTTGAAATATTAATAATATAAATAATATTATAATCACAAGGTAACATAATTTAGAGTTAGCGTTTTAATAATTATTTATACTGGCTGTGTATTTTCAAGGCCAGGAGCTTGTGTGTGTGTGTGAGCCTGATCACCCCTCCTCATCATCATCCTATCATCACCCCTCCTCATCATCATCCTATCATCATCCTCCTCATCATCATCCCCCCTCATCTTCAACCCCCTCATCGTTACCCTCATCCTCCTCATCACCCCCTTCTTTATCGACAACTTCCACTACCTGATTCTTCAGTTCAGATGGTCGGACAATACAGTCTGAACTGAAGTGGCGAGCCAAACCCCACTGAACCTGGACTGTCAGAGAAGTTGATTTATTTTTTTATTTTATTTGTGATATTATTATTTTTTGTGTGCTATTCATTAGCCTACTGTTACTGTTGTAACTATTTTTATTTATCTTTGTTTATTGTTTTGATTGAGAGAGGGATAAGTTAAGGAAACCACCTGTCAGTAAGATCCGCAATAAAATAGGATTTAAAAATACAGAATTAGAAATAAATTAGACAATTAAAATAATAACTAAATTAGCACTAAACTAAGAATTAGACATCAAATTATACTTACCTGACAGGTGGATTAGTAAGGGAAAAGAGGGAGTAATTTGTGTATTTCAATTTTGTCTTATGTGTTATTGTTGTTGTTATATGTGATTCTGAAAGAAAGAGATAAGAGAAAGAAAAAGAAAGAAAAGACGAAGAGAATCGATTCACGTTGGAATAAATTTGATTACTTACTTTTTTAAACATATGACAGTGACCTCTTGTTTTCTTTTCTACTCACACCCATTTCTCCAGAGCGAATCTAATCTTCTGAGTACTGGCCCACATCTAAGTTTTCATTTTATTTACTTTACATTAATAACTGGTTCTTCCTTTTACCAGGTATTACAACTTGGCGAGCCAGCCAGGAGAAATTGGGTTTTTGTCGTTTTTGCTTTAGTGAGGTCACTGTATAACAAAAAACAACAACAATGGAGGTTATTAAATCGGCTGAAGTTAAAGTGCAGAATTCTGTTATAATTAGTGGACCCCTTGATGCAGAATCTGACAAAGAATTAATTCAACACCTGAGTCAACATGGCTCTATCTTTAGATTTGTCAGCATAAATGCTCCAAGCAGTAAATTTCATGGACATGTAGTAGTTGAATACACTGACTACACTGCAATACAGTCATTCAAGTCGCTGCTACCAGCCACTTTTCCACGCCAAGGTGAAGAAGACTACTACCATCTGAGACTGCTAGCAGATGTGTACACACATGAAGTGAGTAGCACCACCACCGAGAACTACCTGGAACAGTTGCAGGCAGTTGCACGAACGACCGGCAAGACACTAGAAGAAGTCCTTGCAACAGAACTCTCGAAGCTCAGTCCAGCCACCTCTGCTCTGTCTACCAATCAGTCAGCTGGTGATGCTCCCATGATGACCAGGCAAGTACAGTCGACCGCCAACCATGAAATCTTTCGCTCTGAGCCCCAGCTTACATGTCATAACATGGACCACAATGCAGCTAGCCATGTAACTCCATCCATCTCATCTGGATCAAAGAAACACCCCACCTTCAGAGATGATGACATTAATCCACCTGAAGTGCAGAGAGTAGTGGTTGAGCACGTTGTGAGAAATGCAGACATTTCTTCCCCAGCCTACACCTCCGTCAGGCTGCGATCCTTCTCTGGAAAGTGTCCACACCCCAACAACGAGGCAGACTACGACACCTGGCGAACTAACGTCGAGCTCATGCTTAAAGACCCAGCCATATCTGATCTACACAGAGTGAGAAAGATACTTGAGAGTCTCCTGTCCCCCGCAGCTGACATAGTCAAACAGTTAGGCCCTCAAGCTTCCCCCAATGACTATGTGCAGCTACTGGATTCAGCTTTTGGCACTGTTGATGATGGTGAAGAACTCTTTGCTAAGTTCATGAACACGTTGCAAGATGCTGGAGAGAAACCCTCACTGTAAAAAAAAAAGAGCTGTTCCAATGTAAAATCTTTCAGTAACTAATTCCCTAGCTATTGTTAATTTACTCAATTTCTCTGTTCAAGTAATTCTCTCAATTAAAAAATCTTGGTTGGCTCAATTTGATTTGTTTGCTTGCCCAACCATCAGAAGAATTCACTCAATTAAAGTTTATCCATTATCCCAACCATTAAAGAATTCACTCAATTAAAGTTTATCCATTATCTTATCATACTTTCAATTAGAAATTCTTCATTGGACATCCCAATGAAAAATAGCTAGGGAATTAGTTTCTATACAATTGTTCATTAAAGAAATCAACATAAAATTCTTAATTGGATGTAAAACTAGACATACTGAATCAACAGAATGAAGGCAGCAATGTTTTTTTAACACAACTTTATTAAAAATGCAAATAGTGCAATTTTGCAGGAACTGGCACCAACTCCAGGATGTCGACCTTAACTCCGTCAGTTGCAGTCTCCACATCAGCTGTCTAAATTAAAGTACATACAAGACTCGTTAAAATCTTTCAAGATATTTATAGCAGAAGTGTTTCCCCCTGATGCCTGAAATGTTGATTTACCTGACATGTCTTCATGATAGTGTAGGTTCTTTGAGAAAGTACTGCAGGCCTTGGATTGCAACCGATCTTCGATGCATGGTAATGTTGTGTTCTGTATAGAAAGAACAATTAGGAAATTGCATCACACAATGTTCAACACTGCATTATTACTTGCACCGATAGGCCACACGTGGGAGATAATATTTACTAACATTAAAATTGTTTCACATTAATAAATCATAAAACAATATACACAGTTGGTCCTGCGTATATCATATGAAAAAAAATATTGCTTAAGTTACAGCAGGCGAAAACAGTGAAAACACAAGCGCGTCACAAAGAATTTCCCTCTGTTGTATGTTGATTAGATTAAATTTAATGTAGACCAATCAGTTAGGCTAATTGTGAAACATGAATTTATTGATATGAATGTGATGATTTCTGTACATCCAGAGCCCCGGGGCAGCACTGCTCTTCTGACCTGGAGCCTCACTTTTCATTTAACAAACCATTCAATGAGATCATGAATTAACCAGCTGCTGACTCCTTGACGACCCTCTACTCTCTGTGGCTGCTCCCCAGGTGGAGCTTCACTTCTCCAAAAACGTGGGAACAAATTTCCAAACAGACGTCATTTGGATTAACTGTCCGCAGATTGGGACTCTAAATGATTTCTTTCTCGCATGAAAAAATATTAAAACTAAGCGTTAGTTTAGCTGATGGCCGGTATCCTCCAGCCAACATTAACATTAGCTAGTCAGTCTGTCAGCTAGCTAATGTTAGCTAACTAGCTAGAATATCAAAGCCAAAGAAATATTAAGACGGTTATTTAACTTGTTCGCTAGGAACACGTCGACCATGATGAGTTAAGATACAACTACCAACAAAGTAGAGTTTATTATTTAGCAACTTGATGTGAATAAACTCACCTTGTCTGGTCTCTGAAGATGCTGCTCCTCGAATGGCACATTTGCACTGGCCTTGTGGACAAGTTTTGACTTCATTCACTTAATGAATCATTTGTCATTGATTGAACGAGTCACTCGTATGAAATGTCACATGACAGCCAGCATCTCTTTGACTGGATTTATGTCTTTTAATTGAGCCAACAGCTAACTGTGGGTGTTCACTGTATTTGAATATGTTAGTTCTTTCAACAATTTCCAAAGAATGATCATTCCAACATAAATTAACAGGTTCAGTCAATTGATACCACGCCAAGAAATTGATTCAGCAATATATTTTTGGTTAGCCCAAAATGTCATTCATTGGGTTTTTTACAGTGCTCCCAGTACTTGAACAGACTGCAGGTGATTCTCAGCCAGGCTGTGAAAAGAGGGGGTGCAGCTTTCATCGAACAAGATGAACACCTACTGAGACAGTTTTGTAGAGGTTGCTGGGACAACACTATGCTCAGCAGCCTCCAGCTAGAGAAGAGAAAATATAATCCCCCATCCTTCCCAGTACTCCTGTTGCTCCTGCGCACAGAAGAGGACAGACAGGCTGTAAAAGCTGCCCGCATGAGACAACACCTTGGAGCCCCTAAGCAAAGAGCTACATCACATCTTCAGTGTAACTGCACCCATGAAGAATCAAACATGACCTGGCAACAGAATAATTCCACAGTAGATGTTCTATGTGAAAACCAGAACTTGAAGAAACAAGTGGCTGAGCTTCAAAGTCAAACGGCCAGACAAAAGACACAGAACCGCCAGACCTCCAGACCCCAGTCCCAATCCCCCCAGTTTGATCCCCATGTGCAAGACCTGAAGAGACAAATAGCAGAGCTGCAAAGTCAATTGGCAGCGTTCAGAGCCCAGATTCCCCTTTCCCCTACTCCAGCTGAAACAAATGTACGTGGTGGGGCAAGTCGTTCAGCAGTCAGAGCACAGAATGAGAGGCCAAGACCCTGGTACTGCTTCAGGTGTGGTGAAGATGGACACATTGCACCAAACTGCAATGAAGCGTCCAATCCAGCCTTGGTTGCAGTGAAGAGGAGACAGCTACAAGAAAGGCAGCTACTGTGGGAAGCCCAAGGCAGCTCTTCCAGCCCACAGCCTTTAAACTAGAATCAGCTCCGGTCGAGGGACTGATAGGAGCTGGAGAACATTGGAAACGTCCCAAAGGCAAGCAAAGAGCTAACCTGAAGCAAGCCTCTCCTCATGGTCGAGGACACCTACCAACGGGATTAATAGGGACCAAGTGTACTGGAAAAGTGATCATTGCTGGAGAAGAATGTAGCTGTCTATTAGACACAGGGTCACAAGTAACCACTGTCTCCCAGTCATTCTATGAAGAGAAGCTGACCTCACAGACCATTCACCCCATAGATGACCTGCTAGAGGTAGAAGGAGCTAATGGCCAGATAGTCCCCTACAGTGGTTACATCCAGCTCAATGTAACATTCCCCAAGAGTTTCCTGGGTGTAGACATTGAAGTACCCACCTTAGCCCTTGTAGTTCCAGACTGTCGTGCTATGGCCCTGTCACCTGTGTTAATAGGCACCAACACCTTGGATGTAATGTACACCCTCTACAGTGAGACAGACATCGGCCCTAATCAGTCTACCCCATATGGCTACCGAGCAGTGTTGAAAACCCTTGCACTGAGACACAGACAAACATCCAACAGCTACATTGGATCAGTGAGGCTGCAGGGAAACTCACCTGAAATGATTCCAGCTGGACAGAGAGTGGTGATGGAAGGAGTAGCCAATGTGCATAGTGCATCTACAGAGAAGTGGGCAGTAGTTTGAGCCTCCATCGTCCTACTCCCTTCCTGGGGGCATACTGGTCACTTGTGGTCTGCTCACCCTACCAACCAGAGCACCCTACAGAGTGCCAGTAGTGCTGACCAATGAGACACAGCATGACATACTCCTACAACCAAGAAGTGTCTTAGCTGAACTCAACGCCATACAGCGAGTGCTTCCTGGGGCAGGCGAGAACAAGACCAAAGATCCCTCAACTGATCAGCCAGAACCTCCACAAGTTTCCCCACCTGCATTCAACTTTGCAGACTCCCCCATACCTGCTAAATGGAGAGAGAGAATAGAGCAGACTCTAAGAGCAATGTCAGATGTGTTCTCACAGCATGACTTGGACTTTGGAAGAACCGACAAAGTGAAACATCACATCAACCTCCACGATGAGACGCCCTTCAAGCAGCGAGCTCGCCCCATACACCCTCAAGATATCCAAGCTGTCCGAAAACATCTCCAAGAGCTGCTAGATGCAGGTATCATCCGAGAATCCGAGTCTTCCTTCTCCTCTCCCATCGTGGTGGTCAGAAAGAAAAATTGTGACGTACGACTCTGCATCGATTACCGGAAATTAAATGCCCAGACAGTGAAAGATGCCTATGCCCTGCCCAACCTAGAAGAGACCTTCACAGCGCTGCATGGATCCAAGTGGTTCTCTGTCTTGGATCTCAAGTCTGGATACTACCAGATAGAAATGGAGGAAGAGGACAAAGCCAAGACTGCTTTCGTGTGTCCATTGGGATTTTGGGAATTCCAGCGTATGCCCCAAGGGATTACCAACGCCCCCAGTACATTCCAGAGGCTCATGGAAAAGTGTATGGGTGACATGAACCTGAAAGAGGCCATTGTCTTCTTAGATGACATCATCATATTCTCAGAGACTCTAGAAGAACATGAAAGAAGATTGGTGAGAGTCCTCAACCGCCTCAGAGAGTACGGACTGAAGCTGTCAGTGGACAAGTGCAAGTTCTTTCAGAAGTCTGTGAAATACCTGGGGCACATCGTGTCCGAGAATGGTGTCGAAACAGATCCCGACAAGATCAGCGCTCTAAAGACTTGGCCTAGCCCGAAGAACTTAAAAGAACTGAGATCCTTCCTAGGGTTCTCAGGATACTACCGTCGGTTTATCCAGGGGTACTCTGGGATTGTCAAACCGTTAACTGACCTAACAGTTGGCTACCCACCTCTGAGAAAGACCAAAAGACCAAGAGAGAAGAATGGGCAGTATCACAATCCAAGAGAGCCCTTTAATGACCGTTGGACTCCAGCATGCCAGCATGCTTTCGACACAATCATCGACAAGCTGACCACTGCCCCAGTGCTGGGTTTCGCTAACCCGACACTCCCCTACATCCTGCACACTGATGCAAGCACCACTGGCTTGGGAGCTGCCCTTTACCAAGAGCAAGAAGGACAAATGAGACCCATTGCATTCGCCAGCAGAGGCCTGTCCCATAGTGAAGCTCGCTATCCTGCACATAAGCTGGAGTTTCTAGCCCTGAAGTGGAGTGTGACGGAAAAGTTCAGTGATTACCTGTATGGGAATCAGTTCACTGCCATCACTGACAGCAACCCACTGACCTATATACTCACCTCAGCAAAGTTGGATGCTACAAGTTACCGATGGCTGTCAGCTCTGTCCACCTTCTCATTCACACTCCAGTACCGTGCAGGGAAACAGAACTTGGATGCTGATGGTCTGTCAAGACGTCCCCATGGAAAGCTAACAAACGATCCTGCGTCACAGAAAGAACGTGAACGAGTCCAGCAGTTCATCACACGTCATTCTCTGGATGAGAACCTCATCGAAATGGAACCTGAAGTGATCCAGGCAGTCTGTGGACGTCACCTATTCCGGCATGACCCAGAGAATGAGTCACCGGAGCCCTGCATCACACTAGTTGAGTCCCTTGCTATTCATGCAGACGCCATCCCTGCCATCTACGAGCAAGAGGAAAGTGCAGAAGGAACATCCACCATCCAGCACCTGTCAAGAGAAGACCTGAAAGAAAAGCAAAGAGCTGACCCCAGCATCAGAGAAGTGATACTGCAATTAGAGACTGGCAGAATCCTCCATCAGCGGTACGACAAGAGCTCCCTGAACTCCCATTGCTGCTAAGAGAATGGCCTCGGTTGGAGATGAGAGGAGGTGTTCTCTACAGGAAAAGGAAAGAAGGAGATAATACCAACTTCCAACTAGTGCTGCCTAAAGAGCTCAGAGTAACGGCGATGAAGAGTTTGCATGATGACATGGGTCACTTGGGGATAGAGAGAACAACAGACCTCCTGAGATCCAGATTCTACTGGCCCAAGATGGCAGCTGAAGTGGAAGCAAAGATCAAGACATGTGACCGCTGCATACGGAGAAAAACACCACCTCAAAAGGCTGCACAACTTGTAAACATTCAAGTTTCCTGTCCATTAGAACTGGTCTGCATGGACTTCCTCTCCATCGAACCCGACAGAAGCAACACAAGCAACGTCCTGGTGATAACAGATCACTACACCAAATATGCAGTCGCCGTCCCCACACCCAACCAGAAAGCTCGTACTGTGGCCAAGTGTCTCTGGGAGAACTTCATCATCCACTACGGGTTCCCAGAGCGCTTACACAGTGACCAAGGGCCCGACTTCGAATCCAAGACCATCAAAGAGCTGTGTGAATTGGCCGGAATCAAGAAAGTAAGAACAACTCCATACCACCCAAGAGGAAACCCCGTTGAGAGATTCAACCGAACACTTCTGAGCATGCTGGGAACCTTGCAAGACCAAGACAAAGTGCATTGGCGTGACTTTGTACGACCATTAGTGCATGCCTACAACTGCACTAGAAATGAAGTCACCGGATTCAGCCCATATGAGTTGATGTTCGGGAGGCAACCAAGGCTGCCTATTGACCTGGCATTTGGAGTCCCACTCAAAGAGCGTCCTCAAACATCCCACTCAGAGTATGTACGCAATTTGAGATCTCATTTGGAGGAGAGCTACAAAATAGCAACCAGCAATGCTGCCAAAAATGCTGCTAGAAACAAGGCCAGATTTGATCGACACATCACAGAATCTGCACTTGAAGTTGGAGACCGTGTGCTAGTAAGAAGCGTTCGCCTTCGTGGGAAACACAAATTGGCAGATAAGTGGGAACCGGCAATTCATGTGGTGACAAAACGTGCCGGTGAGCTTCCAGTGTACACCGTAAAGCCAGAGAACCAGAGCGGACCCCTGAGAACTTTACACAGAGACCTCCTATTGCCCTGTGGATTTCTCCCTGCAACAGAGAACCAGTCAGCCCCACCTGAAACAGCCACATGCCGCAGGACACGTCAGAGAGTTCACTTGAATCCTGCTGAACAAGATGTAGAAGAGGATGGATATGAGTCAGACGAGGATGTGGCAGTGCACTGGAATGCAGAGTCAACACCTGTGGAAAGTAATTGGCATCCCTGCAGAATAGAACAAATTCCTGAAAGAGAACCTGGAAGAGAAACAGAACTTGAAGAGGAGACCTTACCTGAGAGAGAACCTGGAAGAGGAATCTTACCTGAAAGCGAACCTGGAAGAGGAACCTTACCTGAAGGAAGAGGAGCCTTACCTGAAACAGAGCCTGAAGAGGAAATCTTACCTGAAGGAGAACCTGAAAAAGAAACCTTACCTGGAAGAGGACTTGAAGGAGAAACAGAACCTGAAAGAGAAAACTTACCTGGAAGAGGACTTGAAGGAGAAACAGAATCTGAAAGAGGAAACTTACCTGAAGAGGAAACTGGAACTGGACAAGAAAGTGGTGCTGAAGCAGACGAGCCAGAAGTAACTGGAGTGGCAGCAGACGAAGATGTGCAAGATGCTCCTCAGAGACATTCCAGTAGACACAGAGCTCCACCAGACAGACTGCACTACACTCAATTAGGGAATCCCCTTGTATCTATTGTACAGTCACTTTTTCAAGGCTTAAGTACAGCATTCACAGAGACACTACAAAGTACGTATGTCCCTCAGTCAGTTGTGGTTAAGCAGCCAAGTAGGTGTAACGGGACGTACACACCTTTGAGAGGGGAGAGTGTAACCCCCGGTTACTAGACCGATTAAATAAATAGATAAAAATTACTAGACATATTAAATAAATAATAATTGTATTTAGGCTACTACTGGATTGATATTTAAGCTACATTATTTAAATTAATAAATAATTAATAAATAATAATTAATTTAGGCAGTAACCATAACAACTGTCCCTATATAAAAAGCCTGTGTCAGCCCGGAATTCTCACTCTAACTGCACTTGAGGGACAACTAGAGACACAGAGACAGAGACGAGATTAACGAAAAAATAATCGATAGAGAGAAAGGAAAAAAGAGAAGAACACCACCAATCCTGGAGCAGTATACATCCTGCTGCTAAAATTCAAAGAAATAGCCTACTTGGTGAGTGGAAATGTTTATTTTGTCAAAAGTAGACCAACTTTTTAGCTAACTGTAAAAACCCAGTAGCAGCAGTACCTGCCGCCATAGCAACAGAGGTTGAACATTCCAAAGCAACAGTTAGGATGGTGGCAGTTACTGGCCTTTTTGTATGGTGTGTTGTGGTGTTTCAAGAATGTAATAGTCTACTGTATATATTTTTTTTCTGTTTGTTTGAAATATTAATAATATAAATAATATTATAATCACAAGGTAACATAATTTAGAGTTAGCGTTTTAATAATTATTTATACTGGCTGTGTATTTTCAAGGCCAGGAGCTTGTGTGTGTGTGTGAGCCTGATCACCCCTCCTCATCATCATCATCATCATCCTCCTCATCATCATCCTATCATCATCCTCCTCATCATCATCCCCCCTCATCTTCAACCCCCTCATCGTTACCCTCATCCTCCTCATCACCCCCTTCTTTATCGACAACTTCCACTACCTGATTCTTCAGTTCAGATGGTCGGACAATACAGTCTGAACTGAAGTGGCGAGCCAAACCCCACTGAACCTGGACTGTCAGAGAAGTTGATTTATTTTTTTATTTTATTTGTGATATTATTATTTTTTGTGTGCTATTCATTAGCCTACTGTTACTGTTGTAACTATTTTTATTTATCTTTGTTTATTGTTTTGATTGAGAGAGGGATAAGTTAAGGAAACCACCTGTCAGTAAGATCCGCAATAAAATAGGATTTAAAAATACAGAATTAGAAATAAATTAGACAATTAAAATAATAACTAAATTAGCACTAAACTAAGAATTAGACATCAAATTATACTTACCTGACAGGTGGATTAGTAAGGGAAAAGAGGGAGTAATTTGTGTATTTCAATTTTGTCTTATGTGTTATTGTTGTTGTTATATGTGATTCTGAAAGAAAGAGATAAGAGAAAGAAAAAGAAAGAAAAGACGAAGAGAATCGATTCACGTTGGAATAAATTTGATTACTTACTTTTTTAAACATATGACAGTGACCTCTTGTTTTCTTTTCTACTCACACCCATTTCTCCAGAGCGAATCTAATCTTCTGAGTACTGGCCCACATCTAAGTTTTCATTTTATTTACTTTACATTAATAACTGGTTCTTCCTTTTACCAGGTATTACAAGTGATTTTTTTTTAAATCAGTGATTTTACTTTTACTTAAGTAGCCTACTGGAATTTAATTACTTTGCTACATTTTAAATAGCTTCCGTTAAAAAATAAACTCTCTCTCTCTCTCCCTCTCTCCCTCCCTCCCTTCACGCACGCACACAGCAGGAGGCAGGTACATCCACACCACATCCTCCCCCTCACCGCTAGAGTACGTGAGTGAGTTGTAGTGCATAACAATAGGTCTAGTCGCTACAGTAGCTACACATTAATGTTGTGCTGACGTTATGATCAAAGACAACGTTATCTATTTAGGGTGACCAAACTCTATTGCCCAGGCATGTCCAACTTTATTTCACTGCTAATGCCATATTTCTATCTAATAGCTACGTCCTCCTATTATGTAAAAGCTTTCAGTCATCTGGTCATATGATATTCAAAATTGTATGGATAAAAATGACTAATTAAAAACAATCATTCAAGTTCTTACCCTATGTTTAACATACAGTATTAACAAACCACTGATACTGAAAAAAAGGGTACAAAGATATACAGTACACCACTTTATTCTGATCAGTAACTTCACGAATATGATGAGTATTATATAACATGAAGGACATAACATTGTACCAGTGCTACACAAGTGTTAATGGCAGATACAAAAATAAAACTACACAGTCTTTTCCACCTTCCAGTCATGATGAAAGTCCTGTTTGCTGACTCGTTCAGTAAACCAAGTGAGCTAGTTCATCAAAGTCCAAACTCATAATGAAGATGTTTATTCTGTGTGTGCATGTGCCTTCGCTAGGAGAACATGTATCTCGCAGTGTTACTCCCTAATTAAACAATAAACAACATATGAGGGTATAGAAGTACAGTTCTTAATTGAGAGGGTCTCAGTGGATTTCTTTTGGTAGAAAAACATAAATTATTTAACTAATTTATTACTTAACATGGCAAAAATCTAAACTATTCAATTGTTTCTACATAAAGATTATTTGAAGCAATAACAGTATGAATGCTGTACAGTTTGAAGTATGGAGTGACAACACTTTTTAAAGTAATACATTCATATGAAACAGACAGAAATATAATAACTAACTTGACATCTGCTACAACTGAACATAATTTGAGTCAGTATTTTGGAGAATTTTTTTTTTTTCCTCCAGTGGTGCATGCAGCTACAGTAAATGATGCCTAACTGATATCTTCATGCAGCCCAACAGATCAGACTGTGCTCCTGACAGTAGCACTGTAAACCAGCAGGGGGAAACCTCACACCTGCCGAGTGAAGTTTCAGTCCGAGTTTCATGAGTAAAGCACTTGAACCATAGGTGTATATCTAAGGTTGTAATAAGACTGCAAAAAGACACTTTGGGCTGTCATAACATACATTAAAAAACAAATAGGAATGGACAGTCCAGACTGGAAACTGAAATTTGGAAATGAACTAATACTGTTTCTCAGAGCATTTGTTTGACTGATGGCTGGGAGGGATTTTGTTCTAGTTAGTGGATATACATTCAAATGAAATGCACATCAACTGTATAGTGACTGTATGTGTATAGGTGGAGTTCACATTGTCACACCCTCTCACATAAAGGTGTGTTGATTTTAGTTATTTTGTGTATGAATGATGTGTATTTGTTAACACAAAAACGAATAAAAAGTTAAATAAATAAAAAAACTAATATTTTTTGATGGCAAAATCACAAAGCCAAGTAAATGTATAAATTGATTATCTTGTATTTCCAGAGCACCAACCTTAGAAAAAAAAATAAAAAGTTGATAATCAGGTGTGTTGTAAAAGGGCTGATTTACATGAAGAAGTCAAAGACTCATGATCAAACATGTTTGTGTTTTGCTTCAATGCAGTGGGAATGAAAGAAAAGTTAGATTGACTGTCCTCTCTGCTCTGTGATCAGCTGCAGATGTGACGTCCTCTGGATGTTTAGGCGTTCTCCAAAGTGATGCAGTGAAAATGGAAAAGCAGATTGTGAACTGTCAAAACAGCAGTCAGTACTATTTTTATCAAGACAAAAAACTTTTACTGTAAATGCCAATGTCACACCCACAAAGACACACGAGCTAACACAGCAAAATGACACTTAAGTATTCATTTCAGAAAGTCAAAGTTCAAATGGTGAATTTCTCTTGTCAACCATCATCACAAAGTTGTCTGGATACTCCACTGATGGTCTAATGGCAGAGCGGTCAGATTTCTTGTTTTTCCTTTTCCTTCCAAATGAAATACTGTAGATGGTGATCCTAATTATTGAAAGAACTGCCAGAGCCGCTCAGAAAGTACACATGAGCAGGGAGTGATCTGCTTTAATTAAGAGACATATAAATTGTATTTGTACAGTATTGAACAGCAGCTGACCCACAGTGGTGTCTGTCACCATGGTTGTTGAAGTACAGTTTATGAAGATGAAGCCTATGGCATGAAACAAATCAACTATGGCTGAGGTGATTATCAGTATCAATGTCATCAAGCTGTCTCCAGAGGATGCATCCACTTCTGCATATGTATTAGAGACTGTTTGAGATGTTCTCAGTAATTTTTGGGCATTGAAATTACTAGTGCCCAGATGGGTGCACACAAAGAAAAAGCCACAACGCAAATGCAAAAGTCAAGGTGGGTTGTGGCTTTCCATTCAGTTGAGGCGTTTGGGCAACTGCTTTATGGTTCATTCATCCATCTCACTGGATTGAATCTTTAGTTTGAGAATGATCATCTGTATCTGTGCAGTTTAAAAGAAAATGAGGCTCAGCTGCTTTAAAAGGGACAGATTTGCAGACTGATGTTTTTAATGTAGAAAACAACAACAACAAAAAACTACTTCCTGTGATTTCAGCGTTTAATGATAAATGCTTAAAAGAGAAAAGGTTTGGGGCGTCGCGTGGCGTAGTGGTTAGAGCGGGCGCCCCATGTATAGAGGCACAGTCCTCGCTGCAGTCGGCCCTGGTTCGAATCCCGCGTCGGGCGCCATTTACTGCGTGTCATTCCCCCTCTCTCTGCCTCCCCGTTTCCTGTCTGTCTCAACTGTACTATCTATAAAGGTATAAATGCCCAAAAAATATACTTTAAAAAAAAAAAAAAAAAAAAAAGCGAAAAGGTTTGTTTACATCAGTGATGTTCATGAACATGAGAATTCAACTTTTCCCAAATAATGAGATTCCAAAAAAAACATATGCATAATGTTTAAAATGTAAAACAACAACAACAACAATATGAAAATTGACACTGAACTAACTTCCAAAATCGAGTTGCATTACTAATATGACACTAAAAGCTTTATTTACACTGTCACATTCAATCCTGGAAGTTAAAGCAGAAGTAAGCGATCCAGTCGTTTTAGCTAACTTCTTGTCAGCCGATGGAGTTAGCAGTCCCCGCCCTCGTCATGGATCTATTGGTCCTCGTCTCTACGTCACCACATTCACGTGCATCCCTTGGCTGCACACACAGAGAGGACTGCCCCTTTATGCCGTTCTCTCTCCTCACTGGATAAAGGTTGTAGAATACAAGGAAAGTTTTCTCCTCGGCTTACAGCAGAGCAGAGTGACTGACAGACCCGTGTTTCAGACCAAACACTCTATATAAGTGATTCCCGTCGGAAGATATAACTATTTAAGACTTATATTAACACAAATATTCTGCTTACTTCTGCTTTAATACAGTAGTAATAGGCTATATTTAGCACTAAATGTGTCTGTGACACTGCCACATACCTACAATAATTCAGCACACAATACTGCACACTCATTGAAGCACAAACCTCATACAAGCGTAAACCTTTTTCATTTATTTACACTGAGCTGATAAACTGTCAGTATCCTGTAAAATGTAAATGATCAGGTCAACCCCTCAGTTCAATCACTGAGAAGGAGTTCTCATAATCCATTGCTGGTGGGGTGACTTTGGTTTTCTTGTACTTCCTCTTCTTCAAATGAAAAAAAAGGAAAATGCCACCGACCAACAAAGTTGCCATGGCGAACAGCAAACCACATATGAGCAGAGAGCGATCTGTTCAAACAAGAGACACAAAGACCAGTTGTTACATTAACACAATGACGGCAGAGTTCATGTCTAGTGATTCTATAATATCAGTGACTCATGGTGGAGGTCCAAGTTACTGTGACTGATTAAACGTCTATTGATAGTAGAAATGTTTAAAAGTGACTGTAGAGTGTGTGAGGCTGTTGCATCTGAGCAAGAAAACAGATTCATGATGTCATATTATGATGTTCAGTGTGACAGCAGCAGCATAATGGTGAGCAACATCAAAAGTTTTCTCACCTTTACAGGTGGATATCTGCTTCTCATCAGAGACAAGACTGACATGGTTCCTAACTGAGCAGGTCAGAAGTCCTGAGACGTCGTCTTTCAGTATGATGATGTTAGTCTCATGATTTCCAGAGAGGAGCTTGTCGTCTGTCAGTGTGCGTCCGTCCAGAGTCCAGCTGTACTCAGGACTGTCCCCTCCCTCAGAGAGACAGGACGCCTTCATAATTCCCTGGGACAGACACTCAGAGACCAACAGCACAGAGGACACAGGAGCTGAGGGAAACACACGCTGATGTTTTATGTCGCCAGAAACAGTTTCCAATAAGGAGCAGGCTGGAGAGGTTTATCAGTGAAATATGATGTATGTGGTCTGTCAATGTTAATGAATTCAACAGAAAGCAAAACAGTTATTTACCTTGGATGAACAGCTGTAGAGTCTGTGTCTCTGTGTGCTTTCCTAGGGAATCAAACATTTCAATGGTATATTCACCACCATCACTCCTGCTCAGATTATTGATCCTAAATGTTCCATCCCTGAGAGTGAAGATGGATCTGTTTTCTCCATCAAACAGATTAGTTAAAGTCTTATTCTCTCTCACATCCAGTATTGTCTCCGTGTTGAACATCAGTAGGAATCTGTATATGTCTGAGACACTGTCCACCAGCCGTAGGACCACAGTTCCTCCCACAGCTCCATAACACTGAGCTCCATCCTGTCTGCCGTCACAGTGGGTACTTTCCACAGCTGATACTGAACACGTGCACACACACACACACACACACACACACACACACACACACACACACACACACACAAACACACAAACACACATAAAGGTTTCAAATAGAACAGCTGATGATGGCTAATACAATGTTTGCTGCATCAAACTACAAGTCGTCATGGTAACAACAGTAATTCACTGGCAGCTCAATTTAGGCCTGTGATCATCATGCAATAAGTGAAAATAACATAGGCTATTACCCAACAACTCATGTACAAACGTGGAGTCTCTTTAGGGAATTAATTTTGCACACTTATTGTAATGAAATATATCACACATGATTTTTACATCTTGGCCTTGTAGCTGCTGCAAATATTAAAGCAGAAGTAAGCGGAATGTTTGTGTTAATATAAGTCTTAAATAGACAGCAATCACTTTGTTTGGTCTGAAACACGGGTCTGTCAGTCACTCCGTTTCCAAGGGACATAGCCGTCCACACCATGGATCTCCATGCCCCACACCTGCAGGCAGGGCGATCTCTCTACAGTTAACGTGTTGTGGGGTTTGCAGCAGTGTTGTGACATTTTCAGTGCATTTTTCTTAATGTGTTGTGTTGTGACTTGCAGCGCGTTTTTCTTAATGCGTTGTGTTGTGACTTGCAGCACGTTTTTCTTAATGTGTTGTGTTGTGACTTGCAGCGCGTTTTTCTTAATGTGTTGTGTTGTGACTTTTGCAGCGCGTTTTTCTTAATGTGTTGTGTTGTGACTTTTGCAGCACGTTTTTCTTAATGTGTTGTGTTGTGACTTTTGCAGCGCGTTTTTCTTAATGTGTTGTGTTGTGACTTTTGCAGCACGTTTTTCTTAATGTGTTGTGTTGTGACTTGCAGCGCGTTTTTCTTAATGTGTTGTGACTTGCAGCGCGTTTTTCTTAATGTGTTGTGTTGTGGAGTTTGCAGCGCATTTTTCTTAATGTGTTGTGTTGTGGAGTTTGCAGCGTGTTTTTCTTAATGTTTTGTGTTGTGACTTTTGCAGCGCGTTTTTCTTAATGTGTTGTGTTGTGGAGTTTGCAGCACGTTTTTCTTAATGTTTTGTGTTGTGACTTTTGCAGCGCGTTTTTCTTAATGTGTTGTGTTGTGGAGTTTGCAGCGTGTTTTTCTTAATGTTTTGTGTTGTGACTTGCAGCGCCTTTTTCTTAATGTGTTGTGTTGTGGAGTTTGCAGCACGTTTTTCTTAATGTTTTGTGTTGTGACTTGCAGCGCCTTTTTCTTAATGTGTTGTGTTGTGGAGTTTGCAGCACGTTTTTCTTAATGTGTTGTGTTGTGGAGTTTGCAGCGTCCTGACCCCTCAGGTCCACCGTACATATATAAATAAACACACACACACACATATCAAAAAAGGGCTTAGTTATTTTCTTAGAAAATAATTTAGTGACTGAGAATTAAACCAAAGAAAGCTCACAGGTAACTCTGGCAGTAACAGTTCAGTGTAAACAGTGTAAGAATGCAGACAATGCCTAGTCCCGCTGGTAAATTTTTTTTTAAAGCTGCTCACCATGAGAAACTCCGAGCAGCATCAGCATCAGTCCAACCACAGCCTCCATGTCTTGTCACTCTTCAGCCTCTGTTGCCTCAAGTCAGAAAATCTTAGACAAAGTCCTCTTCTTCCCCTGAGCAGTGCACAAACATGCACATTCAACACTGAGGAGTCTGAAATGTGTCGATGCGATGACGTAGGGTCGTAGAGATAACCACTTATTTTTATAATTGAGAGGAGGAAGAGGAAGTAGTGGCCAACAGGTGTGATAGCTACATAGGAGGAAATGAACAGTCTCTCCAGTCATGATGAAAGTCCCAAACAGGACTTTCATCATGACTGGAGAGACTGTTCATTTCCACGACGTTCAGTCACTGGCAACTGATGAACCAAGTGATCCACAGTTAGTTCATCAAAGTCCAAACTCGTAATGAAGATATTTATTCAGTGTGTGCGTGTGTCTTCGTCAGGAGAATGTGTGGGAATAGAAGTAGAGTTTTTAATTGAGAGGTATCAGTAGATTTATTTTGGTGGTTATATCCAAAGAAAAACATACATCATGGCAAAAACTATTCAATTGTTTCTACATAATGATTATTTGAAGCAATAACAGTATAAACTGGATGCTGGACAGTTTGAAGTATGGAGTGACAATAATACATCCATAACGTTGAAACAGAAAGAAATATAATAACTAACTTGACATCTGCTACACGTTTTTAATGTAGAAAAAAACAACAAAAAAACTACTTCCTGTGATTTCAGCGTTTAATGATAAATGCTTAAAAGGTTTGTTTACATCAGTGATGTTCATGAACATGAGAATTCAACTTTTCCCAAATAATGAGATTCCAAAAAAAAACGTATGCATAATGTTTAAAGATCTTAAAATGTAAAAAAAAAAAAAAAACATGAAAATTGACACTGAACTAACTTCCAAAATCATCATAAGTTGCATTACTAATATGACACTACAAGCTTTATTTAAATGTGTCTGTGACACTCATGCACACCTACAATAATTCAGCACATAATGCACTAGGCTACTCACAAAAAGTTAGGGATATTTGGCTTTTGAGTGAAATTTATGGAAAATGTGAAAAGTTCACGCTACAGTGATATTATATTATGAAAGTAGAGCATTTCAGTAGAAGCATACACTGGTTATTTCTTCATCTCAAACACTTTATTGAAACAAAAGCCAACAACAGTGGTGGGTATATATACACCACAACAAAACAATAGGCTTTATGCACAGCTCCACTACTTCCTGATCTTAAGCCAGCTCCTTTATTTCCTGTCTAATATTATTGCACAAACTGATTAATCCAGGTGTGTCTGACCTCACAACAATGGTCAGACACACCTGGATTAATCAGTTTGTCCAATAATGTAAGACAGGAAACAAAGGAGCTGGCTTACGATCAGGAAGTAGTGGAGCTGTGCATAAAGCCTATTCTTCTCATAACTTGTCATGTGCCCTTGAGCTTTAATTACAGCTTGACAACGATGTCTCATGCTGTTCACAGGTGGACGTCTTGTCTGCTGAGACGTCCCACTCTTCTTGAAGGGCAACCAAAGGTCATTGAGGTTCTGGGTTACAGAGTTACAGTACCAGCCTCTACACGGCTGATTGAACAATCGATCAATTGTTACGTGTCGTCTTGGTCTCATGATGTCAAAATGTGAACAGCATGATGAGGACGGCTGTTTAAACCAGTTCTAATTGAACCAGGACATTTATTGGTTGATTCATGGTTCAAACACCTGTTGTGAATTTTGCTGTTAAGCTCCTTGTCAGAGAACAGCAACTTGTGCAAAAATGACTGAAACATTGAACAGTTGGACATGTGCATTCAAAAGTTTAGAGAAGGTCACATTAAGTTCACCTGTAAAGGTTAGAATGCATTTTAGCTTCACCCTGAAATTTTTGTGAGTAGTGAATTTACACTGAGCTGATAAACTGTCAGTGTCCTGTAAAATGTAAATGATCAGGTCAACCCCTCAGTTCAATCACTGAGGAGTTCTCATAATCCATTGCTGGTGGGGTGACAGGCACTTTGGTTTTCTCGTACTTCCTCTTCTTCAAATGAAAAAACAGGAAAATGCCACCGACCGACAAAGTTGCCATGGCGAACAGCAAACCACATATGAGCAGAGAGCGACCTGTTCAAACAAGAGACACAAAGACCAGTTGTTATATCAACACAATGACGGCAGAGTTCATGTCAAGTGATTCTATAATATCAGCGACTCATGGTGGAGGTCCAAGTTACTGTGACTGATTAAACGTCTATTGATAGTAGAAGTGTTTAAAAGTGACTGTAGATTGTGTGAGGCTGTTGCATCTGAGAAATAGGCCTACAAGAAATCAGTTATGTCATATATATCATGATCAGTGTAATAATTTGAAAACATAGCTACCCTGCACCAGGGTTATAATATAAATAAATAATTTAGTTAACTGAAATAAGATTGACAATTCTTTCTAAAAAAACTAAAACTAAATAAAAACTACAATGAACAATGCAAAACTAACCTAAACTAAATTGCAGATAAAATCAGCTTAGTTTTCATTTTCTTAGAAATGGCCACAGTTCAATATGGGACTATTTAACGTAAATGTATTGTGATGAGGACTGATTTGTGTGATGCAACTAAAAAGGAAAAATCCTGCAAATGTGAAAGTTCATCTTTGGAGCTCTCACAGAAAGAAACTTATACAAATCAAAGAGAATACCTAAAAAGCTAAAACTAGTCAGTTCCTCAATATAAAAACGAAACTTAAACTGTTAAAACCATGCGTGACTTCTGCTGACTGATGGATGGTGTCCTTACCACTGCTGGAGGAAGGCTGAATGATGGATGTGATATTATTGAAGGGCTTGACTGACACTGTGATGTCAGGGCCTTTGGTTGTTGGCGATGGAATACACAGTGTGTTATTGTCTGCATACACCCACTTTGATATGTGTGTCCCATTGATGTCACATTCGATGTAGATGAAGCCTTATGGGAAAGAAACAGATGAAGAATAACTGATGTACAGAGCAACAAAAATCATCAGTGTCTACATCGTCACGCTGTTTTCTATTCATGTTCTCACTCACCACAGCTAGAAATCTGGTCCACATCAGAGACAAGACTGACATTGTTCTTGACTGAGCAGGTCAGAAGTCCTGAGATGTCTTGTTTCAGTATGATGGTGTTATTCTGATTATTTCCAGAGAGGAGCTTGTCATCTGTCAGTGTGCGTCCATCCAGAGTCCAGCTGTACTCAGGACTGTCCCCTCCCTCAGAGAGACAGGACGCCTTCAACTCTCCCTGGGACAGACAGTTATGGTCCAGAAGCACAGAGGACACAGGAGCTGTGGGAAACACATGTAGCCAGAAACAGTTTCCAATAAGGAGCAGGCTGGAGAGGTTTATCAGTGAAATATGATGTATGTGGTCGATCAGTATTAATGAATTCAACAGAAAACAAAACAGTTATTTACCTTGGATGAACAGCTGTAGAGTCCGTGGGTCTAATGTCTGTCCTTGGGAATTAAACATTTCAAGGGTATATTCACCACCATCACTCCTGCTCAGATCATTGATCCTAAATGTTCCATCACTGAGAGTGAAGATGGATCTGCTTTCTAACAGATTAGTTGAAATCTTATTCTCTTTCACATTGAGTATTATTTTTGTGTTGAACACCAGTTGGAATTTGAATATGTCTGAGGCGCTGTCCACCAGCCGTAGGACCACAGCTCCTCCCAAAGCTCCATAACACTGAGCTCCATCCTGTCTGCCGTCACAGTGGGTTTCCACAGCTGATATTGAACACGCACACACACACACACACACACACACACACACACACACAAATAAATAAATCAAAACCAATGGTTATAATTATAAAGGTTTCAAATAGAACAGCTGATGATTTCTAATACAGTGTTTGCTGCATCAAACTACAAGTCGTCATGGTAACAACAGTAATTCACTGGCAGCTCAACTTAGGCCTGTGATCATCAGTGGGTTTAGCTAATACAGTAACAATATTTTCTGTAAAGCATAAAGCTGTGTTTACAGTAAGTGACGGTAACCTAACACATTCACAGTGCACATTTATTGGAACATTTTTATGAAACTCCTAAAACTTGCGAAATATACCTTTGGCACGTTTTAGAGAAATGGTAAAAACAAGAAATGTGAAATAAATGAGGTGGAATTTAATAATATCTAAGAAATTTAACAAACAAAATTAGAAAAGAACCGTGTAACCTGATTGATTTTGCAATGTCTCACAATATACAGACAGGAACAAGTTCTTGTGTAAGAGCGCCATGCAATAAGCGAACAACATTTCAGCAACTGATGTACAAACGTGGAGCCTCTTTAGAGAATTAATTTTGCCATCATTGCCCTATTTGCACTCGTAATGAAATACATCACATATGATTTTTACATCTTGGCCTTGTATTGTCACAGAGTTGCTGCAAATATTAATGAGTGAGTCACTGTCAACCATTTTGTCACTTATATCAATGGCCAATTTTTCATTAAAATAAAAAAATATAGCTATCAAAAATAGATTTGTTATTTTCTTATAAAATATGAAATATAATTTATCCACAGTAACTGAGAATTAAACCAAAGAAAGCTTAGCTCACTTTATATCAGAAGTAAGTATGGCAGTAACAGTTCAAAGTTAAAAATAATAAAATAAATAATTATAATAATAATAATAATAAAAACATGTTTATATTTGATTAATTTCTGAATCATTAACATGGGTCCATATTTGAGCTCCATAAGATGCACACACTGTCCAAATTTACTCCAAATAGTGTAAAAATGCAGACGATGCCTAGTCCCACTGGTAAAAAATAATTTTAAAAAAAGCTGCTCACCATGAGAAACTCCGAGCAGCATCAGCATCAGTCCAACCACAGCCTCCATGTCTTGTCACTCTTCAGCCTCTGTTGAAGTCAGAAGATCTTAGACAAACTCCTCTTCTTCCCCTCAACATGCACATTCAACACTGAGGAGTCGGAGATGTGTCGATGTGATGAGAAGTTCGTAGAAATAACCACTTATCTTTATAATTGAGAGGAGGAAGAGGAAGTAGTGGCCAAAAGGGGTGATACATATAATTGGCACATAGGCTAACTGCAACACTCTCATTACTGTAATTGAGTAGTTTTTTTGTGTAGCCTACTAGTAGCCTACTTTTTTGAGTGATTGTTTTTAAAATCAGTGATTTTACTTTTACTTAAGTAGCCTACTGGAAGTTATTTACTTTGCTACATTTTAAATAGCTTCCGTTAAAAAATAACTCTCTCTCTCCCTCCCTCCCTTCACGCACGCACACAGCAGGAGGCAGGTACATCCACACCACATCCTCCCCCTCACCGCTACAGGTCTAGTCGCTACAGTAGCTACACATTAATGTTGGCTGACGTTATGATCAAAGACAACGTTATCTATTTAGGGTGACCAAACGTCCTCTATTGCCCAGGCATGTCCAACCTTATTTCACTGCTAATGCCATATTTCTATCTAATAGCTACGTCCTCCTATTATGTAAAAGCTTTCAGTCATCTCGTCATATCATATTCAAAATTGTATGGATAAAAATGACTAATTAAAAACAATCATACCCTACCAAATGTTTAACATACAGTATTAACAAACCACTGATACTGAAAAAAAGGGTAGCCTACAAAGATATACAGTACACCACTTTATTCTGATCAGTAACTTCACGAATATGATGAGTATTATATAACATGAAGGACATAACATTGTACCAGTGCTACACAAGTGTTAATGGCAGATACAAAAATAAAACTACACAGTCTTTTCCACCTTCCAGTCATGATGAAAGTCCTGTTTGCTGACTCGTTCAGTAAACCAAGTGAGCTAGTTCATCAAAGTCCAAACTCATAATGAAGATGTGTATTCTGTGTGTGCATGTGCCTTCGCCAGGAGAACATGTATCTCGCAGTGTTACTCCCTAATTAAACAATAAACAACATTAATATGAGGGTATAGAAGTACAGTTCTTAATTGAGAGGGTCTCAGTGGATTTCTTTTGGTAGAAAAACATAAATTATTTAACTAATTTATTACTTAACATGGCAAAAATCTAAACTATTCAATTGTTTCTACATAAAGATTATTTGAAGCAATAACAGTATTTGGATGCTGGACAGTTAGAAGTATGGAGTGACAACATTTTTTAAAGTAATACTGTACATTCATATGAAACAACTTGACATCTGCTACAACTGAACATAATTTGAGTCAGTATTTTGGAGAATCTTTTTTTTTCTCCAGTGGTGCATGCAGCTACAGTAAATGATGCCTAACTGATATCTTCATGCAGCCCAACAGATCTGACTGTGCTCCTGACAGTAGGCTACCACTGTAAACCAGCAGGGGGAAACCTCACACCTGCTACAACTGAGTCTGGAAGTTTCAGTCCGAGTTTCATGAGTAAAGCACTTGAACCATAGGTGTATATCTAAGGTTGTCATAAGACTGCAAAAAGACACTTTGGGCTGTCATAACATACATTAAAAAACAAATATAACACAAATCAGGAATGGACAGTCCAGACTGGAAACTGAAACTTGGAAATGAACTAATACTGTTTCTCAGAGCATTTGTTTGACTGACGGCTGGGAGGGATTTTGTTCTAGTTAGTGGATATACATTCAAATGAAATGCACATCAACTGTATAGTGACTATGTGTATAGGTGGAGTTCACATTGTCACACCCTCTCACATAAAGGTGTGTTGATTTTAGTTATTTTGTGTATTAATGATGTGTATTTGTTAACACAAAAACGAATAAAAAGTAAAATAAGAAAAAAACAAATATTTTTTGATGGCAAAATCACAAAGCCAAGTAAATGTATAAATTGATTACCTTGTATTAGGTGTGTTGTAAAAGGGCTGATTTACATGAAGAAGTCAAAGACTCATGATCAAACATGTTTGTGTTTTGCTTCAATGCAGTGGGAATGAAAGAAAAGTTAGATTGACTGTCCTCTCTGCTCTGTGATCAGCTGCAGATATGACGTCCACTGGATGTTTTTTTATCAAGACAAAAAACTTTTACTGTAAATGCCAATGTCACACCCACAAAGACACACGAGCTAACACAGCAAAATGACACTGAAGTATTCATTTCAGAGAGTCAAAGTTCAAATGGTGAATTTCTCTTGTCAACCATCACAAAGTTGTCTGGATACTCGGTCTAATGGCAGAACTGTCGGATTTCTTGTTTTTCCTTTTCCTTCCAAATGAAATAGATGGTGATCCTAATTATTGAAAGAACTGCCAGAGCCGCTCAGAAAGTACACATGAGCAGGGAGTGATCTGCTTTAATTAAGAGACATATAAATTGTATTTGTACAGTACTGAACAGCAGCTGACCCACAGTGGTGTCTGTCACCATGGTTGTTGAAGTACAGTTTATGAAGATGAATCCTATGGCATGAAACAAATCAACTATGACTGAGGTGATTATCAGTGTCAACGTCATCAAGCTGTCTCCAGAGGATGCATCCACTTCTGCATATGTATTGGAGACTGTTTGAGATGTTCTCACTCACCACAGGTGGAAATCCGCTTTTTATCAAAGACATGGCTGCAGTGGCGTGCACAGACTTTTTGAAAGGCAGGGGCGAAAAGGAAAAAAAGGGCACACGCGTCCTCGCCACTGAAGAGGGCACTTTAGCACACGTTTTGGCTCCTAGAGGGCACTTTAGCACACGTTTGGGCTCCTAGAGGGCACTTTAGCACACGTTTTAGCTCCCAAGAGAGCACTTTAGCACGCGTTTTGGCTCCCAAGAGAGCACTTTAGCACACGTTTTGGCTCCTATGGCTCTTTAGCACACTTTTGGCTCCTAGAGGGCACTTTAGCACACGTTTTGGCTCCTAGAGGGCACTTTAGCACACGTTTTGGCTCCCAAGAGGGCACTTTAGCATGCGTTTTGGCTCACAGGGGGGCACTTTAGGGGGGCAACTGCCCCCCCTGCCCCCTCCCTGTGCACACCACTGCATGGCTGACATGATTCTTGGCCAGAAGTCCTGAGACATCTTGTTTCAGTATGATGGTGCTGTTCTGATTATTTCCAGAGAGGACGAAAAACTGTGGAGTCTGTGACTTTAATTTCTGTTCATTGGAATGAAACATTTCGAGGGTATATTTACCATCATCGTTCAGGTTATTGCTCCTAAATGTTCCATCATCGGGAGTGAAGATTAATCTGTTTTGTAACAGATGTAAAAAAAAAAATATTTTCTTTCACATTCAGTAATATGTTTGTGTTGTGAACATCAGTTGGAATTTGTCTATGTCTGAGACACTGTCCAACAGCTGTAGGACCACAGCTCCTCCCGAAGCTCCATTACACTGAGCTCCATCCTGTCTGAGGACACAGGAGCTGAGGGAAACACACACTGAGATTTACCCATGGATATGACACTATCCTCGAAATCCTGATTTACATATTTATTATTTATTCATTTATCAATTTGGTCAAAATGTTCCATTCTGGATCAGTGCAGTTATTGGCTAATGGCTATGACTGATTGTGTGGCTGAATAAAATCAACAATACAAAATGTGTTTTTAATACAATACTGTACATCCAATACAGTCAACCAAATGAATATCTGGTAACCCTTTAATTTCCAGGCCGTTAATTACGTCATAATATCAAGAAATTACCCAGAAATAATGATTAATTGCCTAGTAATGTCAAGAAATTGCCTAGAAATAACGGTCAATTTCATAGTAATAATGAGAAATATAGCCAGGAAATAACTTTTAATTGTGTAGAAATAGCCCAGTAATAATGGTAAATTGTGTAGTAATGTTGAGAAATATAGCCCAGAAATAACAATTAATTACATGGTAATGTCAAGAAATATAGCAAAGAAATGACACTCTAGTAATATAGACAAGTTGTAGTAGTAGAATTGCAGTGAATTACTGCTAAGTATTGGGTAATTACAGAGTAAACAGCCTGTCATTTCCATGATATAGTCAAGTACTTTCAGTGTGATTAACCTGATGTAATTGTAATTTCCACAGTCTTACCTTATGGTTAGCTGCAATATCTGTTTCCCAAAAGCAAATGGTAGATCTGGCAACTGCTGGAAATGTCACCATAGTTAACCCATAATTACCTTTCTGGTGCCTGCAACGTGTAGTGGACTTTGTTCCTTAGAAACGTATGGGTAGTTTCAGCATAACTAACATGGTTATGAGAACTTCCACTGTAATAGTCTTGCCCAGTGGAAATGTCACCGTAGTTAACCCATAATTACCTTTCCACTGCCTGTAAAGTGTAGTGAGCTTTGTTCCTTAGAAACGTATGGGTAGTTTCAACATAACTAACATGGTTATGAGAACTTCCACTGTAATAGTCTTGCCCATAACCCATTTGGATGAAAGATGGTAGATGTGGCAACTGCTGGAAATGTCACCGTAGTTAACCCATAATTACCTTTCTGCTGCCTGCAAACTGTAGTGGGCTTTGTTCCTTAGAAACGTATGGGTAGTTTCAACATAACTAACACAGTAATAAGATCTTACACTGTAATAGTCTTTCCCAGTAACCCATTTGGATCAAATGTATAAATATTTTCCAACAAAGATAAGCTACGTACCATGAAATGTCACAACATGAACTCTTTTTAGGAACATAGAAGCCATTTCCAAATAATGGAGGAGATAATTACCTTCACATTTTATATTAAGTGTACAATATTCCTGCTATAAACCTATCCACCTTTTTCTGAACTTCATAGAAGAAAGGCAAAGTAGATTAGAGTACATGAATGGGATGTTGTCCTGTTAAATCTCAAAACTCATATTCACATGTTCCCATGAAGAAAATACAATGAAGCTGTTTTCAGTTGTTTTTAATAATTTCCCTGCTTATGTCAGCGTACTGGAACATTCCCAGTAGAGTTATTCCCTTTCCGATACCAGTATTGGAAATGCCTCCGATACCACCAAAAATGTTGGCATCGGTATCAGCAGTAGGCTACTGGAGTCCATGTGTAGCCGGGACGGTCTACTGCGTTGTGTTCTGTGCACAATAACACGGGACGCAGGGCTGGGTTCACACTCAGGTTTATTCCTGTATGATGGCAACATAAAACAAAAAGGATGTGAATTAAATGGTCATCTTCTCCATAAAAGTCCTCTCTCAGTCAGGAACAGTGCAGACTGACAAATGCAGCACTATTTCTCCCAAAAAACTATCACATTTCTTCACATGGTAAAACACACAAGTAAACATCTCTAACATAACAATGGAGGCTGAGCAACCACACACATACCTGTATGATGGCCACATAAAACTAAATGGATGTGAATGAAATGGTCATCTTCTCCATAAAAGTCCTACCACACAAAAAATAAAATACATTTAGCATGTAGGCTAGTACATGGAGGACGCATTGACACATGCACACCACACACACATGCACACCACACACACACGCACGCACGCACACTCACGCACACACACAGGGAGAAATCGCGGCAAAATAACTGTCTCTCTCTTGCTCAAAACAGCTCTTAAAACACACTACACGACAGAAAACACCATTCCAAACAGTTTTAGATTAACATTTGTTCATTAAATTGGCAATAAAACTCAACAAATGTAACTTTTCGGTCCCGGAGCCTCAACTACATACCTCTCTCAGTCAGGAACAGCGCAGACTGACGAGAGAGAAGGGAGCGACGTGCGTCATATCCGCAGACTTTCAAAATAAAAGATCGGTTTTGTAAAAATGAAAGAAATACAAAAATAAAACCACAAAAATTTGAATTATATTAACAATAATCCATATTTAAAGTAAAAAAGAACTTAAATCACATCATCAGATGGATTTTAGTGAAATTAATAACAATAAAATGTGTCGTTTCCTTTTTCTATCTGTTATAGGCACCGATCCGATACCACATGTGTTTATCTGTGGGTTATAAATACAACATGCAGCTAGAATAGAATAATAATTATTATAATAATAATTAAAATGATGTTGTGGGCCACAGATAAACAGAAAAAGGAAACTACTACACATTTTGGTGTTTATTTTATTGTTATTAATTTCACCAAAATCCATCAGATGATTTGTTTTGGTTTCTTTTTACTTTAAATATGGATTATTGTTAATATAATTCAAATTTTTGTGGTTTTATTTTTGTATTTCTTTCATTTTTACAAAACCGATCTTTTATTTTGAAAGTCTGCGGATATGACGCACGTCGCTCCCTTCTCTCTCGTCAGTCTGCGCTGTTCCTGACTGAGAGAGGTATGTAGTTGAGGCTCCGGGACCGAAAAGTTACATTTGTTGAGTTTTATTGCCAATTTAATGAACAAATGTTAATCTAAAACTGTTTGGAATGGTGTTTTCTGTCGTGTAGTGTGTTTTAAGAGCTGTTTTGAGCAAGAGAGAGACAGTTATTTTGCCGCGATTTCTCCCTGTGTGTGTGCGTGAGTGTGCGTGCGTGCGTGTGTGTGTGGTGTGCATGTGTGTGTGGTGTGCATGTGTCAATGCGTCCTCCATGTACTAGCCTACATGCTAAATGTATTTTATTTTTTGTGTGGTAGGACTTTTATGGAGAAGATGACCATTTCATTCACATCCATTTAGTTTTATGTCGCCATCATACAGGTATGTGTGTGGTTGCTCAGCCTCCATTGTTATGTTAGAGATGTTTACTTGTATGTTTTACCATGTGAAGAAATGTGATAGTTTTTTGGGAGAAATAGTGCTGCATTTGTCAGTCTGCACTGTTCCTGACTGAGAGAGGACTTTTATGGAGAAGATGACCATTTAATTCACATCCTTTTTGTTTTATGTTGCCATCATACAGGAATAAACCTGAGTGTGAACCCAGCCCTGCGTCCCGTGTTATTGTGCACAGAACACAACGCAGTAGACCGTCCCGGCTACACCTGGACTCCAGTAGCCTACTGCTGATACCGATGCCAACATTTTTGGTGGTATCGGAGGCATTTCCAATACTGGTATCGGAAAGGGAATAACTCTACTGGGAATGTTCCAGTACGCTGACATAAGCAGGGAAATTATTAAAAACAACTGAAAACAGCTTCATTGTATTTTCTTCATGGGAACATGTGAATATGAGTTTTGAGATTTAACAGGACAACATCCCATTCATGTACTCTAATCTACTTTGCCTTTCTTCTATGAAGTTCAGAAAAAGGTGGATAGGTTATAGCAGGAATATTGTACACTTAATATAAAATGTGAAGGTAATTATCTCCTCCATTATTTGGAAATGGCTTCTATGTTCCTAAAAAGAGTTCATGTTGTGACATTTCATGGTACGTAGCTTATCTTTGTTGGAAAATATTTATACATTTGATCCAAATGGGTTACTGGGAAAGACTATTACAGTGTAAGATCTTATTACTGTGTTAGTTATGTTGAAACTACCCATACGTTTCTAAGGAACAAAGCCCACTACAGTTTGCAGGCAGCAGAAAGGTAATTATGGGTTAACTACGGTGACATTTCCAGCAGTTGCCACATCTACCATCTTTCATCCAAATGGGTTATGGGCAAGACTATTACAGTGGAAGTTCTCATAACCATGTTAGTTATGTTGAAACTACCCATACGTTTCTAAGGAACAAAGCTCACTACACTTTACAGGCAGTGGAAAGGTAATTATGGGTTAACTACGGTGACATTTCCACTGGGCAAGACTATTACAGTGGAAGTTCTCATAACCATGTTAGTTATGCTGAAACTACCCATACGTTTCTAAGGAACAAAGTCCACTACACTTTGCAGGCACCAGAAAGGTAATTATGGGTTAACTACGGTGACATTTCCAGCAGTTGCCAGATCTACCATTTGCTTTTGGGAAACAGATATTGCAGCTAACCATAAGGTAAGACTGTGGAAATTACAATTACATCAGGTTAATCACACTGAAAGTACTTGACTATATCATGGAAATGACAGGCTGTTTACTCTGTAATTACCCAATACTTAGCAGTAATTCACTGCAATTCTACTACTACAACTTGTCTATATTACTAGAGTGTCATTTCTTTGCTATATTTCTTGACATTACCATGTAATTAATTGTTATTTCTGGGCTATATTTCTCAACATTACTACACAATTTACCATTATTACTGGGCTATTTCTACACAATTAAAAGTTATTTCCTGGCTATATTTCTCATTATTACTATGAAATTGACCGTTATTTCTAGGCAATTTCTTGACATTACTAGGCAATTAATCATTATTTCTGAGTAATTTCTTGATATTATGACGTAATTAACGGCCTGGAAATTAAAGGGTTACCGAATATCTCAAATAGCAAACAAGCTCACCTGGACAGACTCCAAACAGCATCAGCAACAGTCCAGCCAGAGTGGCCATGTCTCAGTGTTCAGTCTGAGCTGATGGCGCCTGTCCTGATCCTCTTTCATGTTTTCTTTACACCCCCTACTCTTTCATTTCTCTAATTGTTGTTCCTTTATTCTTCTGTAACAAAAACATATTGTGTGTGTGACAGATATACTGCCACTTTTTAAGCTGCACCTTTACAACATTGCTACTTGCAGATTTTTTCTATCACAAGAGCTATTGGTAGCCATGATGTCACTCTTGCTCAGTGTCATAAACAAACAGCAGTGTTACCACCCAGATGGCGCACACATCATAGCCGGCGATTTCAACCAGGCTGACCTGAAGTCTGTAGTGTAAAATGCTCAACTAGAGGGAAGAACTCTCTGGATCATGTATCTATACTTGAACACTAAGCATGCAGACAGAGCTATTCCCCTGCCCCACCTGGGCCTGTCAGACCACCTCTCTCAGTTGATCTCACCTGCATACACTCCCCTCAGAAGAAGATCTCCACCTGTCACTAAAACTATCCAACCAGTAGTATACTCTCTCAGCTTCAGGACTGCTTTGAGTACAACACATTGGAAGGTTTACAGCAGGACAACCGTCATCATTCACTTATGTCATACATCAGCTTTTGCACACCAGCCGTCAGCCCTTCCACCATCACCCACTCCAGCCCCCAGCCCTCCCCCACTCACAGTAAAGGAGCATGAGGTGAGGCAGGTGCTTAGTGTGGTGAAACCCAGGAAGGGCGTTGGCCCAGACGGAGTATCTGAGTTCAGGCATCATCACCTCCATCTTTTTTTTTTTTTTAAGTATATTTTTGGGGGCTTTTTGGCCTTTAATTGACAGCACAGTCGAGAGAGAGAGACAGGAAATGGGGAGGCAGAGAGAGGGGGAATGACACGCAGGAAAGGGCCGCTCGATGCAGGATTCGAACCGGGGCCACCTGCAGTGAAGACTGTAGCCTCAACACATGGGGGTGGGTGCTCTACCAACTGAGCTAAACACCCAAGCATATTATTGATAATTGTTATTTCATCCTGACCATAAGATTAACGCAAAGTTACACAATGCTTCAAGAAGTCCTAACAGAACACTTTGAAGCTCAACATTTACATTTGTCCTCATCCTCTCTGTGTCCTCTCATTAGATGAACATGAACATTCAAATATTTATTTACACATAATCACTGGAGACCGACTGTTGAATCTTAAGACATTTCCTTTAAAAAAAAGAAGTAATTTTTGGGCATTGAAATTACTAGTGCCCAGATGGGTGCACAAAGAAAAAGCCACAACACAATGCAAAAGTCAAGGTGGGTTGTGGCTTTCCATTCAGTTGAGGCGTTTGGGCAACTGCTTTATGGTTCATTGATCCATCTCACTGGATTGAATCTTTAGTTTGAGAATGATCATCTGTATCTGTGCAGTTTAAAAGAAAATGAAGCTCAGCTGCTTTAAAAGGGACAGATTTGCAGACTGATGTTTTTAATGTAGAAAACAAAAACAACAAAAAACTACTTCCTGTGATTTCAGCGTTTAATGATAAATGCTTAAAAGAGAAAAGGTTTGTTTACATCAGTGATGTTCATGAACATGAGAATTCAACTTTTCCCAAATAATGAAATTCCAAAAAAAAAAACATATGCATAATGTTTAAAGATTTTTAAAATGTAAAACAACAACAACAACAACAACAACAACATGAACATTGACACTGAACTAACTTCCAAAATCATTATAAGTTGCCTTACTAATATGACACTAAAAGCTTTATTTATACTGTCACATTCAATCTTGGAAGTTAATACAGTAGTAATAGGCTATATTTAGCACTAAATGTGTCTGTGACACTGCCACACACCTACAACAATTCAGCACACAATACTGCACACTCATTGAAGCACAAACCATTTCATTTATTTACACTGAGCTGATAAACTGACAGTATCCTGTAAAATGTAAATGATCAGGTCAACCCCTCAGTTCAATCACTGAGAAGGAGTTCTCATAATCCATTGCTGGTGGGGTGACTTTGGTTTTCTCGTACTTCCTCTTCTTCAAATGAAAAAAAAGGAAAATGCCACCGACCAACAAAGTTGCCATGGCGAGCAGCAAACCACATATGAGCAGAGAGCGACCTGTTCAAACAAGAGGCACAAAGACCAGTTGTTATATCAACACAATGACGGCAGAGTTCATGTCTAGTGATTCTATAATATCAGTGACTCATGGTGGAGGTCCAAGTTACTGTGACTGATTAATGTCTATTGATAGTAGAAATGTTTAAAAGTGACTGTAGAGTGTGTGAGGCTGTTGCATCTGAGCAAGAAAACAGATTCATGATGTCATATGATGTTCAGTGTGACAGCAGCAGCATAATGGTGAGCAACATCAAAAGTTTTCTCACCTTTACAGGTGGATATCTGCTTCTCATCAGAGACATGACTGACATGGTTCCTAACTGAACAGGCCAGAAGTCCTGAGACGTCGTCTTTCAGTATGATGATGTTATTCTGATTATTTCCACAGAGGAGCTTGTCGTCTGTCAGTGTGCGTCCGTCCAGAGTCCAGCTGTACTCAGGACTGTCCCCTCCCTCAGAGAGACAGGACGCCTTCACCTCTCCCTGGGACAGACACTCAGAGACCAACAGCACAGAGGACAGAGGAGCTGTGGGGGGAAAAACTGAATGATGATGTTTCATGTTGCCAGTGTTGGTTTTTAATAAGCAACAAGGTAGATATAGATATACTGTATGCAGACAATGAGATTCATTAATTCATTTTCTATACCGCTTATCCTGCACTAGGGTCACGGGTGAGCTGACTTTGGGCGAGAGGCGGGGTACACCCTGGACAGGTCGCCAGTCTATCGCAGGGCCGACACATATATAGACAGACAACCATTCACGCTCTCATTCACACCTATGGGCAATTTAGAGTCACCAATTAACCTAAGCTGCATGTCTGTCTGTGGGAGGAAGCCGGAGTACCCGGAGAGAACCCACGCATGCACGGGGAGAACATGCAAAGTCCACACAGAAGGGCCCCAGCCGGCCGGCGGGTTCGAACCCAGAACCCTCTTGCTGTGAGGCAACAGTGCTAACCACTGCACCACCGTGCCGCCCACAATGAGATATATTATGTATATAAATATAATATTAGATGTGTCCACGGTAAGCAAAAAAATGTTTTACCTTGGATGAACAGCTGTAGAGTCTGTGGCGTTAATATTTGTCCTTTGGAATTAAACATTTCAAGGGTATATTCACCACCATCACTCCTGCTCAGATCATTGATCCTAAATGTTCCATCACTGGGAGTGAAGATGGATCTGTTTTCTAACAGATTAGTTACAATCTTATTGTCTTTCACATTGAGTATTATTTTTGTGTTGAACTTCAATAGGAATCTGTATATGTCTGAGACACTGTCCATCAGCCATAGGACCACAGTTCCTCCCAAAGCTCCATAACACTGAGCTCCATCCTGTCTGCCGTCACAGTGGGTTTCCACAGCTGGGAAAAGTGGTAAACAACTGTTATCTTTTTATTTGAGCAAGTTGAATAGCAGGTGTCTTGTGAAATCAATAGCTAACCCTCACCCTTCACACTATGTTTTAAAGTTAGGCAATAATACATTTGACAATTTGCATTTCTAGCATTTGTTGGGTTACTGTGAACCAAAAGAAAATAATAAAAGGATTAAAATTACATGCTGGACTGAAGAAGTGAGGCTACTATCATTCTTCTTTCCTGCCCTCTGCCCTTAAACTTCAAACATTAAATAACATATTTTAATTGACTTGCTAAACATACAGCTGATTCCCTCTGATTAAAGTTCTCTCCCCATATTAGAAGAACTGGAGTTACAATGTGAGTGGTGGACACTTTAATTTCATCCGCCTACCAACATAAGATGGCTCCATTTCTGTGGCCGTGGTCTGGGTTGTCGACTCAATACACAGTGTGTTTTTGGCTGCATACACCCACTTTGATATGTGTGTCCCATTAATGTCACATTCAATGTAGATGAAGCCTTATGGGAAAGAAACAGATGAAGTATAACTGATGTACTGTACAGAGCAACCAAAATCATCAGTGTCTGCATCGTCATGCTGTTTTCTACTCATGTTCTCACTCACCACAAGTAGAAATCTGCTTTTTATCAGAGACAAGACTGACATTGTTCTTGACTGAGCAGGTTAGAAGTCCTGAGACGTCTTGTTTCAGTATGATGGTGTTAGTCTGATTATTTCCAGAGAGGAGCTTGTCATCTGTCAGTGTGCGTCCGTCCAGAGTCCAGCTGTACTCAGGACTGTCCCCTCCCTCAGAGAGACAGGACACCTTCAACTCTCCCTGGGACAGACAGTGATGGTCCAGCAGCACAGAGGACACAGGAGCTGAGGGAAACCAATAAGGAGCAGGCTGGAGAGGTTTATCAGTGAAATACTGTATGATGTATGTGGTCGGTCAGTATTAATGAATTCAACAGAAAACAAAACAGTTATTTACCTTGGATGAACAGCTGTAGAGTCCGTGGGTCTAATTTCTGTCCTTGGGAATTAAACATATCAAGGGTATATTCACCACCATCACTCCTGCTCAGATCATTGATCCTAAATGTTCCATCACTGGGAGTGAACATGGATCTGCTTTCTAACAGATTAGTTACAATCCTATTCTCTTTCACATTGAGTATTATCTTTGTTGTGTTGAACTTCAGTGTGAATCTGAATATGTCTGAGGCGCTGTCCACCAGCCGTAGGACCAGAGTTCCTCCCAAAGCTCCATAACACTGAGCTCCATCCTGTCTGCTGTCACAGTGGGTTTCCACAGCTGAGGACACAGGAGCTGAGGGAAACACACACTGAGATTTATCCATGGACATGACACTATCCTTGAATTTACAGCTGATTTATTTTTTATTCATTTCCATTCTGGATCAGTGTAGTTATTGGCTACGACTGATTAAGTCAACAACAATACAAATTGTGTTTTTAATACAATACATCCAATATTCAGTCAACCACATATGAATATCTCAAATAGCAAACAAGCTCACTTGGACAGACTGCAAACAGCATCAGCAACAGTCCCACCAGAGTGGCCATGTCTCAGTGTTCAGTCTGAGCTGATGGTGGCTGAGCATCGGAGCTGATCAATCGGAAGTGGCACCTGATTGTGATCAGCTTTAAGGCAGAAGCTGTGAAAATTGCACATATGGAGGTGAAAACAGAAGTGAATTCAACATAGTCACTAGCTAGAGCCCAAGACAGAAACCCTCTGTCATCTTCCTGTAGATATTTTCTTGATGCTCTCAGTTCTTTCATTTCTCTAGTTGTTGTTCCTCTATTCTTCTGTGTTATCTATATTTACATGTCTTTGACAGCTATACTAACTACTACACATAGAGGGTGCACCCCTACAGCATACTTTAATCCAATCCAGTCGCTCCACTGTGACATTTACCTTTGTGATACTCAAGTTGTTTTTGTTGACATGATTTTAAATGTGTAAATGTAATCACATATATTACTGAGGACATCTGTGTTTACTGCTATTGTTGTACTGGACTGTATCATATTGAAAGAAGAACTTCAAGGCAACACAACCTTATAAAACAAGAACTACAATATGGCATCACTCCAAAAGTCCCCGACAAGTTGTTACACAAACATCAGTTTCTTCAGTGAACAGAAGTTTATTCTACCATCAGACTGGACTGCGAGGATGATGAGTCTCGACGTTATCACCATCCCAGAAATCAGCTGAGTTGAAAATGTAAATCGAAACTCCAAAAAATATTTTGAAAGTATTTATACTTGTAACATAAGGTTTATGTAATCTTGATATTATTGATTATTGTTATTGCATCTTGACCATAGGTTTAGAGGCACTCATGCCAGGAGCTGAAGATTAACACAAAGTTACACAATGCTTCAAGAGGTCCTCGACCAGTTTGAAGCTCAACATTTACATTTGTCCTCATCCTCTCTGTGTCCTCTCATTAGATTCTGACACACATACATTTATCTTAACATTTTAATGTAATGTAATAAACTCCTAAAACTTACCAAAGAAAACAAAATGTACTTTTGGCAAGTTTTCGAGAAAATGTTTAAAACAACCAGAGTATGTGAAATGTGAAATGAATGAAGTGAAATTTAATAATATATAAGAAATTTAAGAAACAAAAAAAGGGGCAAAACATAAACTGATTGATTTTGCAGTGTCTCACAATATACATATAAAACATACATATAAACCCTAACCCTAAGTAGAGCGCCATGAAATAAGCAGACACAAACATTTCACTCAACAACTCATGTACAAATGTGGAGCCTCTTTAGTGAATTCATTTTGCAATCATTATTCGTGCCTTAAAGGCCTGATAACAATCTGTGGCATTTGGCTCTCAAACTGTTTCATGTCTAACAGGCTAATGACAGCTGTCTGTGGAGTGTGGAGGCTGTTTATCTTGTCACAAATCACAAAAACTTCTAATTGAGACAAACAAGTCCCAAGCAAGCCCCTGTCTAACATTAGGCTACCTGAATGTAGTGAAACACAGCAGCAACAGGAGGAATCACTCATTCAACTTAATTCTTGTGAAAATTTTAATTTGTTTCCAGATTAAATTTATTCTGACTTTGCTGTTAAACTTTGCTGTCGGTTAGTTAGCGGTTAATCCTTGCCATACCTTGTCTAAAACTGAAATGACGCCACTGATGAAATTATAGAATTATAAATTATAAATTTTGCTTTGTTACTTTCTTATGAAATAATTTATCCACAATGACTGAAATCTAAACCAAAGGAAGCTTAGCTCGCTTTATTTCAGAGGTAGCCTAGGCAGTATGGCAGTAACAAAGTTTAAAAACAAACAAACATGAGAAAAAAAAAGATGCTCACCACAAGAAACTGCAGCATCAGCATCAGTCCAACCACAGCCTCCATGTCTCAAAACTCTTCAGCCTCTGTTGACCCAGTCAGAAGATTTAAGAGAAATTTCTCTTCTTTACATGAGCACAAACATGCACTTGCAACACTGAGGAGTCTGAAATGTGTCGATGTGATGAGAAGTTCGTAGAAATAACCACTCGGGTTATTTTTACAATAGAGAGGGGGAAGAGGAAGTAGTGGCCAATGCATGCAAGACGACTAATACATAGGTGTTAACACATGGCAAGAGGACATTAACACAAAGGCTAACTGCTGCTGTGACAACACAGACAAAAACACACTGACAAATATGGATGAAACTGTGAAAATCAACATCATCTAATGAAATTTAGGTAAAAGATGTTTTAGTGAGGTCACCGATTGCTGTGTTCATACCCAGGATGCAAGTCTGCACTGTTTGACAGCAATTATCATCATGTGTAACTTGAGGAAGATGGTAAAGTTAAACAGGATTTAATTGGACATATCAGTTCCACATTTATGGTGTTACAGATGCTCAAATTATTCTCTCCATGATTCAAGACGTAATTTCATGTCAATCAAAACTCAAATTTCAGTTTTATGTACAATATGGACTTCAAAGAAAAAGTTATAAAAGCTGTGTCAGAAGCAGAAGTCATGAGAAGTAGGCTATCACATGTCATGTTTTACCATTATATATGAAAAAGGATATTGCGGTAACTAAATTCTTCAGAAAGTGAAACAAATGAAGGTTCATTTTTCCACAAAGATCTATTTTGTTAGCCTGACAAGCCAGACTATCATTAAAATGTCTAGTCTGCAACGACCGGTAGACCTCGGCTCAATCCAGGGGGGCGGGATGAAGGCGGGATGAAGGCTGTCTTTCAAGCGAGCAGGATGACGTTAGCCTGACAAGCCAATTAAAATGTATGTCGCCATCGCGTTAAGCCCGCCCAACGACTCTCTAAACAGATAGAGCGCTGTGATTGGTGAACACAATCGGTGTTTGAGACTCAAAAAGTTCCTATGGCTCGTTTCTAGACCCACCTACGGAGCAAATATATTTGCTGCCGCTAGGGTGCGTCTAGATTTCTAGGCTACTATTTTGTCTATTCCCGCACCAATTTTGCCTGTTCCACGTCATCCAAATCTAAGAGTCCGCCGGTTTCGATAATACACCTGTAAAATGTTCACGTGCACATTGTTGAATCTCCCTTCATTTGAATTGATAAAGGACGAAGTGAGACACTATTACTGTAAAATCATGCAGGTTTGAGATTTTACTTTATTCTTACACAAATTGACTTTCAACTCTTCTACACAGAAACCTACATGCTGTTGAAAACATTTGAAAACATCTGTCTTGTCTGCAAACAAGACAATGTACTGTATTGCATAGTATCTATCAAATATATAGTATATTTACAAATCACTGACAATAATAAAAGAAATTGTGTTTGAAAAAAAAAAGAGTACAAAGATGTACCCCACTTTATTCTGATCAGTGACTTCCCGAATTTGATTAGTATTATATAACATGAAGGATATAACAGTGTACCACTGGTACACAGGTGTTAATGGCAGATACAAAAAGAAAACTGCACAATCTTTTCCAGCTTCCAGACATGATGAAATTCCTGTTTGCTGTTGACTCGTGGAGACGTTCAGTCACTGGCAACTGATGAACCAAGTGATCCACAGTTAGTTCATCAAAGTCCAAACTCATTGTGAAGATGTTTATTGTGTGTTATACTGTGCCTGAGTCTGCAACGAATAAGACAAAAAACACTTAAAGCAGCTGTATTTCACCAAAGTATTTACTGATATGCACTTATTACTCATTGACCTTTATAGATCAGGGTCTATTATGTCTTACCTGACTTCCTACAGCACATGTACACACAACAGGAAATTGTCAATATCAGCAGCAGAGTACCAACTCCGCCTGAGACTGGGATCCAGATGGGAATCGGCTTTTCTAGAAAAAAAAAAAAAGAGAGAGACGACACTGGTAATGATGCTGTATATATTCACAACCTGTATATGACATGAAAAAAAAGAGTCTGATTTATTTATTGATACATGACATTTTGTTCATGATTTCCGCTCTGACACAGATATTCATGCTGGTTATGAATTCAAGCTAAGAGTCAGAGTGAAACATCAAAATACTGATCTATATCTGTTGCTACAGAGCAGGAACCATGATACATGGTTCAAAGTTTCAAGAAAATGACCAATCATAGTATACATGGTTATACAGTTGTATTTAATTTTAAAAAATAAAATAAAAAAATAAAAAGCTTCTGCCATCCATTAATTAACTCATGAACATTAAATCTTAGTTAAAGCAAGAACAGATCCTTTAGAGGAGGTTGCAATGGTGAAGAGAAGGTAAGCTTGATAAACGTTGGTTAATAATGTCACAGCACACCTGTTTGGGTGTGAAATTGCCGGACACATATTCCTGGATGAGCCAATCAGTGCAGCCACCTGGAGCTGCCAGCCTGCATACAAGTGTGACTTACCTGTAAGTGTTTACTGCCCAAACTAACGCCACACTTCATTTCAAGCTTTTTATTCTCTGAGAAAACTGACAAATTTAACATGTGCGTACTCTACTGCATGGTTAATAAAGATTTGTCAAAAACTAAATTTATTTAAAGAAAAAAAAACACACAAAATGACAGTTACTGAAACCTTCTGTTAAACCACACTCATTTCCTGTTAAAGCACCACACGAGTGCTCCGTCTTTACAACACCTTTCATCATCAATGCCAAAAAAAGGGCATGTGCAAATAATCTGTGACTAACGCGGAAAGCACATTACTTCAGTAATTCTCTCTGGAGATTTAGAGTCATATAAGGAGAGTATGCTGGACAGAGTAAATAACAGTATAGCTTCAGCCTTAGATTTTTATAAACAGCATCATAACAACACTCAATTAACACTCGAAAAACAGTCTTTGATTAATGTTGAATTCCATTTTTAAGGTTTCAAGTTAACTTAACTCCCCTGTCATGATAAAGTGATGTAATACTTGCCTTTAACATCCAGCCGGACATGAATCTGTTTCACCTGGACGCCTTTTGAATCAAATGCCTCTATGATGTATTCACCAGAGTCGTTCATCTTCACATTGCTCATTTTGAATGTCCCGTTGTTGATGAAAAACTCTGTTCTGTTTATAAATGGTCCAGATATCGTCAGCTTTTTCTTCAGAGAGAACACATAAATGGTTTCACCGGTGAGCTGTTTCTTACACCACACCTGGTGGCCACTGGCATTGGCTATCACTGGGATATACAGAGATCCTCCAACAGTGACGGAGCACAGAGACGTGTTCTGTGTGTTACTGCATGTAGCCTCAGCAACTGCAAAAAGGTGAGGAAAATACACAGCTTAGCATGAGTAAGTCAAGCATGGCATGCTCTTTCAGTAGGCTTGCACAGTGTTTAATCTTGATTTTCTAATTAGGATCTTACCATGAGTAACACCTGCTAACATCACAAGAAAAAACAGAACTTGCTCCATACTCCTCTGTCATCCAAAATAATAATAACAAAATCTGGAAAAAGAAAATAATGAATTCAGCACAAATAAAGCTCCTGAAATAAATCAATGAGTAACTGCTTCGGTGTGGTGCCTGATACTGAGAGGAAACAACAAGTGGGTGTGGGT
The DNA here is from genome assembly GCF_045865225.1 of Trachurus japonicus. Taxonomy (NCBI): domain Eukaryota; kingdom Metazoa; phylum Chordata; class Actinopteri; order Carangiformes; family Carangidae; genus Trachurus; species Trachurus japonicus. The sequence goes on along the minus strand of NC_140916.1, from coordinate 20,379,297 downwards.
TAGTTTGAGGAGTCAGAGGACAGGAAATAAAGTAACTGTCTCACTTCTCCTTGCAAGCGTGAGCCTATAACAGCATTGTAGATGATGTCAAAAAACATCTAGAGGGAAACGCTCTATTACCACTCTGTTGAAATCACATGAAACTGAATCTCAAGGCTGCATTTGATAATATTTTTGTGTCCAGGATTTCATTTCAGCATGTCTCAACCAGTGTTGCTAAGATGGTATTGTTTTCTTTTTCTTTTTTTTTCTTCTTGATGTGGCCCCAAAAAATGGAAGTGAAATCATACCTGTGCACACACACACACACCCTTGGGTTTCCGCAAGAGACAAAAAAAAACAACAGTTACAACCCAATAATGAGAAGTCACATCACGCAAGATACCAAAGATCTGTTACTGTCCTGTAATAATCTAATTCATTATGGTACAACATCTGTTATTCTACCTATCTGTTAACTTCTACTTCATGGTCTTACACAGATGAAGACCTTATTTTGACCAAAAGTCAATCAAATCTTGCATAAAGTGTTCTGTCATGGAGAAACAAGATCATGGTCACACCGAAAAACACAACAGCAAACCAAAGAGCTACACTTGTGCTTTCCACATGAGGAAATGAGGAACCGCTTTGCTGATCTTTCAGTTCATAGACCATGAACATCTGTGAACATGAACAGTGTGGTTTCTTCAGCCAGAGCTGCAGGTGAAAAGTCAAAATCTTGTCTTTTCACCTCATAATGTTGACAACTTATTTATCGTCAATTTTTATTTTATTTTATCACGTTTACTCAGTCAAAGGTTTGAGTGTTACTATCTGAATTTTGACTTGTGTCTATCTTAAACACATGTTTTCCTAGTTTTCTCAGTTTCCCAAAGATTTGAGTTGCATGATGACAGTTTTACTTGAGGAAAGGTTGTGAAATCTGATGATACCCAACATTTGTAATTTTCAGTGAGATTCTCAGGAGGTGGCAGTGTGTGAAAACACATTTAACCACACTTCTACACTGTGGCCAAACCAAACACTATACTACAGCAGAAGGACTTTGACTACAGTCAATCCTTTTGTAAACTATTTGTGCATTTAAAAAACACATTCACTTTATTTTAGACTGCAAAGACAGACGATATTAGATAATGCAATAATAGTCCAGTCATTTTATGAGAAAAGGTTAAACAAATTGCAACAGAAGCAAACTCAACTGATTTTGTATCCTCAGAATGTCCTGAGTGAGGAAAAAAAAGCCCCGAAGAATCCCATTAGGGGAAAGTTTCGAAAAACACCCAAACATATCCCATTTATACGCGTATAAAAAAAATTTTTCACGTGAATAGGGTAAAATTTTTAACCTTTAGATATCTCCATGAAAATTACTGAGTTGATTACTTACATTAAGACAAACAAAAAATGTATTACAAGTTGTTTTAAATTCTTTGTTAACATGAGAAAATTTGCAGAAATTTGCATAAATTCCACCGTTTTGATGGCACATGTATATATGAAGTTGCTGTGGTGGTACCGGCATGAAAATTGGAATAAGTTGACTCCATCGGTCAACCGACAAGTTGACCACTTTAAATTTCAAGATGACTGCAATTTTTCAAGACAGCCACATAGAGCAGGTATGGCATGCTCCGTCTCTATTAATGCTCATGGGTAGCCTTTGGTTCCATTCCTTACGTTTTTTAACTGTAATATCATATTGCAGTTGAAAATGTCTTGTATGTCTTGTGTAACATATTATATGTTAACAAGATTGAACAAGACATTTTCACCTGCTCTACTCAATGTTTAGATCAGGTGTTGTATGTATGCAAATTAGCCATACGTAATTGGATTATGCACTGTTGGCTCATGTCATACCTGCTCTACTAAGGATGTGGCTGTCTTGAAAAATTGCAGTCATCTTGAAATTTAAAGTGGTCAACTTGTTGGTTGACCGATGGAGTCAACTCATTCCAATTTTCATGCCGGTACCACCACAGCAACTTCATATATACATGTGCCGTCAAAGCGGTGGGATTTATGCAAATTTATGCAAACTTGCTCATGTTAACAAAGAATTTCAAAAAACTTGTAATACATTTTTTGTTTGTCTTAATGTAAGTAATCAACTCAGTAATTTTCATGGAGATATCTAAAGGTTAAAAATTTTACCCTATACACGTGAAAATTTTTTTTTATATGCGTATAAATGGGATATGTTTGGGTGTTTTTCGAAACTTTCCCCTAATGGGATTCTTCGGGGCTTTTTTTCCTTCACTCAGGACATGCTGAGGATACAAAATCAGTTGAGTTTGCTTCTGTTGCAATTTGTTTAACGTTGACCCCTTTTTTGGCCTAAAATTACTGGACTATAACTAAAGAATGCTATAAATTCTAATTTGTTTGAAATCTCTGTGGGTGCGTAACTATGAGCCAACAACTTTCACATTAGGATTGAGTGTAGCTATAAACACCCTGGTTTTCTGTGATGTATAGTTAGTGGGTCATTTTTCCATATAGATCTCTGTTGATCTAAATAAGATCATGTCCACACAATAATAATCACACAAT
>NC_140916.1:20059233-20376638 GCF_045865225.1 Trachurus japonicus | reverse complement strand
GTCAGCCATGTGCATGCATAGCACTGCTCAATTCCTATGATGCCAGCCTAGCCAAATGCTTAGTTTGTCGATGGTTAAATTAGTTGTGAGTTGTTCTCCTTATTGTTTTCATTGACTTACCAATGCAAAGTTTCTGCTGCTGCTGCTGCTACAGGCCTACAGTACATCTGATTAGGACTGGGTGAGAGATGCTCCCAAGAGAGCAGAGTGGATAAAGAGTGGAAGTGTCAGACCAAGTTTCCACCACATGGGGTGGGGTTCATGTAACAGTATTATTGTTGGAGGAGTCTCACCTACTGTCCCCTCCTACCCTGTGAAATCCAATCTGCTGAGGTTCACATGAAATGGGCAAAGTTAATGGACGGCATAACTGCAGAAGAGTCTGTTATAATTAGACAGCGTGCTATCCAATACGTTGTGTAATGAGACAGGACTGAGGGAATTGAGGCAGAAATTCAGCAGTCTCAAAGCCAAAGGCTTATTCACTCTACTGCTCCCTGTTGACTCATAATAACACACCTTTTAATCCCCTTGACAGTAATAAAGTTGTCACAAGCAGTTATTAAATAGTGGTGACAAATGTCTAAATGTACTTTGCCTTCATCAAACATCCTTGGGCTCATTTTACTAGAAATATTCATGCCTGCTAGTAGGACTTTACACATACACACGGGATGGAAGAAGAAGAGAAGAACCCCTTCCTATGGTGTTTGGAGAATCATTAAACCAAATAAGATATAATTGGTATAATTTGAGTCAGAGCTGGGAATGCACCCAGTAAACATTTCATGATAAATAATGCTTTCCCCAATCAGTAATAAAACTATTATTTCTCATTTTTAATATGTCTAAATAATAAATAGGAGAAGCTGAGAATGAGTTTGCATTGAAGAAATAAAGCTTGTAACAAATGTCACATTGGTATAGAGGTAGTCATCATTTATGTAAGTCATCGTTACAGATGGTTGCAGATGATTTCATCTCATCACCTTGTCAAATACAGCAATTTGGATTTTATAAAACAACACTGTGTTATATGTCTCTCTCAGGGAAAGTAACCGACAGGCTTGGCGTGCTCACTCCAATCACAGGAAATCTCTGAGTGCCAGTCCAAAAAATAGTTGTGTAGTACAAAACTGGCAGCACTCTCAAATAAGTGAAATACTTCATTTTTTTTAATGTAAGAGGCACAACAGCAGTCACTGCTGCTGTGCCTTTAGTGCTGTCAGTTTTCTCTCTTGGAAAGGCTAGTCGCTTCAAGGCTAATAACACACATACATTTGCTTACATATTGTATCATCTTCTACTTGTATCATCAGCTCACATTTGTTCTGTTTGCAATTACATTTTTGGAGAAACATTTTTTAATTCAAATGGTTACAAACAAGTTGAATAATGAATAGTTTTTTTCTTCCTTGTATAACTTGGTTCTTTAGTGAAAACAAAGACACATCTTCAACACATCCTTAATACGAACGTTGTCTTTCAGAAACGTCTGAATCTTTTTCAGTCATGTCCCCTATATCCTGTTGGACATCATCCTAGTGTTGAGTCTCCTGAAAAACGACCTGCTTTTGGACTGTTTGAGCTTCTTCTTCCAGTCCTTGTTCTTTTTCTGGTAAACACTGTCCCAGCTGTCCTCCTCTTCATCTCCCACCCAGGGGACCCAGGCACCTCCATTCAGGAGGGGGGCGGCCCGAGGGTCCTCTGACGGATACCTCACTGGCACCGCAGTGCGGTTGTAGTACACCAGTCTGGCTAAAAGCTCTTTGACGACATCTGGTCTCTGCTCAGAAAGGTCAAAACGTTCGTAGGGGTCTCCAGAGATGTTGAAAAGCCACACTGATTTCCGGGGCCGAGTGTGGCGCTCTAGGTTCCACCAGCTGTTGGGAAAACCTGGAAGGATCTGTGGTGGAGTCCAGTCTCCATAACCAGGGTCTCCTGTCAGGAGCTTCCAGTCTCCAGCTCGGATGGATGCCTGAATGGCGGTATTCCAAATCCCATAACCTTTCTGCAGGGAGCCACTGCGTGCATGGTTATACAGAGGGTCGATGTTGTGGAGGATCTCCAGCCTGGGCGACTCTTTACCTTCACTGATAGCTTCCCAAACGTTATAGCCATCCACCCCCTCGGTCAGGGAATCGTTGCCGCCTGCTAGTCCCACCAGTGTGGGATACCAGTCAGTGATGTGCACCAAGGCTCTGCTCACTCTCCTCTTCCTCCTCAGCAGAGGACTGTGGACAAACCCCAAACCCCGGATACCACCCTCCCAATAGGTGCCTTTACGCCCTCTGAGGGGCCAGTTATTGCCACCAGACAAAGGCTGGCCACCGTTGTCGGTAGAGAAGATGATCACACTGTTCTGATAGTAACCATACTTGCGTAGAGCGTATGTTATATTTCGAACTGCCTCGTCCACTACTGAGACCATCGCGGCGTACTTCCTGCGCGCCACGTTTCCCAGCCCACGGTAAGGGTAGATGTACTCCCGTGGGGACTGCAGAGGTGTGTGAACAGCTTGGAAGGAGAGGAAGATGAACAGCGGCTGGGACTGGGGATCGTGGGTTGCAAGGATCTTGCGAACTCTCTGCGTGTACAGATGGGTGGAATATTTCCCCCTCTGGTCCCAGGCGACCGACTCCCCCTCATGCAGGTCAAAGCCACACAGCCCAGGCCCGTCACAGGAGTCGTAGGTGTAGTAGTTCACACTCCCCGTTAAGGAGCCAAAGTAGGTGTCAAATCCACGGCGAGTGGGCAAACACTCCTTCTTGTAAAAGCCCAGGTGCCACTTGCCGACCATGTGGGTGGAGTAGCCGAGCTCCTGCAGCCTCTGGGGCAGCGTGACCTGGTCAAAGGGAAGGCAGTTGGGCTGGCGGGGTCGGATGATGGAGTGCTGCAGGCCGGTGTGAATTTGATACCTGTAGAATTAAGGATTAAGAAAACTGTCAGTTGTGTGTTATCAATAATCAAATGAAACAGAGAGTGAGTGAGAATTACAGTAATAGGATGAAGAAAAGGACAGAATAAAGAGTTACAGATCTCTGTGAGAAATGTTTAGTAAAGCTATCATCTCATTTAGGCTGATATTATATTGTATCACAGTGGAATCTGATATGAATCTGGCATTTTACCCCTTTACAGGGAAAAAAACAAATGTTTATGCTTTTTTTGTTTCACAAGTGGATACTTGAACTGAAGTTCATGTTTCAGAAACAGGCTGGGACACAGTCAAAAAGAAAAGTCATCTGTTTGTAGGCTATAATTTATTTATGATTTAGTTATGACTTTTTGAGGTGTGAAAAACACTATCGCGAATCTAGTCCTAATTAGGCTATGGGCGATTCAGGGCTGTGCACGCTCTTTTCCTTTCATTCAAATAGGCTATACAAAAAAAAAGTAAATTCCTTCATGTTTTTTAACAGAATATCTTTGGTCCAGCGGGAGGAAATGAGGACTAACCTGCCGGTGATGAGCTGACTCCTGGACGGGGTGCAGATGGGTTGGATGTAGTAGTTCTCCAGCTTCACTCCGTCCGCGGCCAGTTTATCCAGCGCCGGCGTCTTGATGTCAGAGCTGTGGTATCCGATGTCGTTGAAGCCCTGGTCGTCCGTCAGGATGAAGATGATGTGTGGAGGCTGCGGGGTGGAGGACTTGTCTCCGAAAATCTGGTCGGGCTCGTTCTCCACCTGGTTGGGACTCATCATGTCCCAGGTCAGGTAGCCGAGGCTGAGCAGGCTCATCATGGAGAAACCTGTCAGAGCTGTCGTTGCCATGGTTTCTGTCACACTTTAATTTTTTTTTTTTTTTTTTTTTCACAAACTCAAGTATGCTATTACCAAAACATTGTGGGAAGGGGCTCGAGATAAAATTAAAATTAAAATTAAAAGTCCTCCTGCTTCCAGTGCAGTAGGTGGATCAGTCCTCAGGGCGCACTACACCTCCATCCTCACCCTCTGCACACTGTTTCAGCCTCTTTCAAAGTATTTCACTTTCCTTAGTGGTCCCATTAATCCCGCCCATTTGCCGTGCTGCCTCACTGAAATAACATCAGCCCCCCCCCCCCCCCCCCCACCCCCCCCCCACCACCACCACCCAAAAACACACACAGAAATGTTTCTACTAGCTACATCCAGGTGTTAATGGTGAGTTTACATCTCACATTAGTAGGCACCGATGATTGTCCTAAAAGAAATGTGATAATATTCTGCCATATCCTACGCGTAGCCTAATGAATGTTGTCCTGCCACGTTTTATTTTGCACCAGTCAGTGTAAAGGCATCTTGAAATGCTAAATCAACCAAAAGACTCGCATCATGCACCCTCCACTTCATTTACACTATTTCATGGTCATTAGATTTCAGTGAATCACGCTGTCAAGTTTACAAATGACTAGAAATCAGAAGAAGAAGAAAATTCCCATCTGACCTGGTTTAGCTGTGGATGACAGAGGCTCTACAGAGAGACCCTCACTCAGAAAAACACGGTGTGTGGGGGAGATTTGAGTCTCGGGGCGGTTGTGGGGCCCTACAGACACAATCACAGACACTGTTCCCCGCTCTACTCCACTGCGCTCACAAACACTCTCTTATTATCCCTGCTGTTTTATGAGTATTGCTGACCTGAGGAAAGAGACAGAGCAGACTTCCCGGCCTCTGATAACATCTCCAACCAGGCGTCAAAGAACCACTTTACAAATCATCCAGCCAGTCAATAGAAAACAGTGGGACTTCACTGCACAGCCTCAGCCTCAGCCGCAGCTCCTTAGTGCTTAGCTCCACGGCATCTTGTCTGTAGACCAGGGGCGTTGCTGGTCATTAAGCTCTACTGGGACACAACTCAGACTGAACTGGCTTTGCTTTAAGCATTGAAGTGCACCACCTGTAGGGCACAGCCTCTGTTGTAGACCTTAAACATGCTGCAAACTCTGACACAGAGTCAGTGAAGGTCTGTGTAGAGCTGGAAAGGGTAGAAAAGAGTAAAAATAAAAAATAATTTAAAAAAGGGAAGTGAGCGTATCACAATTTATTTGGGGCAAGTAGCTACAGTACACTGCATCAGAACAGCTTGTCAGACAGTGGAACAAATTTGCAACCCGCTGCTGTGCATGCTGTCAAAGGTGAGAAAAATGTTGGTATGTAAGTCTTTCCCCCAGGGCCTGCATGGGGCAAAGTATGTTACTGTACATTGTCGTGGAAATTCTCTGTTGCTGGTGAAGAATGAAATAGAGACTTGCCGGCCGACATGCATTTATTTCCTTGCAAGAAAAGGTCAGTTCATATCCGAGTGGATGATGGTAAAGAAAAGACCCAGACAATGGGGAGACCTAAACATTTATACTTGAGGAACGCCCCCTCAGGTATATTCCACACCCCTTTGTCTGCTGCAGGGGTCAGCACCGACATCCTGGAGTGTGATTAAGAGGTCTAATCAATGCACTTTAAAATACAAAAGGGTTTGAGTATATCATGAGGAAATGAGAGGTTGGGTGTCTCTGAAACTTGAAATGCAATTACAAGGTCTAGACATTAAAATACAAATGGGTAACAAACAAAAGAAGATCTGATACCTTGGAGGGAAAGCAGGGGGTGGGGACGTCACAAGTGATTAAAACAAAGGAATATTCAAATTTACCATTACAACATGCACAGTCTCTGTAAGTTCACACCATTATGCTCGGTGCATTATTATGATTGCCCACGCCTGTTGGGTTTGGGTTGGGCCTTTGTCAGGCTGATACTATTCTATGCAAGACACTGTTTCAAATGTGTAAGAGGCCCCAATGCACTAATATATCAGACTGTCCTCTAGTAAGAAAGCCATAGGTTGTTTGTTGAGCAGCTCATTATGACACATTGCTACATTATTTTTTTAAGGTGACATCTAGTGACTGCCGTATGACAGGAACAGGGGGAGAAATTCAGTGAAAGCATGAAAAGTGCAAAGGTCCACATTGCCTTTTGGGACAACTCAATCAGACCCAGGGTTTTAATGCAGGAGAGTGAGAGAGTGAGGTTTGATTTTCAACCAAGAAAGTATTTAACCAGTCTAACGCCAACAAAAATACACACCTAATTGGTATGAAGTAGCTGATTTTTGTGCCCAAACTTACAACACTCATATTGATCACATGAGGAAGAAGAAAAAACGACCAATGTTGTTATAAAAACAAAACAAAAAAACACTCTTTTGTTATTTAGGCTGGAGGACTTGTAATACTTCCATCTGATGTTTCTCTTTTAACTTGCTGATGAATATTTCTATCTATCTACCTATCTATCTATCTATCTATCTATCTATCTATCTATCTATCTATCTATCTATCTATCTATCTATCTATCTATCTATCTATCTATCTATCTATCTATCTATCTATCTATCTATCTATCTATCTATCTATCTATCTATCTATCTATCTCTTCATAACTTGTCACATTCAACTGTAAAGTTCATATCTGTTGAAAAGCTCAGGGCAGTGAGGTGCAACGCGGCCTGCACACAGTAATGAGACCTATCCAAGTCAGGAGTTGGTCAACACACTGGAAGGTAAAACATCACAACTTGCGAAATGTTGATACTGAGACTTGTGGGCATGAAGGTCACCGCACAGCCAAAGGAAGTTATGAGCCTCCCGTAAAGGGAATGAAGCTGAGGGCCAGGAATGTTTACCCAACAGCAGCGGCGGAGGCATCTCTGGAGCGGAGCTTCTGAGTTTAGGGCAGGTCAAGCCAGGAAAAAGAGAGAGAAGAAAAAATAGAGTGAGGTGCACCTGAAGTTTTACACCATCCTGTTCATTTATGTAGTTTTCCTAGAGGGAGCGGCTTGGACAGTGAAGGGCGTTCACCAAAAATCAGAGAGCTGTTGTGCAATGAGTGATTGAAAAATATTGATCATATATAGATTAGTAATAATATGCTAGAATAAATCTATATATATACACTCATATATCAGAGAGATAAAGATTAGTGATAATATATTAGAATACATCCAGTTAGATAAACTCATAAATTAATTTATTGTATAGACTCTAGTGACTAGATAGCTTGATAGATCATTTATGAATAAGTGGTGGGAGTAAACAAGTTTTACTTCTTCCCACTCCTTTTCGGATATGAAAAAACAAACAAACAAACAAAAATCTAATTATCTTTATTTTCAATTATTTTATTTTTGTTCATGTGTTTCAAAGTTTTTATTTGTTATGTCTGTCCATTACTGTACTATGTTTTATTTCTTTTAACATGTCCGAAATAAACTAAACTAAACTAAACTATAAACTAAATCATTGTGTGTTTATGATGAGGGTGCTGATCCCCAGTGTGTGTGTGTGTGTGTGTGTGTGTGTGTGTGTGTGTGTTTTGCCAGGAAAGTAAGACTCTTGCACATCTTTGCGCCGCCACACTAATAAGATGTGACTCATCTGTTTTCTGTTGGTCAGAGGTGTAATTGCCATCACTCACCTGGTCAACAACAGTTCTACTCACAACCAACACCACAACACACACACACTGACACACATTGACTCACACATGCGCATATATTAACAGAAGCATGTGCCCACATACTCATCGCATACCACAGATATGTTAGAGTTGAAATAGCACATTTACCAATCCTCTTATCCTTTTTCAAACTGTCATTGGGCCAACATTAAAAATTCAACCATTAACCAAGAAATGGTTTGATGGCAGTATTTATGGGAACAGTTACCTTACAATACACCAGGAGTGGGGTTTTCTTTAAGCCGTCCAGATGTTGAACAAACACTTACTTGGTTTCTGGGGGTTATTTTCAGTTATTTGTTTGTCATAATTTGGATCATGCTGCCTCTCTATGTCAAAATAAAACAACCTAAAAATAATCTGCATGTTTGCTTTTTAGCATTCTTATAAACCCACAGCTGTCTACATACAGAAACAGCAGATGTCAGGGTAAAGTTAGTCACACAGCTTTAATGAACTGCTCACACTGATCCCAGATCAAATTCTCAGACTCTGACTCTACTGCTCTTTTTATCTTTTCACCTCCTTGATCACTCTCTCCTGCCATCCCAATGTAAATGTTTAAAACGATACATGCACACTTACGGTTATAGCCTATATCATTGTGAGTGATATTTATTCAGGAAAAATTATCGTTACAAAGTGGAATTCGAAAGAGGGGATAGCTGCCTTATATGAGCTACTTGGGAAAGTCTCACAGTTGTGAACATCTGTGGTGTGTTTGTTGGTTGTTCATTACTCACTTAATACATCCAATTTCCTCCAGAGCATGTGAACAACTCAGAGTGTCGTGGAACATGGTAAATTTAACGACACTTCCTTTTTTCTACTAGAACTAAATTAAAAGCGGATATATAAAAGAAACACACATACAATCAAAGTGTGGTTTCATTCAGAAGGAGTTGATTACTTGGCTCATTCTTGAAGTTGGTACAAAGGCAGTCATAGCTTTTTAACCCTTTATAGTAGACCCTTCACCTCCTCTCCTCTCATTAACTCCTATCAAACACACAGAAACACAGATGAACACACTCACAACATCGTCTATTCCAACTAGGTTGTAAGATTTTTTTTTCTGAGGACCCATGAAATGTAATAATGAGTTGAAAGGGAAGCAGAGACTCCAGCTACTGCTGCTGCTGCTGCTGCTGCTCTGTGTCGGTCTGCACCAGATGTTGGCTTTGGCTAAAGGCAGAGGTGCTGTTACTGAATACGCCTGCTCCCCTTCGTCATGAACACTACCCCCTTTCTAGTCAACGCAGCCCTGCCAGTAAAGCTGCACATTACTCCCCCTCTTACCCCAATTTTCTAATCTGAGAAAGACTGGATGGAGGTTTTCTTTCTTCCTGTGTTACAACCCCGAGCCAAAATCCTTACTTCAATAGAACTGTATTCAGCTTGTCGCCCCTCTACTATGTACAGAAGTACCTTTGTTTCTGAGTTTGTTCAACATCCATCATCCTCCCCCACCTTGATTTGAATCTGTTATCATCTTTTCAACATCGGTTCATCAAATAAGGGGGCACTTCAGGGCAAAGGAGACTCATTATTCAGTTATTTAATTCAACAGTTCTGGCTGTTTGGCAATGTGCAACATATAGAACTTTGTTATTGATTTCATTGTTTTAAATTGATAATTTCTGAGATTATCATAAAACTTGTTGTTGACTTGATTTGACTTGACTTGTTCTAGCTAAAATACACTCTTTTGACAATTGTAAGGCAACGTGAAAGTGCAAAGCAGTAAAAACATATTATTCATCTTTCCAAACTTCCAAACTGAGTGCTTCTGTTTCTCTCAGTGGACATTTAATTAAGCCTCTCTCTATGTAGTTTACAACAACCAAGCCACGACCTCCAACATCAATAGACATAGCCAATAACCAGGTCATTGCCATACAAAGATTATAAAAGCACAGGGTTGTATTGGGATAATCCTGTGTCCTCTCTCTGTGGTCATTCTGATGTCCACACACACGTTATGTCTCACCAGGTGGGACCTCACAGGTGAGGCGATGGTCTGAGTTCCAGCTCTGGCCTCAGCCTCTGACTGTAGGTGTGTTTGACTTGGCTCTTGCGGCGCTGCAGCAGCACCTGGGCAGGAAGGCCGGGCACAACACTTCATTACTTCCCTCCAGCAGAGCCACCTGGACGGACATCTGAAAGGGACTCAGAGCAAAAACCACTATGGGACCTTGTGTGTAGGTGCATTTGACATTTCCTTGTCGTTACCTTTTTATTTAATAGACTAATAAGTTACTTGGCCTATATTGAAATAATGAGATACATATTAGAGTATATTACCTTAATCTGTTTTACATCTGTACCAATGTGGCAGCGCTGACAGGTTGTGATACATTAAAGGTCCCCAGCAATAACAAATCTCACCGGCTGTAGTTGAAGGTAATTATGTGGAGGGTGAGCACAGATGTGAGCAGCTAAATGTGTGGAAAGTTAAGTACATTTATTTCCTGTAAAACAGTCTGCCATTTACAAGTCTACCCTGAAGAAATATCACAGTCAGTTCCACAGCAACATGTCATCAAAGCCGAGGGAACCTTTTCTTGTGCTCATGGATTTACAGTAATCTAGTCCTCTCTGCCTGTCGCTGTCCAGCAACTTTACCTCGATATCTAAAATGGAATTTATCACACGCTAGATTTAATCCAACATGTTTTGATGGAATGTGAGCCGAGGAAATATGACATTTCCCAGTTTGCAAATAGTTTTTCTTCCATAAAACCTTGGTGGTCTGGCCCTTCAACACTTTGAGAATGGGGAGCTGAGTCAGCCTCATAACCAGCTCCTTAGGCCAAACCGATGGTGTGTGTGGATGTGTGTTTTGGGGGAGAGGGGTTGTGCAAGATGGTGAAATCAAGCCTGGTGAGAGCCACTGAGCACTGACGCTGAGTTTGGAATACTCACTGCTTTCCTGGTTTCGCCCGATGAATGAGGCTCTTTCAAGCGTTTCGCTCCTGCTGACCCTCTGCTTACTCAATACTCTCCTCTAGTTTGACCCAAGGTCTCACCACCAGTTTCTCAGATCTACTCCCTGGCAGCCTGTTGTGCCCAGACACCTTTACCTTCCTCTCAAACCAGCCAGACAAAAAAAAAAGGCATGCTTTTATCCAAATACACCTGATCGACAGGAGACCGACCTTCCTGGCAGCTTTTGAAAGGTTTATCATTTGTTCATTTGATTGAATATTTGTGGAATGTCTGGTTCTGTGGTTGCGGGATGTTTACCCAGCATGAAGATATTTAAGAAAAGAGGAGAGTTAAAGAAACCTAAAGCTACAAGGGAACCTGCTCAAATGGCAGCCAGAAGGAACAAGAAGGGGAGGTTTATTTTAATACTAACAGGATAATACTGGTGTTATTTCCTTAAGTATGAGTCAGTGGTCTAGGTTGGCTCACTCCTTTAATTTCTCACCTTGTGGTGTCTGCATACATCACATCTGGAAATATATGTGATTGCTTTGCAAAAGAAACTATGTGCATTTGAATTTGAATTTGAATAAGTGAAAATTAAATCTTTAGAAAGGATGGGAAGCCAACCACAGACAACATGACCTTCATTTGAATTTCCTTTCATCCCTCCATCCCTATATAATAGTCAGTTTTTTCCATAGACTGTAAAAAGAATGGACGTAGCATCCGTGACGTCACCCACTGGTTTTGGGGAGTCGTTTTTGTGACTCAAATATGGCGGCCTGGACAGCGCCATGTTGGATTGGCCGGCCGAGAACCCGCCCACTGGCCTCGAAGCAGCCTGTCTCCGGACCGCTCCGGACCTGTCACTCAACGTTTCCGCGCCCTAATTGGTCAGAGTTTTAACCTAATGACAGTAAAACGGTAGAGTTTAAAAAAAATTCACCCCCCTCAGAGTGTGTGCGGGGGTAGAAACTATCGATTGAGAAAAAAAAACGTTCTGACACCAGGCTTTTAACATGTTTACTGAGGATGTAAAATCGGCGATTTTAACATGGGGGTCTATGGGGAATGCTCCCTTCTGACACCAGCCCCCAGAGGAAGCCGGGGGGATTGCAGTTTTTTGAACGCGGAAGTGAGCTTCACTTCTCAGACCCACAACTGCCCCCTTGGTTTTTTCACATCCTACAGTCAACTTAAAGTCAATTATGCAAGTTGCTTTTCCGCAGTTTTGCTAACTCTCCTCCATGTATATAGTTTTTAATGGAGCCGGTGAGAAAGCAATCCATGGAGCAGTGGATAACGTTATATATCATATACACGTTACAATGTGTATATTTGTGTAGTCTTATCTGTCATAGAGATTATGGGTGACAGGGCGCCTTTGTGTCGCGGTGCTGCTGCGACAAGAGCTGGGACACCGGGTCGGTGGCGCTGATCATGCAATGTTGGTTTTTGGCCAAGAAGATGCAAGGCAGAGAGCCTCCATTCTCCCTGTAACAAGTTACAAAAATACATTTATTTAACCATCACAATTACTCTGAAGTTGTTTAATTAAAGCAGAAGTAAGTGATATATTTGTGTTAATATAAGTCTTAAATAGTTATATTTGCCCAGGTCATATCACTTTCAAAGAGTGTTTGGACTGAAAGCACTGGACTTAGTTATTTGTCTAGGAAGAGAAACGTTTATCGTATCCTACAGTTTTATCCAATGAGGAGAACTTCATCAGGGCTGTGTGTGCAGCCAAGGAACGCCGTGAATGTGGTGACGTAGCGACGAGGACTGTTATGGTGCGTTCATGGAACTCGTATTTTCCGACCGTGAAGTGGTACCGTTCGATCTGGTACGAGTTCACCGGTCGGAAGTTACGAGTGGCCGTTATAGTGACTTTCACCGGTAAAACAGGTCGGAAAACACGAGTGGGTTGCCTGAAACGCTACAAAGTCGTAAGTTGTGACTTGAAGCTGTAATTTACGATTTCAAAAGCCTGCCTGGAACGCAGCATTAGCGAAAACGACCGGACCACTTACTTCTGCTTTAATATGTTGCATAGCTCCTCTTTAACTTGCCTTTGTTTTGATAGTGGACGGAAACTGGGGCACTTGGAATAATCCTTGCCATCACTCACAACCATGTACATCGCAAAGCAGGCTTATTTGTAATAGGCTACTGTATGTTTTAATGCTTTTTAGTAGATTGTTGGCATCCAGGACACAAGTTTATTCTGAAACCCGTCAGTTTAAAACGTGTAGGGCTATTTAAAAATCTTAAGACTACTAATTACGGAAACGAACGAAATTCTGGAAATAAACATAAATACAAAATCTAAATTTTAAGAAACTCTTTTCACTTTCACTAAAGGGAGATGATGTCATTCATTCTCAGTAGGTAGTGCAGAATAATCAGAAACTTTGAAAGCCATGCTTTAGGATGTCTATAGGCTATCCATATTGTCAAAGAGACAGATCAGATCACTAAACTGCAGGGATAACAGCCCAGTGCTTCCCAATTGATTTCTTCCCGTCAAATGGTTTTGCCCCTGGGTAAATTACCTGAGAGACTGGTCCAAATCATACAAGCCTTGACTGTTAGCTATAGGGAGTGGTGACTTGTCTGATAGATTTCCTTCCTTGGAGAGGATGTGAAACTAAGCTGAAACTGCGCTAAAATTGAGCAAAATCGTAGGAAAGTTAGAGGGAAATTGAAAGCAAAGCGATGGAAAGAGAGAGGGTCTTTGTTGGTTGGTATGACTGGGTCAGTAATGGCTCCAACATGTCATTCCCCCACTTCAAACTCTGTGAAAACATGTCTACAAGTTGAGTATGCATTACTGTAACAGATACTGACCTGAAATGTCCAAACACTCCAGTGGAGGTTAACAAGCCTGTAAATTATTGTACTATTTCATATTGGCCGGTAAATGCTTTATTTTACTAAGAGAAACTATAAAGCATGAGGCTAAATTCTGGTTGTTTTATGACCGTACTACAGCTCCCGTGGTGCATTGCGGGGGTGAAAGGAACGACTTCCTGAGTTCGGAGTTCGACCATGCTAACGTGCTCGTTTCAGTGGAGTAGCGGCAACTAAGTGAAGAATGTGGTCAGATTTGATATGAAAATACTCTCGGCAGGAACTGTAGCGTGTCTGTGTGTCGTCGTCCTCGAGTGTCGGACATGTCTGTGAACACGTCAAAGCACGAGCTGAACCATTTGATCTACCGCCATCTGAAGGAGCATGGTTTCCACTCAGCTGCTGAGGAGCTGGAGAAGCACAGCCCACAGGTCAACACACACACTCACTCACTCTCACATACACACACATGCTTGACAGTGAGGTAGCCTACTTTAGTTTAGGACGTTTATACAAAGTCTCTGGTTTACATTAACTGTCCATGCTGCAGCACTTTGCAACAGTGTTTCAATGCTACAGTAGTAGTGTGACAAATTGCTACAACCATGTGACCCCTCTGCTCTGTACGTGAACACTGTGTTCACCTATTGCTTACTAATAAAAGTATTGTCACGTGTTGAATCTAAAGCCTCCATTTATTTTCATGGAATAGGCTACTGATGATATTAAACGTATTGTTAATAGGGTATTGTACCAGGGTTACTTTGAAATTAACTTTCATCTATAATCCCTGGTCACAGATAAAACAGAGAGACGTAAACACAACAGACAGAACAAGAAATATCCCACTATTATGTATTAATTCTTTAAGTGACACTTAATGGTAATAGTAATTGGTTTAGCAGTCATGTTTAACAATAGACTATTTTATGCATTCATATGATATTAGAACTGAATTACATTTATAAACATAATGTCCAAATAAAGTTTTTGTTATACTCAAGGAGACATTTGGCATTCACTCTGAGAATGTGATATCAAGATGAATTCCTATTTATTTACATCTACAGTATCTAACAAAGTATCTTATCACTTTATATTGAAAGATTTGTGTTGGTTTTGTTTTTTGTATGCAGGGGGAGACAAAAAATTCTGCCTCATTACTGGAAATCTACAGTTCATGGTTAAAGTGAGTGTGATTTTTTTCCACAAGTCAACCACCTTCATCTCACAAGAGGACCTCTCTGTAATGACATACAACATATTGTTTTAATTCCTGACAGGGGCTCTAAAAAGAAAAAGCAGACAAAGAAATCTGACTCAGCTAAGCACAAGTCTGAAGAACAAGGAGCGACTGCAACTAAAGGTATGAGCAATTGTGACTAAAGTTGGTGCTGAACTGTTTGTTTCCAACCTAATAAACTGACTAAATACCAATAACTAACAAAGTCTGAGATACTGATTAAAACATCTTTATTGCCTTGGGTTGACAAGGTTTTTCCAGTAAAAAAAAAAAAAGTGAAACTCTCTTAGAAGGTTTTCTCCACCTGATTTATCTTTGCTCTTAACTTAAAGGTGTACAGAAATGGCCGTTTGTCCTGTTTGTCGCGCTGAGTTGTCACGAGCTGCAACACGAGTTTACCCGAGTAAGGAAAACGAATTTGATTGGTCGTTATCGAGCGGGCGGGATATTCAAAGCTTGGGGCGAGCCCGAGCTCCGTGTGTGTGTGCGTGTCTCTTACGTTTGAGTGACGGATGACGGATCCAATATCAGTGGCTGATGAATCGTGAGCAGGCTGACGTATAATCCGTGCGCCTGCATTATCCAATACGAAAAAAAAAAACTACACTAAAATACACACTTTCATCACGGATTTACTCAAAAATAGAATTTTGCACAAAGTTTGGCCTACATCGTCTGATAGATGAGTTATCACATTAATTTTATGACCCAGAGTGGGCTTAAATTCAATTTTCTTTTCTGTACACCTTTAACTCAAGATTGGGCATTATGCAGGGTTGTTGTGGATTTTCAAATTTGCATTAATTCATTCATTAGTTATTTGAAAGTTAAGGATAGCTGCTGAATTTCTTTCAGTAGGATTAAAACTTCATCTGTCACTGGATAATAAAGAGTCTGTTGGATATTTTTTTAACCCTACACTTTCTGTGTCTAGCTTCACCAAAGAAAAAGAGTGATAAACCAGGGAAAAAAACAGACTCACAAAAAAAGAAGGTGAGTTTCATTTTGTTTTAATTTTATTTAATGTGTCTTTTTTTTTTTTTTTTTTTTATGTACTGAGGAAACTGCTTTCTATTTTAATTTTTAGGCTGTGCCAGCAAAAAGGAAAAACAGTGAAGGAAAATCTCCAGAAGATGTCACTAAGGCGAAGAAATCAAAGACCCAAACAAAGGACAAAGTTGTAGCCGCTGGTGAAGATGATGCAGACTCTGACAGCAGTCTGGATGTGGAGAAATGGAAGAAACTAGTCCTGCAGTTTACAGGTGTGTGCGTAGGGGTAAGGGAGTGTGTTATGAAGTGCGTTTCAAAGTAATTAAGAATTTTATTTTATGCCAAAATACATACAGTAGTTAGATATAAAGCTCCAAATGAGAGGGAAAGTGAGTGGTGTCTTTTTGGGAGATTTTCCCGCTGGAAAGAGACAGAATGAACAGTGGAGAAAGTTAAGAGGTGTGGAAAATGCGGGAAATGGTGGGAGATGAAAAGACAGGGAGCACTGGGTTCTCTCACTCAAAGGGAGAAAGAGAACCACCAGACCAGACAGGACATCACCACCCATGAACAACCTTGCAATGGAAAACAGTGATTTCATACAAACAGAGTTGTGTACGGTACCGTTGTGGTTGCTATTGATGTTTCCTTTTAGACATTTGTGCCACATTACCATGTTTGTTCAATGCCTTTACTTTATTTACTCTGTCCACAGAGGATGACCTGAGCAAGATGGAGACCATCAACGCTCTGGACTCCACGACACCACAGCCCAAGAAAGCAAGAGTGAGAAAACCCCGGGCGAAGCCTCCCGCAAAAACTGCCACTCCCATTCCTAATAATGGGACTGTTGAAAAGAATGAACAGGTGGAGGAGAAGGCTGCAACGGCCACGCCAGCAAAGAACAGCAAAAACAAGAAGGGCAGTCCCAAAAAGACTGCACCTGTGACCCCCTCTGCCACTCCGAGCAAAGAGCAAAACACCAACGCTGCAGAGACCACACCGGCTGCAACCACTCTCTCTCCTTCAAAACAGACACCAGCGAAAGAGAAAAGGAAAGCTGTGACTCCTAGTAAGGAAAATAATGATGAGACGACACCTGAGCCTAAGAGGAAGAGGAAAAAGGAGATAAAAGAGCCCAGCGCTGAAGTGAATGCACATGAAACTAGTGATGATGGAAAGGAAAAAGAGAGTAAAGAGGAGAAGAGGAAAAAGCAAGAGTGTGATGGTAAACCTGTGGAGGAGAAGAAGAAGAAGAAGAAGACAAAGGGAGGAAAGGGAGATAGCAAAATAAATGAAACTGGAGACTTATTAGAGGAAACAGAAAACGGGGACGTTCATAATGAGGACGTTTCAGAACCAGTACTACAGGAAAAGAAACACAAGAAAAAGAAGAAGAAAAAGGAGGAATCTGAGGAAAATCCAGAGAAGTTAGCTGATGAAGTACAAGAAAATACAGAGCAGATAGCTGAAGAAAAGAAAGCAAAGAAAAAGAACAAGGAAGCTGTCGGTAGTGAAGAAAATTCAGAGCTATTGGTTAAAGAAAAAAAAGTGAAGAAAAAGAAAAAGGAATGCCCTAACGAGGAAAACTCAGAGCAGATAGTTGAAGAAAAGAAAAAGAAAAAAAAGGACAGAGCTGATCACAATGAGATGTCAGAGGAGATTGTAGAAGAAACTTTGATATTAAAGGAAAAAAAGAAAACGGAGAACGGTGACAGAGAGGAGGAGCATCAAGAGAATACCGTAGGGAGGAAGAAGAAGAAAAAGGAGTCGTCACTGGAAAACAGTTCAGCTGAAACGGAACCAGTACCTCCGTTCGAACCCGAGACACCGTGTCCTCCATCGGGGAAGAAGAAAAGTAAGTGCCGACTGTAACTAAATGCTAAAAGTCTTCTTTTTATATATGATTTGTTTTTACATTTTCATTTGTCTTCATCTCAGAGAAGAGCAAACTGAAATCAGATGAGATCCCAGAAACGCCTGCAGCTTCGGTCCAGGACGCCACGGCAACGGAAATCCTCCAAACACCCTCCAGCCACAAAAAGGTAGCACAACACTGTACAGATACGGATATGTTACAGATTTATGTCCCTGCTTGAAAAGCGGTTTCACGGATCAATGATGATTCTAAGTTCATTTGTTAATTTTCTGTAATTCCTCGCAGAAAAAGAAATCCTCCAAGACTCATGAAGAAGAATGAATCAAGTCAACATGTCCCTCCAAACTGTTTCTAATCATATTTTAATGGTTAAAAGAATTTGTTTAAAACTGTAAAGGTGGATTGTTTTTTCTATTTTTGGTACATTTTTATCTTTCTGTTTTGTTTTGTGTTTACAACGCTGAATATCGCAAACTGCGACAGCTGTCTTTTTTTTTTTACTGTTTTGTATAGTTATTGAAAAATAACTATTTTTATTTGCATGATTATGTAAAAGACATTTAATTGCTTATTTCGGGGATATCCTCTTGGGATATATGTAAAATTAAGCCACTATGAAGATCTCTTGAGCTCATTCTACCTCAGTCTGAGTTCTTCCCTTGATCACAGGTCAGATTTGATAGTGATTCATACAGTATAATGAAATGAATATTGTCTTAACTACTGTTTCATGTGTTAAAATTGGCAAAGACTTTGTCGGGGGGGAGAGTTTCAAATTCACTAAAATAATATTGAAATCGTTTTGATAGCCTTTAAAGTTTTAAAGCAAATGTTTTAAATGTTTGATAAAGCTTTTATACACTGTACATTGTGCTTTTAATACAAATTAAATGTTATAGTTTTTTTAATACCCTGTCTGAAGTCCATGGAAATACCATCAACTCACTGACTTGTACAGTAGGCTACTGTTACCATTCACCGCTATTTGTTAAAAGTTGTTTCCCCTTTTGTATAAATGGACCTTTAAAACTGAACTGGCTGAAACAATATGTTAAATCCCTAAATGAATGTGGCACACATATTCTGTCAAGGTATATTTAACAAATGGCGGGTGATATAGAGTTTATAGGGTTTATAGCTTTGGCTTTGAGATCAAATAATGCATTTTCCCTAAGTGTGATACAGAGAATGACGAGCATCTCTTTGACTCATGCTCTCATACCCATTTGTTTGGCAATAATGAATTGGGATTTTGTAAGCAGACCCAGAGGTTAACATGACCTGGTTCTCTAGACAAAAAGGCAATGCAGCTTTTACATTTATTTATTTTATATTATTGCAGTTTATAATACTTACACCTTTAATCCAGAGTGAATTCTCAAAGAAACACAACATTCATAATTTCCACTTCCAAATTCAATCATCAGAAGTAAAATTATTATTATTTTCTATTTAATTCTTTATAAGTATTGTAATACAAAATTTACTAGCAGAATCATTTCCAATACAAATTGTACATTAAAACTATACTATAACACAGTAATGAATGGAACAGGAGAGCGATGGAAAAAAAAAAAAAAATTCATGGAAGGTAAATAAATAAATACAAACATGACAGAGTCACAATACATAGCATACACTACATCAATTATAGTTTCCTTTTTTGGGATCTGATGAAGGGAAAGATCAAATATTGATATAAACGTGCATTTTTAGATTTTATTCTTTTTAATTAATCACAAAATCTGGAGAGCTAGAGGAAAATGGGGTAACATTTAGAAATTTACATTTGTGTATGAAATATTTTGCAGAAAGTTGGTACTACACTGGTCGCATGACTTTAACGTCATCACTACGACACAACTGGCAACCCATGCTTTCATCTGTGGTGTGTTTACCTCATGGATGTATTATATTATCGATCCATGGTTTACCTCTTTTCCAAATGTGTTTCCTCTTATATTGACATGGTTTGTAAGGCCTACAAATAAACATAACGGCAGTTAAAATGGACTGTAGATCAATTTCCGTGTTTGTCGTAATGCCGTCCACATAACTAAAACACGTACAAGAAACAGAAAAAGCCAGGGTGGCATACAATGTCAGGGTTTGTATTGTATTGGACTCTGACTCATCTCTGCTCATATTAAACACCATAAAGAAAAGACAGCGTATTCACTGTCGTAGTTTATGTTGCAAACTTGAAAGACAATTTTGAAAATCTTTAGCAAAGGATCTTTACGACTTCCGGTTTTTAAAAGTAATTTCCGGTATCCTCACTGCTGCACCAGCACAACAGCTACAACACATCTTCCACTATGCAATAATAAGTCATTATTACGAATTTAACTTAAAATAGTGCTACTGACAATGTGGAGGCTAAACAAAGTTCGCCACAAAGCCGGACGACAAGGAGACAACCTGCAGGAGTTCAAGTTAAAGAGGCGAGAGCACGAGAAAGGTAAAACTGAACAAACATTATGTGGCATGTTTGTTTGGTGCTGACCTGACCGTTATTGTTATTGTGTAACTATTAAGTTCACGCAACGTCATGTCAGTAAAACGACTAACTGAGGGTTAACGATAAAAAATAAAGTCAGCATAGCCTAGCCTACTACAAACTAATGGATCAAAAGCACAAATCAAAAGCCAGCGAAGGTAATGTGTGTAGCGCACATTTGTAGTTACATTTTCATCATGGACGGATTATATGAGACAACGCGCTCCTGAGCACAAAAAATGTTTAACCCCACCACTGTCACTTCTGCATCAACCCTGGACTGCAAGAGACACAAAACTGACGTTAAGCCTGTTGTTGTTGTGAACTTAAGTGGTTTTGTGTCTCTGTGAAGCTTGTGTGCAGCCACCCTGTCCTTCAGCGGTCCCTGTGGTTGTTGTGTCAGTGTACATGGTTTTTCTCTGAATAGTTATTTAGTCATTGTTGCATTCCTCTGAGGTCAGTGTGCATCCTCTGTAGGCGTTGTTGCTTCTTAAGGTTGTAACTTTATTTTGTTTATCGTTGTTATGGGTTTGCTTTGCCTTCTTGTCACTTTGTGTTTCCATTGACATGTGTGACAGGTTATTTTTCTGCATCCTGTCGGTCTGATCAGTACTGCATCCTTTGATCTTCTATTATAACGGCACCAATTGTTATGTTTGTGAATCCCAGGAAAAAAGGTTACCCATGAAAAAGACCTTTCCCCTGAAAGAGATTCATGTAAAACAGGTTAAAGATGGCGCTGGTTTGGACTATAGCTATAAAGTCACAATGCTGAAAATTGATAATGAAGTAATGTGATATTTTCCACATTCGAATGCTGTAGCATTGAGACAGGCCCGCAGAGACAGACAGCTTGTGAGCAAGAGACTCCTGCTGAACGAAGATGAGGAGCAGCCGGAGGCCACCATGGACACCACCTCAGGAGAGCAGGTGAGTGGCAGATGTTGTGACAGATGTTAGCAGGTTCAATGAATGAAATGATGGATCTTCATAATTAAACCTACTCAACATTTTCCCCAGGACGTGACCAGTTTGTTCCACAGACTCCAACACAGCGGACCTGAGAAGGAGGCCCTCATGAAGGACCTGAGTAAAGCTCTCCGTGACCCATCAGCACAGCTCACCTTCATCAAGTACGGTGGTGTCGCCACTCGCCACAGCAGATTAATTACCACAGCACTTGTCACTGTTTATATCTCATCAGTCATGTGTCACATCTGTCTGTGGTCGTAGGCAGGAGAACAGCATGCACCTGCTGGTCGGCCTGCTCACCGGCTCTAATGCCCAGTGCCGCCTACATGCCGCTCGCTGTCTCCATGAGCTGTCTCACTCTCCTCACACCGAGGTGGCCCCGGTCTGTCTGCCCGCCACGCCGTACCTGCTCACCTACCTGTCCGGCCAAAGCACCAAGTTCACTGTGAGTACCGACTCATACCAGGCAGTGTGTGATATCTCACCTAAATCTAGACAAGAGTTCTGACTTTCTGTCTTTCATGTGTACGCAGGAGCTGTGTCTCTACACACTGGGTAATTTATGCCCTGACAGCGATGTTGTGAAAGAAAAACTCCTGGCCCAGGGAATAATTCCAGCTCTGGCCAGCTGTATGGAGGTAATCTAACAATCATCTATCAATCTTCATTTAAAGTGTAGAATCACCACGCAACACTATACAATTTACAATAAAATAGTGCATGAGGAAAACACACCTCAGCTTTACCTCACCAATATCTTCACATCTGTAGCACAAATCCCTGACTTGGTCAGATGTAATATTATTATTAGTACTGTATGTCTGTGTGTCCAGAACCAGAGACACAATCTAGCTGTGGTGGAAGCTGTGGGGTTCACCCTCTCTCAGCTTCTCCAGGCCAAAGATGCTGCTGCAGAGAAAATAATCACGTAAGCACTTCAATTTAACACTGTTCGCTCTTCAATATTTAAGTCTTCTTTTGTAATTTGCTTCTGATATTAGCCACAATACTCAGATGTGAAATGGTTCTCTTCTTTCCCTGAAGGATGGTGCTATCCTCCAGTTTACCGGCACACTTGTTATCAGTCCTGACTCCTGACCCAAAGTTTGGCCTGGCACCTGCTATTGAGTGTGCATGGTGTCTGCACTACCTGGCTTGCAGGTGAGAACTGTAGGATATTCTCAGCAAATGTCAACAACATGTCTGTTATATTTACACACTACACTGTCATCAAATGTAATTACTTCACTAACTGTGTAATGACGATCTGTCTCTCCTCCGGTCTTATCTTACATGAAGCGTCCAGGGCAACAGAGAGCTGTTGGCCCGTGGTGCCCTGCTACAGTGCAGTTCCCTGTTAGTGTCACTTGGTGGTGCTGTCGCTGAAGGAAACAAAGAAGAGGGAATTGAGCTGGTAAGAACGGATCAAGGACTGTATGCTGCAGCTGTCAGTGTGTTTTTGTGTTTGTTGTTGTCTGAATGTTTTTTGTCCTCTGTTCTCAGCTTGTCTGTCCTTTGCTGCGATGTGTGGGAAACCTCCTGTCCCTCTGCCCGGTGGACAGCCTCCACACTCAAGTGGGCGACTTCCAGCTTGTGGTTGCCGTGTGTGCACTTCTTCAGGCCTACATACACAGCCAGCCAGCCTTGGCCAGAGAGAGCGCCTGGGTCCTCAACAACCTCACAGGTTAGACTGATCTGTTATGTTGTATACCTGTCATATAATCAGCATCATCATTACTGATACATCACAGTTTGAGGTGAATGTTTATTAACAGGATTCTTGGAACTTGTGCAAAAATACTAAATAAATCTTACTTGAATTACACTCTCTGTTGAAGGAGACTTTGACATGAGTGACACATTTGTGTTTAGTTTTTAGTTTTTTTTGTTATATAGGCGTTTTATTATTCAAGATTAAAGATTCAAGAAGTTTATTTATCACTCAGATGTACAAGTACATACATTGTGAAAAGCTTGAGTTGGGGGGGGGGTGCTCCACAATATGCATAAATAAATTAAAAAGAGACAGTAAATAAATAGCAATACTAAAACCTATCTAAAAGGTTTAAAAGGTTTAAAGGGAAGTTAAAAGAGTCCAGGCCAGCTTTCAAGGCCGCAACGAGAGTCCATGTATTTATGTGTATGTATTTATCTGGTGTGATGTGAATCGTTCCAATGTTATTCCCATCACTCTCTGTTCCAGCTCACTCTGGTGCTTTCTGCTCGGCTCTGCTGACTCACAGCTTGGTCCCTGGTCTGATTCAGCTTCTGTCTTTCTCACAAGGCATCAATACAATGGTCAGTTCAAGCTAGAATCAGACTTTGATATTATTGCTCTTGTAGTTCGTCACAGTCGTAGCGGCAGATAACGTCTGAATCTGAACTGTGTCCTCAGATCCTCAGGGTTTTAGCAAATATTGCCCACAAGAACAAGGAGACCTGCGTGCAGCTGGCCCAGCTGGGATTGCTGCCTACGCTCTGTGCGACACTTAAAATGGCCGACCAGGAAATGGTGACCCTGAGTCTGGAGGTCCTCTTCATGCTGGTTGTTAGCAGGCCACAGGTAGGCAAAGCGATGACGCTGCTCAGTAGAGATAACCAAACAAGTTTCTTTTCTTTTTTTTAACTCTTAGCAACTGTATTCGTCACGTCATTTACCAGTGATGTCTCTCCTTCAGTTGGCAGATGAGTTTATAAGGCACGGTGGGGTTTCGCTGTTGGAGGCCATTCAGTACAACAGTGAAGGAGAGATGAGGCGACGGGCAGCGTACCTCTTGGAGCATCACCTACTGCCATACTCAGGCGACTGCACAGTAAAGACTCTTGTATACAGTAGTTTGCTGTGTTTGTTTTAATTAATTCAGAATTCAAAAACGACTCATTTGATCTGTTGTGTTGCAGGTGGACAACCTCCCACGTTCCTGAGGCAGCAAAGAGGGATCGTTTACACCTGTGAGAGGTACAGTGTGTCACCAGACGCAGACACAGTGAGGACACACCTGAGGAAACAGGACAACTTGGTTCTGTTTTGACCTGTGTACGTGTTGCAGTCTGAAAAATACCGACAGACCGAAGTTTTTAATAAGATGCAATATGATATGTTTTTACTGATGGTTATCAGTGAGTTTCTAAAGGGTATGTGTTTTTGATACCTCTAGTTTTACACTCATTCATAAACCTTTACATGAAACCGTATTTATATTCAGATTAGGTCTGAGTTCATCTTTTTTAATGTTGCATTTTGTGCCACCATGAGAGACACATCAACAGGAGGGACAGAAGACTGAAGATTTTTTTTTTATTTTTGCACATGAAGGTCTCATCTGCCTGGAAAACACCCACAGTATGTGTAAACTGCAGAGGACTGACCATTATGAACTGACTGTTAATACAGAGCAAGGATTGTGAGAAACACTTTTGTGATATAGACAAATATTGTGTGTTTTTAGTCAATAATTTATTAAATGAACATTCATGAATTAATAAATGTGAGC
This sequence comes from Trachurus japonicus, assembly GCF_045865225.1. Classification (NCBI taxonomy): domain Eukaryota; kingdom Metazoa; phylum Chordata; class Actinopteri; order Carangiformes; family Carangidae; genus Trachurus; species Trachurus japonicus. Next base: position 20,352,277 of record NC_140916.1, on the reverse strand, counting down.
TTCATAACAAACCTGACAGTTGTTTTATGAGTACCAGGGTATGTGGGTGACATTTTTAAAATTTAGTTTACTAATAATATGTTGATATATTTATACGTAATTAAACCAAAATATTATAAACATGTGCATTTGAAGCAAAAATCACTGGTTATCAAAGGACCCACACAGAGATGGCTCATTGTGTAATACAATAAACTTTTTGATTCTGTCAAATATCGTACCAGTCCAGGATCTGTTGATCATCACCTCTGGTGTATTTATAATATGATTGTTAAATCATTTATCAGTGACAAATGTTTGAGGCATGCTAAATAATTTTCTCAAAACTCTTCAACTGTGGTACAGCAAGATAAAATGAAAGTCTAGCACTAGCTTCACAAAGATTATTGGTCATAAGTTCATTTTTGTATTAGTTTCAATATTAAACACTTGAAGTTTAAAACATAACTTCTTACTTATCACAGGGACTCAATAGCTACATTTCAGCAGAATTGGCTTTGCCCAAATTGAACTTGACTGCACCCCAATACATAACACCAATGCCATCGTCAAATTTGCTGATGACACAACAGTGGTGGGGTTGATCAGCAAAAACAACGAGTCTGCCTACAGAGAGGAAGTGCTGGGGCTGACAATGTGGTGCAAAGAAAATAACCTCACACTGAACATCAAAAAAACCAAAGAACTGATAATAGACTTTCGGAAAAAGAAAGATGCACACACACCACTGTACATTGATGGCGAGGAGGTGGAGAGGGTGACAAGTTTCAAATTCTTGGGCACCCATATCACAGAAGACCTCAAATGGACTGTTAACACCAACATGCTGGTTAAAAAGGCACGACAAAGGCTGTACTTCCTGAGAACACTCAGGAAGATCAACCTGTCTCAACACCTGCTCGTGTCTTATTACTGCAGCACCATTGAAAGCATTGTGACTCATGGCATCTTGACTTGGTACGGGAGCTGCTCTGCTGCTCTGCCTCTTTGAACTTCTGTATTTATTTATTTTATTCTCCTGTCTTTTTTTTTTAACGAGTCCGTATCTGACTGTGCACTTTGAATTTCGTTGTACACACAAGTACAATGACAATAAAGTATCTTGAAATCTTGAAATCTTGAACCGTCAGAGCAGCACACAGATCTGAGTGGGATTTCATCGTGCTTCAGTGTCTGAGTGGACACTGCAGTGTTGTCCAAGAGCCTCAGCCTGCAACTCCCAAACAAAGTTTCCAGCTCCTCCCCTCAATGACAAAAAAAATTGAAGAAAAGTGTCAAATTTCCTCATTTCCTTTCTCCACCCACAACATTCGCCTCCCGTGATCTTACACACTGTTTCTCTACATAAAACAAGGTGGGTCACTGTTTTTGTTCCTATTTCCCCGCATTCTTGTAGATTATGCATGCAGCTGGTATCTTGAGTTGTTCGGCATCAGCATCACAACTATTCTCTTGTAGTACTGCACTATAGTGGTAGAAAACATTAATCTGGTTTGATTTGTTCTTTTTTTTTTCTCTCCTCCCACAGCAAAATACAGCATACAGTTGCCTGGAAATGGAGGGCACTGAGTCAACAATTAGAGAGCGAACAAAACAACAAGATGGTAATCCAAAGGCAGACAATGCGCTGCTGATGTCAAGCAAGCCTCTCCACCGCTTCGTCCGGAGAGAACCCAGAACTCTTGGGGTAACACATCAAACAATGCAGAGACACAGATACAAGCTGGTGCCCAGTTACAGGAAACTGTGCTGTCTTGCAATGAGAAACTAAAAAGAAACTGCAAGAATCCATACTTCTTCCATCTCCTCCTTAGATTGTCGTTCTGATCTTTGGGTGTGCAGAGTTCCTGATGGGATTTCAGCTGGCCACTGAAAGCAAGCTTACATCTTGTCAAATCTACATCCCTTTCTGGCAGGGATTTCTGGTACATACACATGGTACAACATGTGACTGCTCAGCGCTGACATGCAGAAAATTGAGAAATGTTTGGCACCTAATATTTCCCTGTAAACTGGAGAGCTTAATGGAATAATTTCATATAGATGTATTTATAGGACACATTTAATTGGATAGCTACAGAGATCACTATGAGTTCATTGGAAATAGTGATACTTAGGATCAAGTAGAAGTTTACATTTTAATAAACTAACAATCTGTTTTTAATTAACTTTTGTTTTGTTTTTAAGTTCATCATTTGTGGAAACCTGTCTATCTACACTGAGATACATCCATCCAAGAAGATGGTAAGCATCTTTGTGGGTTTTATGTTTTATTTGTAGTTTTTAATTTCATGTGGTCACTTTCATGCAGTCTGTCCTTCTCAATAACCTGTTTAACTCACTTTCCCAGGTAACTGTGTGTTTGGCCATGTATGTGGTTTCCCTCTTGGGAGCCGTGGTCTCTTTTTGCTACAGGATTTACTGCATCACCTATTATATGATTATGATCAGGAGGGCAAAATACGAAACAGAGCCGTACTGGACCTACAACAGAATGGTGAGTTGCAGCATTTATTATTTTATTTTGCCTAAATAGATTACATGTTTCACTGTGTATGAATATCTCCTCTCATTTTATATTACCTCAGGGGCAGCTTTTGGCTGTTGAAGGCTTACTGTTCACCTCCTCGCTGTGTGTGTCAGCGCTTCTCCTCTTCTTGTGTGTCATTGCTCATTTGGCACTGAGATCCCCACGTACTCAGGTAATCCTACTTTTTGTTTTTTTTAGGGATGTATTTCTTCAGACTGGTATAAAAGCTCCAGAAAACAACATGAACAAAGAAGTAAATTAGGACAAATCCTCTTGAAAAAGACTGAACAACTAAGAAAAAATAAAACAAATGAACTTGACTACCTCATGATAAATCAGAACAATATCTCGCTTCTTTGTCAGTCATCATATCATTGCCTCCTTGTTTCCCTCGCCCTTAACCAGCCTCCTTAATATCTTACAGATTATTGTTCAGCACATCTCAGCTCCTCCACAGAGTGACACAGCAGCAAACTAAGATCAGTCTCCTCAGTTTATTTTTTCCTCAGTTTGTTTTCCTGTTGTTCATCTAGCACATAAAAGGAACATGTCACAATCCTGTACAGTGTATTACATTTGAATGTTGCACCACCTTGTGGCCGTAGTCACACAGCCAGCTTTTTAGTTACCGTAACGAAATAGGAGTTTTTGTAAAAGTTGTCTGGGAATGAAAGTACACTTTGAATCAAAGCCCCTTGCACATTGTATATCACCTGATTTTAATGTATACTTTACTAACAATAATGAAACAGAATTTTATGCAGAAGATGTTAGGGAGAGAAAGTCATTTTTGTCATCTGATTTACGTGCACTTATTAAGGGAAGATAGTAGCTACTAACTTTTATCTAATAAAAGCTTATGTGTGGGTCATAGTTGACACTTGATTGTGTTATGATAACATTATTCGCAGTGCACAGCAGACTTTAAATCAAAGCCTCAAGACTTGCACATTGCATTTTTTCTAATCTTACTAACAATCATATAAATGTTAGATAACACTGATACAGACAGACGTCAGAAGTGCTTCTAAATTTTCAGTTAAATAAATTGGGGGTATATTGTGTGTCTGCTCCACAATCTCACAACCTACAACAAATGCAGTTTTTATTCTTGACAAACCCAATCAGTTAGAATTTCAATGATATGTGCATTGTTTTGTGTCAAGCTTTTATTGTGACTTAACCTGTTTTGGCAGCTTGTGATTGTAATGTGATCCACTGTACACTGCACATTCAGCTAATAACATTTACACTGTGTCTTTGAATGAATGAATATATGTATGAGATTTTTTTGGTTACGGGACAGCACATCCACCTGTGACTGCTACTTTAGCAAAATTCAAAACAACAACATTAACGATGGTCCGAACACTTTATCTTGTAGCTTCATTGCAGGTGAACTGGTACTATAAATATATCCACAGCTTAGCCTTTGATCTGATGTGCATGTTCATATAATTCACCATATTCATATACAGTACATAACTATATAAGGGCCTGTCGCAATCTCCCTATCATTGTGTGAAAAACACATGTGGACAGAGACCACTCAGCTTTTAGTCATATTTGATGTCAATGATGTTATTTGTTGAAATAAACAATAAAGCAATGCTCTGATTAATGGTCAATGTTCAGTTACTCACATCTAAATGTATCTGCATAGACAGCACTTGTGCATAGGCAACTATATTCAAGTCAGACCTCACAGACAGTCCACGGGTTAGTAGGTTATTAAACAGCAGACAGTCTCCCAGAGTTTGTGCCTGCATAACACTTTCACCACTTCTCAAGTTAGCCATTAAATAGTCACATCACACATCTTCTTGTCTTTATGGTGAGACACTCATTTACATAAATACTAATTCTGCTGTCATTAAAACTAAAGCAATGTATGTATCTGAAAAAAGTTTGACCTCAACTTAAGAAATAAATTATGACAACAAACTAATCAGCATCAGATTCTTTGTCTAGGTTTAGTTTGATTATGGAGAATAGAAATGAGGACTGGGTCCCATCACTGGACTGTGTCTTTAAATGGTTTCAGTATTGCCTCACAGCTATTTGTAAGACTATTGCCATCAACTTTTGCCCCATTTTTTTTAGACTCCCTTCTGTTTTAATCAGTAAACAAATGCATTTTGTACCATGTGGCAAACAGCATGGCAATTTTAACCTCTGCATGCAACATGCGTCATCTGTTGTGAAAGAGGGATCACCTTATAGTTGAGGTCAATTTGGATGAGTTGCACAGCTGTGCACGTTTGAGGTTACTGCATGCTCCGACAGTGTATTAGCCAATGTAGTGATCCTAAAACTTTCCCCAGGCTAAGACAAACGTTAAGCCTCAAAACAGATGTCAGCTCTATAATTTATATCCAACAATGATGTGAATATTACAACAGAAGTGGTGACATGATCTCAGATCCTAAATCACAAAAACTGCCATGAGACCCAACATCGTTTTGGCATCTTAATTTATTTCCAGTCATTTGACCGAGCAGACAAACAGTAGTTCAACATTACAACGGGAGTCTTCCCCTGGTGTTGGTGGGAAAGGGAAGACAGAAATCATACAAGAAATGCAGAGGTAAATCTTGTAGTGATATTTGGTCCAGGTGCATTTTTTTGGAGAGGGTTTTAGTGTTCACAGTATTTAATAAACGTAGCTGGCGGTGTACAGAGATTGCATGGAGGCCTGGTCAGCTGAGCCGGTGGGCTTGTACTCTCCTTTGGCAGCCAGGCCATTGATCTGGAGGGAGCAACAGAGGGGGAGAAGTCAGGGCAAAGTCAAATCTGGTGTTAATAATCAGCTAAGTTACCTGCACTACATTAGTGTTAGACTAAGCCGACAAAAACCTTTAGAAATCAATCATTTACTGTACCAGAGTGTAAAGTTGAGTAATGCAAGATAAGAGGGATTCAATAGATGCACAGTCTGCAACTACTAATTGATAAGTGCATATTGTTTATTGGCATCTTTTCATTAGAAACAGCCGTTCATGCTTCAGGCTTACCTTGGCCCTGGTGCAGAAAGCTTCCTGTGCAGCCGCCTTGTTGGAAGGTTTGCCCTGCCAGGCTGCCAGAGCAGAGGCCTGGAGTGCACGGCCGTAAGAGAAGGTCAGCTTCCAGGGGCGATGGAGGGGTATCTGGTTGATGGCGTTCAGGTTGAGGGAGGCCTCCTCCTCACTCTGGCCTCCAGACAGGAAGCAAATGCCTGGAAAAGCCACAGGACAAAGCATGTCACATGTTCTACATTCACCTGGAAACCTGTTTTGTAAGGGGGCAAGGCTGCTGCTTTGACACTCACCTGGCACAGCGGCGGGGACAGTGCGCCTCAGAGCAGTCACTGTAGCCATGGCGACCTGCTGAGGGGTGTACTTTGTGGTGCAGGAGTGTCCAGCTGTGACCATGTTGGGCTTCAGCAGAGTGCCCTCCAGGTACACATGGTGATCAGACAGAGCCTTGTACACAGCAGCCAGCACCTAACAACAACAAGAGGAGGTTTGTTATCGCACAAGCTTCAAAACCGCATGATGGGAAAAAGTTGCATTTAGATTTGCCAAACTTTTAGACAGAGATGATGAACCAACCTTTTCTGTGACATACTGGCAGCGCTTCAGGTCGTGGGTCCCGTCGGGCAGGATCTCTGGCTCCACAATGGGCACCAGGCCGTTCTGATGCAGCACATGAACGTCACGTTAAAATGAAACTCATGATCAAATAAAAGATGGAGAATAAGGACTGTACACACACACACACACATACCTGTTGGCAGATACTGGCATATCTGGCGAGGACATTGGCGTTCTCTGCAATAGCCAGAGCTGATGGGCAGCCGTCTGAGATCTTCAGCACACACCTCCACTTGGCAAAGTCACAGCCGTCTTTCTTGTACTGGGCGCACCGCTCCGACAGGCCGTCAAGACCTGTGAGAAATGCAAATGCCCGGTTAGTGAATGTTGATGAAGCCAATGGCAACAATTTTCTACAGCTTGAATGAATCACAAATCTGCTGAAAACGTTTCAGCTTTTACCTTGTGTGGTGGTCTCTCCATCTGTTCCGTTCAGACCAGCTGTGCCTTTGTCGACCTGAACACAGAAAACCAAACGCATCCATTAAAGACTCACGTGTGAAAACATCTAAAAATGCAACTACTGCAAACTGCTCTGGCTCCGGCTCCTCACCTTGATGCCGACAACGATGCCCTTGTCCTTGATGACCTGGGGGAAGAGCTTGCCGCTGTCTGCTTTCTGGTAGAGCGTCTCGTGGAAGAAGATGACCCCACCCACGCTGTTTGTCATGGTGTCGCCGCAGGAGAAGAGCAGGTCACGGAAGTAGCGCCGGTTCTCCTCGTTGTTATCCACATTGATTTTCTGCAGACGCTTTCCCATGGTGCCTTGAGAGAGGAGGACATTGGGGTTATTATTACAGATGTCAACTATGCAGAAAAAAACAAAACAAAAACAAACATCTCTCAACTCAGACTTGAACTTGAGGCTCACCTGTGGACTCATCTGCAGCCAGGATTCCCTTTCCTGGAGCCACGATCTTCTGAGCGATGTCAGAGAGCTCCTTCTTCTGCTCCGGAGAGAGGGATGGGAACTGATGAGTCATCCTGTAGAAGAGAGAAACAAGTTATTTCACTAGCAGGTTTTTAAGAAACGATGACCGCAGGAGTTATGAGGAAGATTAAATCCTTCTTCTCCTCCAAACAAAATAAAACAGACATCCTGCTTCTCTTGCATCACCACTGTAAATATTTGGCTTATATAGCTGAACTTTGGCCCTAGTACAGATAAGTTCTGCCTCCTGGTGTGCAACACAAGTTCATAGTTCACTTTTTAAAAAAAAGTCTAGGTCCCCCCACCCCCCACACACACCTTGAACCTGCACAGTGTGCACAATCAGAATAAATATTAGAATAATTCACAAACATGGAACAATGAACAACAGTTTGTGGGCGAGTTTTTGTTAACTTCACATTGCATTTCACTGCACTCGCACAAAGCAGAGGCATGCTGTCCACCACCGACAGACAACACAAGTCGATTTCACTCTGCAACACTTTCACAGGACTTTGTTTGAGCGTCAATTTATAAATGCAAAACCCGAGCATACAGAATCAACCTGTTGATCCGGTTGTGCAGAGTAGGCTACACGCTGCTTAAAAGTCGCATCTTAAATCCACATCTGCTGCACAGAGACTCCATTGCTGCACATTTAAAGACATGAGGAAACTGAATCATCGCAGAAATAAGTCTAAATACTGAAAGAAAACATTGTAATCTGCGACATTACAGCGTGCAACAGTTCAAAAACTTGGAAAACACTCCTTACTTGAGAGTTAATAATCAGACAGCGACGACAGCACAAGTGTCAAACGGCCTCTGCAGCCTCCCAGAAGTAACTGAGTGAGAAGGCCGAAATCTGGGCACAAAGCTGTATTTATTGCCTGTAGGAGGCTGCGGAGGGAGGTGCTCGTGATGTGGCGGGGCGTGTGTCACCCCGGTAACGCAATTGGCCCGGTCAGGACAGACAGGGGCGGCGTTTGCACGCTGTGGCATCAATGTGCTCTATTGTGGACTTTGGGCTCATATCTGAGTCCGGTTATTGGGGGGAGGGGGAGCAGCCATGCAGGGAACATAATGTGTCGTCTGAAGCAGGTTATAAAGTCGAAGTCTGCATCAGTCTGTGATCACACACAGCCCCGCCCCCCTGCACGCAGTCACAGGCTTTGAGAAAATGTAATGTGAGAACAACATTTGTCAAAGTGCTGCTATGTTGCAAGTCAGGTTTCTTTTGTAGCCTATTGATGGACGTTTGGGTTATAGTTGCATATGACAATGCGTGTGTTTATTTTATCTGACCAGGAAGCATTCACACATTCCTGTTCACAAACATCTTAGCAGAAGATATGCGGGGCCATAACTTAGCCTACTATAAACTTTACTGTAAATAGGCTACTTGTACAATCTCTTTTATTTCCAACGTAAACTATATAGCCTACTTAGTGAAAGTAAAAAAAAAAAAAAAAAAAAGAAAAAAGATAAGGAATCAGTGCATTAAAAAAGGAAACACATCTAGGCCTGCTGATCTTTTAATATTATGTAACCTAATTGCCATGAATTGACTTGAGTCATGTTAATTTGAAATTTTATAGATGGGAAGTGCTTTTCTTTATTCAATATTATGTTCTACGTCCTAAAGTAGGACAATGTTTCATTTATCAGACTCAAATTATTTTCCATCAACAAGAACTGGAGAAAAAAAAACAGCTTTTTCATGCTACCTTGTTTATCTGCCTTATGCGTCACATCACTTGTCAAAGACGTCATGCATAAACAGTTCTCAGATCAATTGCTGAAAATGGGCCAAAAAACATCAGTCCACGAGAGACCAGATAGGGATATTTCAACCAACAGGCTGGAGGAGCTCACAAACAATGACTAGTGTGTTTTTTACACAACCTGGACTCTGCACCTGGTGCAGTGTACTTTTTAATACTGCTGATCAGAGTTCAGTCTCTGCCCATGACTCCCTTTTTATATAAGAATTGAGAGGCAGAGAGGGAGAGTCCGGATATGCAACACATCAAGACGCGTTTGCCTGCCCCTAAAGTATGTAAAGTAAATTATAAAAAGACAGCACCACAGGAATGTTAATTTGATTATTTTTGGTTGCTTGATAGTTGCTGCAATCTCCCTGAGCACTGCAACTTCCATATATCCATGGATCTGTGTGAGCAGAGAGCCTTCATTGTCCCCGTAACAAGTCATTTAAAGGGGAACTATGCAAGTCTGTTCGCTTTTCCGCTGTTTTGCTAACCCTCCTCCCGGTCATGTGTTTGTCATGTGTGAGAAAGCAATCCATAGAGTGGCGGATAACGTTATAGGCCTACGCGTTACGATGTGTATATTTGTGTAGTCTTATCTGTCATGAACAAGAGGTTACGGGTTACGGGCGTTTGTCTCACAGTGCTGCCACGACAAGATGGGACACAGGGAACTGGGTCGGAAGTGCTGATCTTGCAAGGTTGGTTTTCAGCCAAGAGACGCTAGACCCTCGTAACAAGTTATTGCATTTATTAAAACATCACAATTACTCCAAAGCTGCTTAATCAAAGTTTTTTTTTAAAAAGCCTGCATAGTTCCTATTTAACAATCACAACTGCTACGAAGCTGTTGAATTAAGTAAAAAAAATCTTGCATAGTTCCTCTTTAAAGGAGCATTATTGCAAATTAAAATTATTTGTTTGGCCACTAGATGGAGCCGGTGGTGCAGCGTATCTGAAGTAAACATCCTACATAGCATGCCGTTCAAGAAGAGCGACTGGCTTGTCTCATAACAAAAATAAATTCTGCATTTGCTCGACAGACACTAGTACACTGTTGGCTATATTTTGGATACATATAGTTATGGCTCCCCTCGACCTATTTATTGCATATTTCAGTTTTTTTTTTATTGCTATTGCTGCTGTATTTGCGATAATGCTCCTTTAACTTTGGTTAGGCAGCAGCTAGGCAGCAGCAGAGGTCTGTGGCCTCTGAGCGGAGTGGGGGTCGTTCCCCTCCAGCCCAGCGGGGGGCGCAGTGCGCTCGGCTGGACGTCGCTCCGATCAGCGCGTCACCGCTTCCGTTTCCGAGAGGCAAAGCCGCCGCGACATCAACATCCAGAGACAGATTCACTCAGTAACACCAAACTCTTACCATTAAACACGGTAAGACCTCGACTCGACGCTGCTGTTGCTGACAAAATTAAAAAGTAAATGCATCGACGCGTCGAGTCAGAGTCGGTTCTTAACGAGCATCAACGACATCTAAGCTAACGTTAGCAAGCGGCTAACGCTAGCCTGCCGCTGCTGCTGCTGCTGCTGCTGCTGACTGAATCAGCTTGTTTCAGCGTTTCTAATGTGACAACAGCTCAATTTCAGGGCTTTTTCTTTGTCTCACTCACGTCTAGGGATAATAAAGATCCCGAAGAAATACAAAAGCAGTTGTGTTGGGCCCTTAGCGGGTTGTATACCCAGCAGACAGTAGCTCGCCTTGCTCGACAAGGGCCAGATGTCCACACAGTCTCGTTTATTAATGTCTCTGTTTGTTTCAGGAGTCTGAGGATGTCGGGACTGAAGCGTCCTGCCGACCCCAGCGGCGGCTCCTCGTCCTCCGGTGCCCCCCTAGAGAAGCGGAGGGAGCGGGAGGGAGAAGACGGAGGTCCCGGTGTCAGCGCCGCCGCCGGGAGGAGCACCGCGGTGGAGACTGTCATCAAGCTAGGAGGGGTGTCTAACTCGGTGAGCTGCTCTTTATTATCCACCAAACTGTCTGTATGACATTTGGGATTATGTATTTTGCTCTTGCGTTGTATCACCATGTTTAAACTGATTGTGTTTTTTTTTTTTTTAGGAAGAACAAGACATCAAAGCTCTCCAGGCTAAGAACAGAAAGTTGGGAGAATCTCTTGATCAAAGACAGGTAAATCAACTCTTTGTTGACAAAGCAGCACAACATGCTGAAGCTGAACTTGCTCTTTCTCCGAAAACGGGTAACATCTGAACTGTTTTGTCTTGCAGGTGATTGAGGATGAGCTGCGAGAGAGAATTGAGAGACTGGAGACCCGGCAGGCCACAGACGATGCCAGTCTGCTGATCCTCAACAGATACTGGAACCAGGTGAGTTCACTGAGCTCAGACATGGGAACAAAACATTGTTAGCTCCAGTCCTGTTTATCATCAAAAAGTTGACATCTTCTCTCATTCTCTCTCTCATTCTCAGTTTGATGAAAATGTTCAACTCACAATCAGGCGTTACGAACAAGCAAGCAGCGAACCTGAGAAATCTCCAGCAGGCGACGGACGGAGCCTGAAGCCAGAAACACCAGAGCCCGATGGCGACTCCAACCAGGAGAGAGCTAAGGACAGAGGTTAGGACACAACTGATGCACAATTATGCTTTTGAAAGCAAAAATGTTCGTAGAAAAAAAACATCTTTCCTTCTGTTGTCACCAAGGCCACCAGGGAGAGACATCCAACTCCTTCCTGGCAACACTGGCGAGTAGCAGCAGCGAGGAGATGGAGGCCGAGCTCCAGGTGAGAGTGGAGTCCAGTCAGAAACAGGCTCATCGAGTGGTGGAGATCTGCGAGGGGCTGAGGCGCACCGTGGACCAGCTGAAGACAGACCTGGACACTGGAACAGGTGAGAGAAAAGAAGGTGCAGGTGGCAAGACGAGGAAAAAGTAGGAAAATTGATTACATCTTCAGTTTATGTGTTTGCACTCATAACATGTGATGTTGTTGTTGCTTTTCCTGCCAGAGAGCGGTTTGTGGCAGGTAGCGAATAAACTGAACGCCCTCCTGACCAGTGAAAATGAGCGGTTGCAACAGCTGACTGAAGACCTCAAGCAGAAGCACAGTCACATGACGAGCGAGGTACGGATCGTGTCGCACCTTATTTTCTGTCAAAATGGTCAACACCAACACACCAAACTATGAGTTAAAAATGCTAATAATAATAATAATTAATTTAATTTAAAAAGCGCCTTCCAAGCCTCTCAAGGACACTTTACAGAAGAGAGCATCAAAATAAAATCATCAATGAACAACATCCAAACAAAATACAAGAGACATACAATAAGCAACATTCAAAACATCAGTAAAATAAAACAATTGCAAATATTAAATGTACAACATTTAAGAAAACAACACTGAATAAAGGTTGTGCAAAAAGATGGAATAGGTTGGAGTGAGTAGGTGAGTAAGTAGGTCCTCAGGCATTTCTGTCATCTGTAAGAGACACAAACCTTTTTACCTTGGTTTGAGTTTTCCACCACTCATCATCCCCTTGTCTTCTTGTCTTTCCCAGTCCCGGCCCCTGGGTCGTGCAGCGAACAAAGCCGACCAGCGTGTGAGCGAGCTGCAGGTCCTAATCGAGGAGCTCCAGTGGGACATGGAGAAGATCCGCCGCAGGGAAAACCGACTGAATGCCCACCTGAGTGAGATACTGGAGAGGGTGAGGAGGATGATGAGGATTTCTGTTGGGCGTTATGAGTCAATCGCAGTGTTGTGTCGGTGCAAAGTGTCGATTTGTGCGTGTTGAAGCATGTTATAACACTTTCTGTGCACCATAGGTGAACAGCAAAGGCTACAAGGTGTGTGGGGAGGCCAGCAGTGTATGTGGGACCATTACCATCAACAAGAGAAAGGTAGGGGCTGTTATGTTTTTCATAATTCTGGTGGTTTAGACACGGCAACAAACTCAATAGTTTTTACACTTTCCCTCAACACCCTTCAGTTTTAATCTTCTCCCCTCTTCCATCCTGGTAACAGTTTGAGGAAATGAACAGTGAGTTGGAGGAGAACCGCGAGCTGGCAGACAACCGTCTCACGGAGCTGCAGAAGCTCCAGCAGGACCTGCAAACCGTTCACCAGGACAACAACAGCATGAAGGTACTCATCACTCATCACACACGCTGTCAGTGTCAATGTCTCAAGCAACCCTTACATGGAAAAGATCATTATTCAGCACTTTTCTTGATACACATAATTTCTTTTTGGTCACGGTCTTCTCCTCTATTTCCTTCCTCTCAGGCGGAGCTGATGAGTCGAGCAGAGGGTGTGGTGAAAGATTCATCAGAGTATCGCTGTCTGCAGTCTCAGTTTTCTGTCCTCTACAACGAGTCCTTGATCCTCAAAGCTCAATTAGACGAGACGCGCGCTCGCCTCGGCACCACCAGGACGGCACGCCTTCGTCAGCTGGAGCACATGGAGGTAAAGGATGTGTGTGTTCGCGTACGTGTCGGTGTCGATCTGTGGAACCTTCGCTCCCATCTCACTCTTACTTCCTCTCTCTCTCTCTGTGCAGAATGATGAGGTGACTCTGCAGAGGAAAGTTCGCACAGAGGTGTTTCAGCTGGAGGACACTCTGGCTCAGGTCAGGAAGGAATACGAGATGCTGCGCATTGAATTTGAACAGACTCTCGCCGCCAACGAACAAGCAGGTAACCACCAGGCTGTGGTTTATAATAGCGACAAGATTCATGAACCAGAGCTTTGATTCACATCAGAGTCCTAATGTGTAATGTTTATTCTCTCCTTCTCCCTCCTGTTGTTCCTCTGGCCGTCTCCTCGTCTCAGGTCCTATCAACAGAGAGATGCGCCACTTGATCAGCACACTGCAAACCCACAACCAGCAGATGAAGGGAGAAGTAGTGAAATACAAGTTGAGGCTGAGAGAGACACAAGCTGAACTCAACCAGGTGCGTCAGAACAGGAAGGAAAGAAGCTCCTGAACAAGAATCTTTGTGGGACTTTAAAGGGATAGTTCAACGGTTTGGCAAATTGGCCCATTGCCCATAATCCCTATAGGCAAATGGGAGGCAAATGGGATTTCTTGGTTTCCCTCATCAAACTCATCTAATACACAATCCAACAACTTCAAAACGCTCTCGTGGACAAGTTGTGACCTGTACATTCACAACGCTATGAGATAATAACAGAACGTTACGCAGTCTCTGTATTTACCTCTAAAACAACTCTGTCTCGTAACGTTGTTATTATCTCATAGCGTGGTGAATGTGCAGGTCACAACTTGTCCACCAGAGCGTTTTGGAGTTGTTGGATTGTGTATTTGATGATTTTGATGAGGGAAACCAAGACATCCCATTAGCCTCCGTAGTGTAGCTCATGGCTCTGCTCCGCCGTTCTAAAAATTGCTTGCACCGACAATTACAGGTAACGAACTATTCCTAAAACTATAAGGATTATGGCAATGGGCCAATTTGCCAAAATGTTGAACCATCCCTTTAATAATAACACGTGGTATAATATATTGGAAATTAAGAAGGAAAGTGGTAGCTTCCTAAAAAGTCAACTTATTTATCCATCGTCTCTGTAGGTCCGAGCTTCAAAGGGCAATGCCATCCTCCAATCACAGTCGAGCACAGAGATGGACGTGAAGGACGAGTCCACCTCTCCTTCGACCCTAGCCATCTCTGGAGAACCTGTGGTTAAGACAGAACCTGACAACGGCTCCTCTACACCCAGCAGCATTGGTAACGTAACACCTACTTAACTGACCAGTGATGCTTACTTCATTTTTTATTTTAAGTGCTGAACTGCGTAAATGTTGTTTTTGCTCATTTTCACTTTGTTCTTATGATCCATGATTGGACAGTTCCTTCCTCACGCCGTGTCATCTTCTCTCTGCAGGTGCCTCGGTGAAAACAGAGCCTGGGATGGAATCAGAGCCTACGCTAAAAGAAGAGGAGAAAGAGGAGAAGAAAGAGAAGGAGGAAAAGAAAGAAAAGGACAGTATAAAGAAAGAGGAGAAAGACAGAGAGCGCGAGAAGGAAAAGGAGAGAGAGAGGCCGACCCGCAGCAGTGGCAGCAGCAGTATGATAAAGGAAGAGAAGGAGAAGCCGGGGAGCAGTGGCCAACCTGACGACTCGGCCGGGGAACGTTTGTCTGTGGTCGGAGGGTCAAAAAGGAAAGAGATGGAGCAGCTGAAGATCGTCCGAACAGAACTCAAGTAAGTGGCTGTTTTATTTGAAATGCTTTTTTTCCCAGGTAGATGAAGAAAAACTGTGTGACTTGTCGATTACTGGGACTGTGGTCCATGTGCATCTATATATTAACTATATAAATTAAACTGCTCATTACAAAAACAGTCTAAAAGCTGAAAAATGTTGTCACATTGTAGATATCTCAGGTGTCTGTCTTGTTTTTCACCCATACCTACCTCGTCATAAGGTGCAATGTGAATCTAAAATTTAAGTGGATGATGACTTGATTTTAAATGTAATCATATGTACTGTATTAATGCATTTAAAAACATCTAAATATACTGTAGACAGTAGACACCACGGTTTCAGAATCTGAATCTTTAGCATCTTTTCTGGCTGTAATGTCCATTTGATTCTGTGAATCACCAGCACTGGCTCACAGACAACAGAAAACTGTTGTGTACATTCAATGGCAGATAAACAAAACATGTTACTGCTGTGAAACTGATATAGCGCATGTTTCTCTCGCATGTTTTACTTTGTGTTGATATCAAAACCATAACTGGGCATATTTAGAGGTTTCGGATTATTTTTGGACCTTGGATGTTGATGACTTTGGATGCTGTGTAGGAAAGCGCAGGAGTCCCAGAGGGAAATGAAGCTCTTATTGGACATGTACCGCTCAGCACCCAAGGAGCAGAGGGACAAAGTCCAGCTGATGGCTGCAGAGAAAAAGGCCAAGTCAGAGGTGATTGACACTGCACAACACTCATGTACAGAGTCAACAGACCGTCTTGGTGCACGTATTAACTCCCATAGGGCATTTATTACATTATATTGCTGTACCGTGTGCATATTTTTACTGGATCTTGGATTCATTCTTGTTTGGTCGGCAACACCTGACCAGATAAGAGTCTACAGTAATCAGTTAATCATAGCATTCCCATAATAGTAATGGTGATTTTCTCATTCCAGGCAGAGGAGCTGCGGCAGAGGCTGAGGGAGCTGGAGGAGCGGGAACGGAGGGAGGGCAAGAAAATGGCCGACGAAGAGGCCCTGAGGAAGATCCGCTCCGTGGAGGAGCAGATCGACATCCTCAACAAAAAGCTCTCCATAGCCAAACAGGTGTGTGCGGTGGTCGTTGTACGCAAACTCCTCCTCCCTGTTCTCCCTTTTTGTTTCTCTGACACTCCCACTTCACCCTGCAGGAGGAAGACGCGCTGCTGAGCGAGATGGACGTGACGGGCCAGGCCTTCGAGGACATGCAGGAGCAGAACATCCGCCTGATGCAGCAGCTCAGAGAAAAAGACGACGCAAACTTCAAGCTGATGAGTGAAAGGATCAAGTCCAACCAGATCCACAAGCTGCTAAAAGAGGAGAAGGAAGAGCTGGCGGACCAGCTGCTCACTTTGAAAACTCAGGTCAGGTGCCAGACAAATCTATAAGGTCTAATCCGTACAGAGTGGGGCCTGTACGCACTTGTGATAGATATATAATTAGTATTACTCACTTTGTTTGAACTATGACTCAGCTTAGTTTCCTGTTTTTCTTTGCTAATGCGCAGGGCCGTTGTATAGGGGAGAAAGGTGATGATAATTCTAGGGGCCCAGCGCCCAGTAGGGCCCACAAAAAACTCCACTAGTCTAATCTTTGTATGATTGAATTATTCTGCATAAAACCCTGACTAATACTCACAGTAATGCTGCATTAGCATCAAAACAAAGTAGGCTAAATTAAAAATGATAATACGTACATAGTTTAAGAAAAAAAGTGGAAATGTAAGAGGGCAGGGGCCTACTTTAGTATTCTTTCAGGGGGCCCAGAATTCCTAGCAACGGCCCTGCTAATGCGTGAGTGTGTTATATATTTAATTCTTTTGTTTAATCTTCGTTTCACATAATATTTATTTTGTGTCTACGTTCAGGTCGATGCCCAGCTGCAGGTGGTGAGGAAGCTGGAAGAGAAGGAGCGCCTCCTACAGGGCACCATCAGCACCGCAGAGAGAGAGCTGGGACTTCGAACACAAGCTTTGGACATGAACAAACGCAAGGTAACACGCAGAACGGTTGTACGGTGTGAGAGGAAAATGGCTTTCCCACTGCAGATGAATAAAGGCACGTGTGTGGTCGTCCTCCAGGCTCAGGACTCTGCGATGCTGTCGGAGGAGGTGCGAGCTCAGCTGGAGCAGGTTCAGCAGAGGCTCAGCATGGTCAGAGAGGAGGTCGTTGAGAACAGCATCTCCAGAGAGAAGGAGTCCTTCAACGCCCGACGAGCACAGGTAACAGCACACAAGTCAACACAAAGGCACAAATAAGCTCAAGGTGTAAAGGTTAACGTATTTATTATCAAATGTGAAATCAAAATAAATCGTGGAAGACAGGCTCCTTTTATTCACAACTGTGGCCGTTTTAATGTGTTTCAGGAGGACATCTCCAAACTCAGGAGAAAGATCGAGAAGGCAAAGAAACCAGCTGAGAAGATCAGCAATGGAGACGAGATCCTAAATGAAGAAATTAATGAATACAAGGTAGGTTTTGGTGATTGTAAAAGATGTAAAAACTCTTTGTTTTCAACATTCCCGCTGTTTCCAGTGTTTGTACTAAGTTAAGCCATTCATTCTTGTAACTTTATCTTGTAGTGTCGGTTTCATTCATTTTTGCATCTAACGCACTTTTAGGAAAACAAATAAGCGCATTTCTGAAAAGTGATTATCAGCATAGATTACCTCGATTTACACAAGCTCAAGCATGCTCTGTGAGAATGGTCATTTTATATATTTTCATTGTCTTTTTAAAACTGTTTTGAAATGAAAACAGTCATGTGGACAGAGCCTCACCAGGGTTTCCTTGATCAGAGTAGCAGGGATTAGACCCACTACTGCCACAGGGAATGGAATTAACAGCCCTGTGGCAAAATCCCCGAACAAAGAGGTTAACAGGAGTCGTGAGGGTCAGTTTGCCTTGGACGTTTCGTCTCCACTGAATGAGACCAAATGTCAGTGTGATCACACTCATTTGACAGGAACACAGTGAAACAGCTCCAGTTTCTACCAAGTGGAGAAGACTGAACTTCTCACATTATATAACTGCCTTTTGCTAATTGTATCCTCAAAATGTCCTCCTGCTTTATAAATAAACCAATGAGCAGTTTGATGGAGTCATGACACGTCCAGACACTGAAGTGACTTCCCTCCGTATTATGTGGTGTATTCCTCACATGTGAAACCACATGAGGGCAATTGAGCCTGAAGTCCTGTCTCTATAATCACACGGCTTCACTGCTGCCCCAGATATTTGTGTTCACTCGTTAGGAAACACTCAGCTGAGGACAAAACTGGCTTCTCAGTTAATTGTTCAAACCATTTCCTCCCTCCCTCTCCCCCTCCCCCTCCCCCTCTCTCTTTCTCCCCTCCAGGCACGGCTAACGTGTCCCTGCTGCAACTCCCGGGTGAAGGACGCTGTACTGACCAAGTGCTTCCACGTCTTCTGCTTCGAGTGCGTCAAGACGCGCTACGACACGCGCCAGAGGAAGTGCCCCAAATGCAACGCCGCCTTCGGAGCCAACGACTTCCATCGCATTTACATTGGTTAAAAGCTGCGTCGGTGTGATAAGCGGTCGCACAAACACTGCTGGGGCGCTTCACCGCGCTCCTCCTCTGACTGTGTACAACATCCCATCCTGGTGTATCTGCAGGATGCCACCAGTGTGAACTCCTCTCCCCCTCCTCTCGACGATTCCAGCCTCATGGGGCCACACTGATGCTCTGAACTGAACGCTTTAATTTTTTTTTTTTTTTTTTTTTTTTTCCCCCAGCTCCAGTATCCACTACTTAACTGTACCTTTTCAGATACGGCTGCAGGAAGAATGTAGAGACATGAGATTCTGCAAGTCTGCATCACAAGCTGAGATTTGTGGTGTTTGTGGACATCTGGTGGTGCGTGCGTGCGTGTGTGTGCGTGCGTGCATTAAACAAACCCATGTGTAAAGGAAATTGTTAGTACAGTGTGCAAGCAGCATTCCTCCCAGTGTAGTAGAGTTTGAGTCATGTTGGTGTATGTGTGTGTGTGTGCGTATGTGTGTATATATTGAATGTCTTTTTTTTTCTTTTCTTTTTTATTTGAAATCTGCCTCTTTTTTTCTCCAAACTGTCCTGAAATCTCTCAGATCTCCTGACTTGATGCTGTGTAATTGCTGTTCCTATTATTAAACTGCCATTAACAGTGTCCAGCTTCTCCTCCTACTATTTGATTTAATTTATTTATTTTTAATCATTATCAAACTGTTTGTCGGACCTTGCGAATACTCTTAACATTTGACCTGGAACATTAAACCACAAGTCCCAGTGTGCAAATCTCTGTTTATCCCCCGTGCACAGCGACCTCCTCTTCCTCCTCCCCCTCTTCGTTTTCCTCCTCCTCTTCCCGACGTGTATGCATGCGTGTGCGCGCTTTGGAAACAGTCGTTAGAAACGCTAGAAGGAAGGGAGTGCCATATGGGAACGGCGACAATTGGGGGCTCTTTTTTTTTTTGAGAAAGAAAAAAAAGATTGAGCAACATAATCCACCGCATTAGTGCTTTTGATGCAAGCTCACAGACAAAGGAAGTCCAAACCTGACTGGTGTGGGGCTCAGGGCAGAAATAAGAGGCTTTAACAGACTCGTGCTCGGCTCAGCGTCACCGCGCCTCCGCCAACGTTTTCTTTTTGCGCCTAAAGGAGATAAAGTTTTGGAGAAACGTTTCTGCTTCTGCGTCTTTTTTTTTTTGTAGTAGGCTCATTCACAACTTCCCGCTGCGCCCTGAAGAATCAACATCATCATCATCTGTCTCGGCCACTGCTGGATCTAAGCCTTTAACGGGTTCTTACCAAATATAGCCACTGTAAATGCTGGAGTGTCCTTGACTGAGCGGAGCGGTCCTACTGTGAATATTTGCAGCGCTGCCAAAGTTTATAATTAAATACTTGGATCATTTAGAGAGGCCGGTGCTTCCTTTTTATACCAAGACACTTTAGTCTTAATTTGCAAACCGGACACTTGGATCGATCTCAGCGTTTAGCATTTTGAACAGCTGTTGAGGGGAGTCTTGTAATTTCCCTTTTTTTTCTATTGTGAGCTGGAGCATGTTGATTTAAAAACGCTCTGTAACCTCTGACTGCTTTCAACAGGAGCCATTTTTAAGTCTGTGATTTACAATCCCGTCTGAGACACTGAACACGAGCTGTTCAACCTGCAGCCTTCAACCTGTGCACACGTAGTACATATTTTTAAAGCACAATCTTTTTTTTCCCCCACCCCGTTTACTCGTAAACCTCCCAACTATGACTTTTTGTGCGTCTCGCTCCGGGCGCGGTGGATGTGCCATGGCTCGCTCCTTCCTCACCATCTCTGTCTTGGTGCTGGCTCTGACCCTGGGCTGGGCTGGAGCTGGAGCCGAAGCCGAGCCGGTCAAGCCGAGCGGTGGGGGGACTGGGAGCCCACCGACGGTCACCCTCCGTACTGTGATCGTGGGAACCTGCCAGGAGGTCCAGCGGTACGCGGAGTCGGTGTTGGGAACCAGCGTGGTGCGGTCAACTACTGAGGTAGGCTACAACACAAGAGGAGGATGCACTAATGGTTTACACAAAAACAACTCCTCCTTCCTGCTCCAGGAAGTGGCTTTACTTTACTTTACTTTCATCTCTTTTCTTTAATTGTTAATATACTGTAGTGTAGTCTAACTTCACTGTTTGCTCTTAATCAATGCTTCACTGTATCTGATAACTAATTTTCCTTCCTCGACTCTCATCCCTATCGACACCCTTCACACATTCCTCTCCTCATGCCCCTCAACTTGTTAATCTCCCTCCTGATCCCCTCATCTTCTCTGCCCTTATTTCATGTCTCCTTATATCTGTGCATCCTTCTGTTACACACACTTCTCTTCTGTCCCGTCCCCCCCCCCCTGCCTCCATCCCGCTGTGGTTCCCTCTCCCCCCCTCAGAGTGCTGTGTTGTATCTTGAGTCATTGCTTGGTCAGGAGAACGTCTATACAGGGGCCATGGTAAGAAACCAACCTGGGTGTCTCTCTCCATCTAGTCTGACCTGACAGTCCTCTCCTGTGTCTCTGTTTAGCTCATGTGGGTGGTGTTAGTTAGTACAGAGAGTAGAAGCATGGCTGTTAGTCAGGAACTGGCCATATGTGTGCTTGTACGTGAAGATATTTGCATGTGAGGCCACCGTACCTGTGAGCTTGTGGTGATACGAGTCTGTATACGTGTTAGTGAGCTGATAAGTGCGCCGAAATAGTTGGACGGTGAGTCAATTTGGCAACTCTGAATGCAAAAGATAGGGTGTGTGCATGATCCTTGGAAAGGAAATTGACTATTCAAGTCCTCAAATTGAAGTTAGAGCCTTAGTCCATCTGAATGTTTCGGTGAAATCGTTTCTAGCAAAGAAATTCCAGTTAAATGGAGCAAAAGTGTCATATTGTGATCGTATCTCATCCTCAAGATAAAAAGGTTGACAAAGGACACGCACACCGCACTGAGAGCTGCCAGTAAAATGTAATGCAACCTAGTAGGACAACATTTCTTCAAGATATTTGGATGACGTCTCTGAACTTTGCTGGGAGCTGTCAGGGCCGTGTGCAGGTGTCCTGTCTGTCGGTCTCCTGACCTGGATGTGCGCGCCTATACATTAATGGTTAGATCACAGTGTTTTCAAGTGTAAAGAGCTGAAAAATGAACAAAATACAACTGTAGGCCTACTGTATGTTATAAGCTGCTGCAGCACAACATCTAAAACACCTGTGGCCTTTAAAATGAACATTAAGGCCTTATCGTTTGGAAAGTGAGCCTCATAGAAACATGTAAACGTTTACTGATTAAGTGTTTTGTAAGTAGGCTAATACACTCACGGTGATGTGGAGTGACAGATGCTTGACTCATGCTCTGACATATTGGACAGTTCTCACTAATGTGCCAGTGTGTAGCGCAACAGGTGCAGATAAGATACTTGTCCAACTTGTTGAGCTACCCTTGACCTTGCTGCACAAGGCTATACTGTCTCACTCTCTCACTCTCTCTCTCGCTCTCTCTCTGTGAGATTTGGGGGGAGGTTATAGACATTACAGGAATAGCAAGTGGCGCTGTCCAGCTGTCCCTCATGCAGCTGTTTGTCCAAGTTAACAATACAACACTTCAGAAGGTGCAGCTCAGCAGCACTTGGGAGTTCGTACGAGCGGTCGCTGCAAATGAGTCGTGCTGTTTTATACACATGCATTATGAACCACGCCGCCTGCACGCTGGACTGTGTCCATGAATGCGCACCTATTCTCTGCATGATTGTTAATGCGGTCACAATGCGACCTCTCTCCATTGTTACCTCACACAATAATAACCAAGTTAAACATGTCTCCACCCTTCTTTTCTCCACGCTGCGCACAGTTTCTTGAGATGGTGATCCGTTTCCTGGCTGAAGGAGCTGCCAGCGGCCTGAACGTCATCGCTGTTTATGTCACAGAGATCCTGAAGGTCACAGGATTCGATGGTGGGTACCATGAAGGCCCCTGTGTGTGTGTGCTTATCCTTGTTTATGTCCCTGTGCAAATGAACCCTAACTCTGTGAAGTGTCTGCAGGAGTAAGAAACAATCTGTGGCAATGAAAGTTTCAAGTGTGAGTGGAAATATGCAGACCTGTCTCTCCCTGAGGGCAATCTCTCTGCCACTCCTTTATAAATCAGTGTTTACTCCAGTTGCTATATGTGCCAACGTCTGCTCTACACCTACACCTCTACACCTCTACACTACACTAAACTGGATTCCTTTCCTCCACAGCTGCACTGACGTTGCCCCGATTCACTCCGGAGGGTGTGACAGCCGTCGCCCAGTGGGGCCTGTTGGCTCTTATCGGCTACTGGGTGCTGAAGATCGTTCTCCGGTTGCTGATTGGGGTGGTGAGGCGGGTGTTCTGGTTTGTGAGAACCGCCCTGGCACTCTGGCTTTTCGGACTGATGGTGACCGACAAGACCGCCTCCGCGGACACCACGGCGGTCCGACTGGCCGGCCTGGTGCTGGTATGTGTCCTGCTGACCCTGCTCACCTCTGCCTCTGAAAAGTCGAGCGGAGTGGAGAACCGGCTGAGCTCCCTGGAGGGCCGGATAAAGGCGGTGGAGAAAAGGAAAGGGGAATAGTGATGGGATGGAGAAAAGATGGACACAGGTGGTGGTAATATCAAATAAGTAAATAGTAACATGAATGGTTTCTATATGAGTGTCAAACTTTTAAGCAAATAAATAAATCTCTGGGATTTTTAATCTGGATTGATTTGATTTGTTTTCCTTCATGAAGACGCTTCATCCATCCGTTGTCTGTACGGCCTCTCTGTGGAGTGGCGCAGTGGGCTGGAGCCAACCCACCAGCCTATCACTGGGCCAATACTCAGAAGCACACAACTAAGGGGCAACTTAGAGTATTCACCCCCCTACTGCACACAGGAGAAAATGCATGCTCTACTTAGAAAGGCCCCACATCCGGGAATCGAACCCAGAACCTTTTGATGGGAGGCCACAATACTAAGATGTAGATACAGAGCACATATAGTATAACGTTTGCTGTTGCAACGGTGTTAACATACCACCATTAATTTATCAGCACTTTAAGTATAAATGGGGCTGTATTGCAGTTCATGGATAAAAAAAAAGTGAGGAGATCATCATGTTTTCAGGAAATTACACACATCTGCAGTTCAGTCTCAGCTCATCTCATACATGTTGAAATATTTGAACTTTTGAGCTGTTGAGTCATTCGGATCCGTGCTGTGGGTTGGGGATTCCAGTCTTGCCTGTATCTGATTTAGTGCAGAGCTAAAGTTGTTGACTGTTTCCCAGACTGGTCAAGACTCTTTATAACAGCCGTGATGCTGGCCTGACTAAAAATATCTGTGTCTTAAGATTGTTATTTCTTCATCAACATGTTGAAATACTCCAGCATCAAGTGGCCAATCTCATTTTCGATCTCTCAGTTTCAACTCACCGTGACCAAAGTGGTGTCCGCAGCGCCAGGCTGACCTGTGACCTCTTGACTTGTCGGCCTCCCTCCCTCTCTCCCTCTCTCCCTCTCTCCCTCCCTCCCTCTGGATACTTCACTCCTGCTCAGTCAGCTGGAAGCTTTTTTGATCCTTAGGTTCGCACCAACAATGTTCACCCCCACTGCCACTGCAGCCAAGTGGAACAGCCTGACCTCATTGCCAGAGCTATCATTACTGCCCGCTCGCTCCCTCACTCTCCCCTCATTTTCACTCCCTCACTTTTACTGTAGTGGAGCAGGCCAAGTGGGCTGGACATGAGTCCACAGCGAAAGTAACTGCGTCACCGCCTCTCTGCATCATCACAAATAATAACAGTGACTGACGTGATCCCTTTGAAATCGGTAAATACTCAGTATGAGAAGATGTACATGAAGTTAGCTGGCATGTGTTTATAATAACAGATAAAATGAGTGTGTACCCTGATAGGTACAGCTTTTACTGACAAAACCACAGGAAAGTATTCCTTCTCCGCAGCACTGTAGCGTCTTTCAGCACATTGTTTTGGTTCGCAGGCAGTTTGTTCTCTTAAAAAGCTCTAAAAAAAAACAAAAAAAACAGAGACACATGACAAAGCCAGTGACATGCTGGTGGACAAATGGGACGTAGAGTCACTAAAGGACCAGATGCTTCCCTCGGGAGGTGGTGGAGCTCATAAATGGATGTTAGGGACCTAAATTTGTCAGGTGGCCAGAGATGAAAGCCAGAGTAAATGCTGATTAAGATCCAGGTCTGAATGTGTAAAAGATGACATGTGGGAACAAATCACCTCTGAGGTGAGTTAATTGCTCCGCACCTTATAATTAGGCAGATAAAAGAGAAAATTACATCAAACTTGCACATACTGTTCTGTCCTCACACTGATTGTGTCTCTGGCAGATTAGATAGATTTCATTGTGGCTGTATTATCTTTTTTTTTTCTTAGGTCCTGACTTTACCTCTAGTACTACCACCTCAGTGATTGGATTTTATTTCCTGAATTCCACTCATTTTGATGCAATTATCACTGGAGCTGAAAAGTCATAAAAAATTGTTTCTCAAGTCCATAACTATTAATTAAATTAAACTTTTTTTTGCAATTGAGAAACACAATGGAAAGCAAGTTAAGGATAGCCTACATGTTTTAGGTTATATTTGGTAACTCTATTTGGTGATGTGTTTTTGCCCCCCTATGTGGCTCAGGCCGTCACAACCCAAGCATAGTGAGATTAATGACTCGTTTTTTTTTTTTTTTCTTCAGACAAAAGGCTGAGTCGTATTTTACCTTCTGCACAGCCAAGTTTCTTTTGTGAACCAGTTGGTGTGGTGTCAGGAATGTATCTGCCTGGATGAGCTTTTGGCTGTGCAGGGACATGTCTAGTGGGTGGAGCTGAAGTGCTGTCACAGAATCATAAATACATCATATTGTCTATGAGGACATAAAAACAAGACAAGACAAATACAACTGTGCAAGAAAGTTTAATTCAACTGATGCAACGGTCAAATTCACTAAAATACTGACAGGATGTGGATTCAAGCTCTAAAAAAGACTCAGCACTTTACTAAAACTCCCAATTATATTCACACAACAATCATAAAAAAGGCATAAATGGATTATCAAAACGTTAAAAAACATCTCAACTGTTGTGTGTAGTGTTATGGAATATTGAAACATTTACTAATGATCGTACTTGAGGCTGACTGGCACTGCTTTCATTTCAAAAACTCTTCATCCCACTACAAGAAGATGCACAATAAGCAGCATGACTAGTTAAGTTGGCTGCTTGTGTGTACAAAGGCACTATTGCATTTTCCTCATCTTAATTGCAACACAAACGGGGAGAAACAGCTATCTTGGCTTCGTGTGGAGCTCGAACTGTGTAGTCGTGATTCACTGTTTAATCCCATAAACGCCCCCCACCCCCATGTCAGACTTCCCGTTTGATGTCACAGAGCTGAATTCACAAATTTGAGTGTACCTTTCAAGTAGAGGGAAAGGTCATTTCCTTCACTCCAAGCTGTGGCCCAGGGTCAGAATGTAGAGGCAGAGTTGGAGCGTCTGGCTGCTCTGTTGAAGCCACAACCTGTGGAGAAGAAGACACGCATGCAGCAGGCTCTCATACTGATGCAAAACTGCCCGATTAGTCTTAAATAGATGTTTGCACCTACTGCTGAGTACGTGCAACATGGAGAATATTCATGCAAAATAATTAACTGAGTTATTTGGATACATATTATAGCACAAAGCAATTCTTAGATCAGAATGTACCATCTCAAAAGCGGGACTTTTCACTCTTTTACACACATATACACACACACAATGTTTAAAGTAGCTCTAATGTGTTGTTCACCCTGTTCTAATGCACAGCAGGTTCAGCAGCAGCAGTCTCAGGGCTGTCCACTTTGGCGGCACATCCTCACACAGCAGCAGCAGCAGACAACCAGCAGCATGATGAGAGTGAGAGCCACACTGACGCCAATGATACATGGAGCTGGATCAAGAGAATCTGAAACAGGAGTGTCAAGTATTTGCTGAATTGCTAAATTTGATGACAAGGCTCATTGATGCTTGTAGGGAGCGAAGGCTGGCCTGTGTGGTCCGATCCAACAGACCAGCTACTGTTGCTCAAATTGCTAAAGAAGTTCATGCTGGTTCTAGTACACAGTGCGTCGCACTTTGTTGCGTATTTGGCAGCACAAGGGGGACAAACACAATATTAAGCAGGAGGTCATAAGGTTGTAGCTGATCAGTGTATATGTGAACATTGCCAGACATCCTTTCAGCCCACTTCCTCCATGCGTTGTCTACATATACTGTATATGCATCTATATTTCAGCCTGATTTTATTTCCTCCTGTTTGACTAAAAAACATTTTAATGGGTGCTGTACGTGGAATACATGGGGGGAAACCTTGTTATTACACCAATAGCTGACATACACAGAGATTGAATATGACTGAGGGGCTGTCGGGCTGTTAGTCATGTTCATAAATTAAATGATTCAAGTCACAAGTAGTGCACAGGTGGATCTCATTTCTACATTAATAAAAATTGTACCGTCATCGTATTTTGCAGGTGCTTTTATTAAGAATTATTCATATGTTTACTTCAGTAAAAACTGCAGTACCACAGAGAAAGTTAATAAGTCAAAGTCATTCAAAAAAGTTGAATGTTTTATACCTAATGAATGTTGTCAAGTAGCCTAAAGGCTGCTTTGTTATAATCGTGGCACCAAGAGTTGGTCTTATTTTTCCACACAAATTATTGTCTTGGGCCGCATAATAGAAAAAAAACATTTGATGACTTGAGGGGTTCACCTTTTGCAGCAGGACAAGTTACGACCTATTACTACTAGGCTACTATTATAAAGACGTAGGCATATGCCTGAAATTTGTGCTCCAACTCGTAAACACCAGAGATAGGATCTCAAATGAGGGGTGGGCATTTCTAAGCTATGATCCACAGACGATGAATCCTATATTATTTTGGACTTGTACCCAATATTTTCTTATAAATCACAATCATGATGTCAAACATTTGGAAAAAGATTTATATAGGCTAGTTGTACTTAAAGTATTTGCATTTCATGTTTTACACTTCCACCATGACCAAGTGACCAAGACACAAGATGGAGCAAAGAAGCTCCATCCACAAACCACAAACATATGAAAATGACTTTTTAATAAGTCTAAAACATATCACACAGTTTCTCAAGAATTAACAATAGAAAACCACATGGACATGTTGTCTGATGGCACATGTTCGAAACAATCATTAAAAATAATATTTTTAAAAAACTGCATTTAACAGTAACTAAGGCAAAGCAATAGTGGTATAAATCACTGAGTTTTGTGTTTTGAGCCACATGAATATTGAGGTCAGTTTGATTCTCCTGTCTCAAAAACTTGCTACAGACTCACTTCAATCCCTCACAGTACAGCAACATGGCACTGTAACAGTAGACATTATTTATTTAAACCACAACCTATCCAAGTCCCGCGTCGGGCAGCCCTTTCCTGCGTGTCATTCCCCCTCTCCCTGCCTCCCCCTTTCCTGTCTATCTCTACTGTGGGCTATCAAAAAAAAAGGCAAAAAATATACTTAAAAACAAACAAACAAAAAAAAAACACACAACCTATCTCTATGGTACAATACATTTTTCCAAACAACACAGATTGACTTAAGTTCTTGCTCTTGGACCCCAGCTGTTTTTTACATTTAGGATGCCTTTTCCTCCTTTGTACAAAAAATATCAGAAAAAAAGAGAAAAAGACGCTAAAACTACATTTATCGACTGATTAAAAAAGAAAATCTGCGTTAATACTGGTTTTAAATACCCTGCCTGTTGCTTTCAACCACTACCTAAAAACGAACAGTCAGTTGTCAAGCCAAAGCTGTTTTACTGTGCGTATCTGAGGAGTCAAGGAGTGAAATGGCTGTCTTCCAAGTGTGTTCCCTGCATTACTTGAATTTATCAGTGCGCCTTACAGAAAGTTGAGTTTTTCTGAGTTATAAACGTCAGCAGCAGAAGTTGAGCCTGAGTTGAGGGGAGAAGCAGAGAGAAAGTGCAGTCCTTTCAGCTCGAATGTCGGGGCAGGGTCCACAGAGGGACAATCAGTGTTGAATGAGGGAGCAGCTACAGAGGATCCTTGACCTCCTGCAACTGTAGCACCTTCTTGACCTCCTATGGTTGCAGCCTGAACAAAAAAGCAAAATTGAATGCAATGAAAAAATGGTCCATAAGTTCAATGCAACTTAAAACATGGGAATGTTTGCATGATTGACCTAACTCCAAATCCATAATCCATCTGTTAGTTAATGGTATTTTGAAAAACAAACTAAGAGGCATTATGTTTGGTGTACTTATGGTATTATCTGTATGTGAAAATAATGGTGCGTGTTTTTTTTCCCATCAGCATTGTGGTTGTCTATACATCATTCTCTGAATTAATTATTTAGTCATTGAGATCAGAAGATTTTTTTTTTGACTTAAAGCCTTTTCTTTATGTCTCTTTTGTTCTCTATCTTTAGCCATTCAGCGCACCTTATACTCTGCACGTCAAACTTTTAAGCCGTTTCGTATGACACCTACTTGTGGCCCACGGGAAGTAGCTGCATGTTCTACAGACACATGGGGATTCACTGGCTGATGGGATGAAGATGAAGAAGGCACAGCAGAGTAAGGCAGCACTGCTGGTGGTCTGTCAGCCTGTAATTGAAATAATGATGTAAAAAAAATTGCAACACATGTTGGTCTAAATGTCCATTTTAGGGGATACTTACATAGTAATTTGTGGCACTTGCTTCAGCACTCTGAGGAGCTGGCTCACTCCTTTTAGAGGGGCTCTTTTTACAACAGCACTTTCTCATGCAGCAACAGCAGATAATCACCACAATGATAATCCCAACACTAACACCAATGTACACAGATGTAGGAATAACTGTAAGGGCGCAGAGATGTTGACATGTTAGTAACAATCTTTTACACATGTTTCTCCTTTTGTGAAGACGAAGATGAAATATTCCTCACCTCTGTTTACTTCCAAATGCACAGTCAAGGCCAGGTATCCATCCTGGTCTCTGAATTCAAAGGTACCAGAGTCTGTGCTTTCCAAAGGGTCAATTGTGAAGTAAGAACGAGTGGCCTCAACCCTCCCTTCAAATCGTCCACTCCACCAGTCACGTTCCCTCAATGTTTCAGGTTCAGATGTCCCTCTAGGTGTAAAAGTCACTCTTCCCAGGGAAGAAAGATAATAATACCTGATGACGAGCCGCTCATTCTCATTCTTATTAAAGTCCATAATATTCTCTGTGGTGAAGAGCAGATTATATCAGAACATTTAGTCAAATACACTGCATATAATCTACTACGCAGCTTCAATCAAGTTCTTAACATCACCATTTACTGTTATCTGTATCCTCCACAGCAAATTGTTGTCCTTCTTCCTGAAATTGTAGAAGCCGTTGTCAGCTGGAGTGGCGCTCTCTATCCCCAAGGTACTATCCTGCACGTTTCCTCTGGTTCCCTTATATGTCTGGGGGTCCGTGCGATTCCACACAACCTGTGTCAGGTCTTTTCTTTCAATTTGTGTGAATTCAATGTATTCAACCACCCGATCAATATTCCAGCTGATGCTAGACCCATAATACTTGGTGAATTCCGAAGCACAATCTGCAAACACATACAGAACAAAACAACAAGGAGTTATACTGCACATAGAAATACCTCTTACCACAAAGGTTTTCTAATTGAATTGTATTTAAATATGCAGTTGTAAAACAGAAGTGTAGTATACTCACCTTTAATTTTCAATCTGATGATATCAGAGCTGCGATCACCACCCGTAGACATAGAAAATGTTCCTTCATCTTTTTCAGACAAATTTTCCAAAACAGCATTGATATAACCAATTTTGATGCGTGGGTCCTTTACCTCAAAACAACAAAGACAACAAACATTTACTGTCCAATTCATGATTTATGAACTGGACATTAACAAGATCTTGCCTTACATAAATGTCACCGCTTTAAAACTGCAGCAGCAGGAACTCTCTACCTGCTTGTTCTCTATTAACACCCTCCTGCGTCCTCTAGTGGGAGTGAAGTACAGCGTTCCACTGAAAATGAAGGGGGAATGATCTAATGGTATTGTAAAAGTACCGCCATAGCACGCTTCTTTCCGATCAATTTCAGCAGATGGACCTTCAATCAGAAAGATACAAGAGAGGAAGAGACAGTGAATGAGAGCATGTTAAAGCAAATGTAAATTTAAAATTTACCTATTTTGCGTGATATTTCTGAGGTGATAAAAACATGGTTGTACAAAAGACAAGCTGCTATCAAACATGACACCAAGGTTTTTTTTTTATAACAGACTCAACAAATCGTTAGTTGTGCTGTAGTTAGTTGACTGACATTCAGTTTTTAATGTCTATTAAACAGTGATGTAGGGAGGTCAGCATCACTGAAGTCCCTGGACTTTATGGGGAGGTATAACTGAGAATTGTCTGCGTAAAAGTAAAAAAGATATCCTGCTGTGGATGACATCACCAAGGGGGGGCATGTACGTACGTATATGGAGAACAGAAATGGTTGGAGAACTGACCCTTGAGGGACACCATAGGGTGAGGATCAAAGATCACCTCAAGTTATTAGCGTGAACACAGAAACTCCTGTTTGACTAGTGTATTGTGAACCAGTCCAGGACAGTGCTGCCAGATATGCCCACCCTATTTCTCAGTGTGTCAAGAAGAATGGAGTGGTCTATTGTGTTGAATTTTGCATTCAAGCAGCCCACGGACAGAGCTCAAGAAGTTATCAGCATTTGTGAAAAGGTAATTTGTGACTTTTAAAAAGGGCCGTCTCACTACTATGATATAGGCAGAAACCTGATTACATTTTTTTGAAGATATAATTATGTTCCACAATGGAGATAAGCTGCTTTTACTCTGATATAAATTACAGTTAGGCTAATTGAGTAGTTAAATTTCGCATATTTAAAATTGAATGAAGATTGTCAGATATTTGTATTAATTTTCAATGATGAGGACCTTAGAGGCAAAGCAATTATCGTCTCAAATGCTCTCTGTTCGAACATCATATTCACATGTTTAATCTTTATTTGTTGCACTTATGACACATTTCAATAGTAATAGAGATATTGAGGAACAATTATGTATACCTGTGCAATGTATATATTTTTTCTGCTACAAGTAAATTATCGTGCAAATCCATCTAATGTTGTTAATTAGAGAGTCCCAAGGAGGGATTTTTTTCAATCCTACAAAGTTTGGTGTGGCTATAAGGAACACTTCTTTAATTGATTAAATGTTTACATTGGTTTTGGGACCCATTCAGGAAAAAGTAGGTCTGAATGAACTCTGAGACTAATGAACGGCTACCAGAATAAGGGAATGGATGAATATATGTCACACACCACAACACATGAAGAAATAAATACTAAAAATAAATAAATACATTTGAAAAAAAAACAAAAAACGAATTGAATGGCACGAAACCATAGACTTAAAATGCTCTAAAAGCCTGTAGCTCTACTCACCAATGAAGAGGCTGAAAACTGTTATGAACAGTAACATGTCCTGCAGAGAGAAAAACAATTAGGCTATCAACCATGCTTTAACTGCAGTCATCAGTCCTGGTGTTTGGTTTCTAATTGAATTGGTTACCTTACAGCTATGCTGCGCTTCCGTCACATTCGAGAAACATAGTAATGGGGCACAACATGTTCTGCGATTTTCAAGTGGCAGCGAACATCTGTGCAGCCACATAAAAAGGTGAAGAAAATATTACAAATTCGCGTTGAGCTGGACTCGATCTCGCTTTAGCAAAAAGACAATAACAGCTATGCAACACTGTCATAATACGCTGTGATATGTAAATAAAAACGAGTACAATAAGTAGGCTATAGAGCAGAGGTGGAAAGTAGCAATTTGTGTTTTTTGAATGTGTGGCAAATCTGCTGACGGGGGCGCAGCACAGCACTGTTCAATTAGAAACTTTGAGACATAACAACCTAACTAAAAGTGAACAACGAGCGCGACACTATAAACAAAACCAACTGCTGAATGAAGTCAGCTACTCACTGCGCAATATTTATGGATTTCGTGTCTGATTCTTTCTTCTCTCTGTTTTTTCAAGGATATCTGCTGAGCGATGGCGTAAAAACATTAAAAGGGGAAACCAGGGGGAAACGTAGAAGGCGTGGCCGCTTCCGTTGTCCTCTACGAGCCGTGTGCGCAAGAAAAAGCTTATGAAAAACTACTCCTGCTCGTGCGACTGTGCCTACTAGATGTAATCTTGCACATTGGGCGGGGTATCGTTGTTCATTTGTATGGTGGCCACCAAGTGTCAATCTACAAATTGGGGAAGTACCATCAAAGACGGTTTATAAACCATATAAAAAACATATAAAACATTTGTTGAATATCTTTGGTACCATAGACAGTGGGAAGCACAGAGAGCAAAGACGGTTTGCAGAGAGGAAGGAGCGACCAGGTCTCTGGCACGAGCAGGTTCCTGCCATAGGGGCGCTAGAGACACTGGTCGCGACTAGAGCACTGGAATAACGACACTTCCATTGAGTCCCGTTAATATAACACATCCATATGGCCCGTGGTAAGCCCAGACTGTAAAAAGGGTAGCCTCATGCGCCCCGAGTGGCAGGATATGGGTATTGCAAAAGTGCCCAGAAAACCCATTCACTCC
Source organism: Trachurus japonicus (assembly GCF_045865225.1). NCBI lineage: Eukaryota > Metazoa > Chordata > Actinopteri > Carangiformes > Carangidae > Trachurus > Trachurus japonicus. The sequence continues at coordinate 20,318,988 of NC_140916.1, read as the reverse complement.
AATAATGTGTTGCACTTGCTTGAATGTGGTGACGTAGGGACGAGGATCCAGGGCGAGAGGGACATACCTTTCCTTCAAAATAAAAGCACATAAAAACTCTTTAAGGAATATAATTTACAAGAAAGTCCCCAAGCCATTAAGTTAACATTTTGCTTTTATTGTATTACAAGTTAGCCTAATGTTTATTTTATAAGTTTTATGTTGGTGAACACTTTTATTTTGGTGAATTTGGTGATTTTGGTATCCGCTACAGACAGGAACCAGAATGCAGACTAATGGTGCGTTCCAGGCAACTCGTTATTGTTAACCCTGCCTGTTGCTTTCAACCACTACCTAAAAACGAACAGTCAGTTGTCAAGCCAAAGCTGTTTTACTGTGCGTATCTGAGGAGTCAAGGAGTGAAATGGCTGTCTTCCAAGTGTGTTCCCTGCATTACTTGAATTTATCAGTGCGCCTTACAGAAAGTTGAGTTTTTCTGAGTTATAAACGTCAGCAGCAGAAGTTGAGCCTGAGTTGAGGGGAGAAGCAGAGAGAAAGTTCAGTCCTTTCAGCTCGAATGTCGGGGCAGGGTCCACAGAGGGACAATCAGTGTTGAATGAGGGAGCAGCTACAGAGGATCCTTGACCTCCTGCAACTGTAGCACCTTCTTGACCTCCTATGGTTGCAGCCTGAACAAAAAAGCAAAATTGAATGCAATGAAAAAATGGTCCATAAGTTCAATGCAACTTAAAACATGGGAATGTTTGCATGATTGACCTAACTCCAAATCCATAATCCATCTGTTAGTTAATGGTATTTTGAAAAACAAACTAAGAGGCATTATGTTTGGTGTACTTATGGTATTATCTGTATGTGAAAATAATGGTGCGTGTTTTTTTTCCCATCAGCATTGTGGTTGTCTATACATCATTCTCTGAATTAATTATTTAGTCATTGAGATCAGAAGATTTTTTTTTTGACTTAAAGCCTTTTCTTTATGTCTCTTTTGTTCTCTATCTTTAGCCATTCAGCGCACCTTATACTCTGCACGTCAAACTTTTAAGCCGTTTCGTATGACACCTACTTGTGGCCCACGGGAAGTAGCTGCATGTTCTACAGACACATGGGGATTCACTGGCTGATGGGATGAAGATGAAGAAGGCACAGCAGAGTAAGGCAGCACTGCTGGTGGTCTGTCAGCCTGTAATTGAAATAATGATGTAAAAAAATTGCAACACATGTTGGTCTAAATGTCCATTTTAGGGGATACTTACATAGTAATTTGTGACACTTGCTTCAGCACTCTGAGGAGCTGGCTCACTCCTTTTAGAGGGGCTCTTTTTACAACAGCACTTTCTCATGCAGCAACAGCAGATAATCACCACAATGATAATCCCAACACTAACACCAATGTACACAGATGTAGGAATAACTGTAAGGGCGCAGAGATGTTGACATGTTAGTAAAAATCTTTTACACATGTTTCTCCTTTTGTGAAGACGAAGATGAAATATTCCTCACCTCTGTTTACTTCCAAATGCACAGTCAAGGCCAGGTATCCATCCTGGTCTCTGAATTCAAAGGTACCAGAGTCTGTGCTTTCCAAAGGGTCAATTACGAAGTAAGAACGAGTGGCCTCAACCCTCCCTTCAAATCGTCCACTCCGCCAGTCACGTTCCCTCAATGTTTCAGGTTCAGATGTCCCTCTAGGTGTAAAAGTCACTCTTCCCAGGGAAGAAAGATAATCATACCTGATGACGAGCCGCTCATTCTCATCCTTATTAAAGTCCATAATATTCCCTGTGGTGAAGAGCAGATTATATCAGAACATTTAGTCAAATACACTGCATATAATCTACTACGCAGCTTCAATCAAGTTCTTAACATCACCATGTACTGTTATCTGTCTCCTCCACAGCAAATTGTTGTTGTTCTTCCTGAAATTGTAGAAGCCGCTGTGAGCTGGAGTGGCGCTCTCTATCCTCAAGGTACTATCCTGCACGTTTCCTCTGGTTCCCTTATATGTCTGGGGGTCCGTGCGATTCCACACAACCTGTGTCAGGTCTTTTCTTTCAATTTGTGTGAATTCAATGTATTCAACCACCCGATCAATATTCCAGCTGATGCTAGACCCATAATACTTGGTGAATTCCGAAGCACAATCTGCAAACACATACAGAACAAAACAACAAGGAGTTATACTGCACATAGAAATACCTCTTACCACAAAGGTTTTCTAATTGAATTGTATTTAAATATGCAGTTGTAAAACAGAAGTGTAGTATACTCACCTTTAATTTTCAATCTGATGATATCAGAGCTGCGACCACCACCCGTAGACATAGAAAATGTTCCTTCATCTTTTTCAGACAAATTTTCCAAAACAGCATTGATATAACCAATTTTGATGCGTGGGTCCTTTACCTCAAAACAACAAAGACAACAAACATTTACTGTCCAATTCATGATTTATGAACTGGACATTAACAAGATCTTGCCTTACATAAATGTCACCGCTTTAAAACTGCAGCAGCAGGAACTCTCTACCTGCTTGTTCTCTATTAACACCCTCCTGCGTCCTCTAGTGGGAGTGAAGTACAGCGTTCCACTGAAAATTAAGGGGGAATGATCTAATGGTATTGTAAAAGTACCGCCATAGCACGCTTCTTTCCGATCAACTTCAGCAGATGGACCTTCAATCAGAAAGATACAAGAGAGGAAGAGACAGTGAATGAGAGCATGTTAAAGCAAATGTAAATTTAAAATTTACCTATTTTGCGTGATATTTCTGAGGTGATAAAAACATGGTTGTACAAAAGACAAGCTGCTATCAAACATGACATCAAGGTTTTTTTTTTTATAACAGACTCAACAAATCGTTAGTTGTGCTGTAGTTAGTTGACTGACATTCAGTTTTTAATGTCTATTAAACAGTGATGTAGGGAGGTCAGCATCACTGAAGTCCCTGGACTTTATGGGGAGGTATAACTGAGAATTGTCTGCGTAAAAGTAAAAAAGATATCCTGCTGTGGATGACATCACCAAGGGGGGGCATGTACGTACGTATATGGAGAACAGAAATGGTTGGAGAACTGACCCTTGAGGGACACCATAGGGTGAGGATCAAAGATCACCTCAAGTTATTAGCGTGAACACAGAAACTCCTGTTTGACTAGTGTATTGGGAACCAGTCCAGGACAGTGCTGCCAGATATGCCCACCCTATTTCTCAGTGTGTCAAGAAGAATGGAGTGGTCTATTGTGTTGAATTTTGCATTCAAGCAGCCCACGGACAGAGTTCAAGAAGTTATCAGCATTTGTGAAAAGGTAATTTGTGACTTTTAAAAAGGGCCGTCTCACTACTATGATATAGGCAGAAACCTGATTACATTTTTTTGAAGATATAATTATGTTCCACAATGGAGATAAGCTGCTTTTACTCTGATATAAATTACAGTTAGGCTAATTGAGTAGTTAAATTTCGCATATTTAAAATTGAATGAAGATTGTCAGATACTTGTATTAATTTTCAATGATGAGGACCTTAGAGGCAAAGCAATTATCGTCTCAAATGCTCTCTGTTCGAACATCATATTCACATGTTTAATCTCTATTTGTTGCACTTCCTATGACACATTTCAATAGTAATAGAGATATTGAGGAACAATTATGTATACCTGTGCAATGTATATATTTTTCCTGCTATAAGTAAATTATCATGCAAATCCAGTGTGGAGTCCCAGGGAGGGATTTTTTTTTCAATCCTACAAAGTTTGGTGTGGCTGGAACACTTCTTAATAAAATGTTAAGGGGGATTTTTAAGGCTATAAAAACGAAATAATATCAAGGAGATTAAATGTTTACATTGGTTTTGGGACCCATTCAGGAAAAAGTAGGTCTGAATGAACTCTGAGACTAATGAACGGCTACCAGAATAAGGGAATGGATGAATATATGTCACACACCACAACACATGAAGAAATAAATACTAAAAATAAATAAATAAATTTGAAAAAAATAAAAATAAACGAATTGAATGGCACGAAACCATAGACTTAAAATGCTCTAAAAGCCTGTAGCTCTACTCACCAATGAAGAGGCTGAAAACTGTTATGAACAGTAACATGTCCTGCAGAGAGAAAAACAATTAGGCTATCAACCATGCTTTAACTGCAGTCATCAGTCCTGGTGTTTGGTTTCTAATTGAATTGGTTACCTTAGGCTTACAGCTGTGCTGCGCTTCCGTCACATTCGTGAAACATAGTAATGGGGCACAACATGTTCTGCGATTTTCAAGTGGCAGCGAACATCTGTGCAGCCACATAAAAAGGTGAAGAAAATATTACAAATTCGCGTTGAGCTGGACTCGATCTCGCTTTAGCAAAAAGACAATAACAGCTATGCAACACTGTCATAATACGCTGTGATATGTAAATAAAAACGAGTACAATAAGTAGGCTATAGAGCAGAGGTGGAAAGTAGCAATTTGTGTTTTTTGAATGTGTGACAAATCTGCTGACGGGGGCGCAGCACAGCACTGTTCAATTAGAAACTTTGAGACATAACAACCTAACTAAAAGTGAACAACGAGCGCGACACTATAAACAAAACCAACTGCTGAATGAAGTCAGCTACTCACTGCGCAATATTTATGGATTTCTTGTCTGATTCTTTCTTCTCTCTGTTTTTTCAAGGATATCTGCTGAGCGATGGCGTAAAAACATTAAAAGGGGAAACCAGGGGGAAACGTAGAAGGCGTGGCCGCTTCCGTTGTCCTCTACGAGCCGTGTGCGCAAGAAAAAGCTTATGAAAAACTACTCCTGCTCGTGCGACTGTGCCTACTAGATGTAATCTTGCACATTGGGCGGGGTATCGTTGTTCATTTGTATGGTGGCCACCAAGTGTCAATCTACAAATTGGGGAAGTACCATCAAAGACGGTTTATAAACCATAAAAACATATATAAAACATTTATTGAATATCTTTGGTACCATGGACAGTGGGAAGCACAGAGAGCAAAGACGGTTTGCAGAGAGGAAGGAGCGACCAGGTCTCTGGCACGAGCAGGTTCCTGCCATAGGGGCGCTAGAGACACTGGTCGCGACTAGAGGACTGGAATAACGACACTTCCATTGAGTCCCGTTAATATAACCAAAGACGGTTTATAAACCAAGACCCATAGACATATATACATGTATATATGTCTATGCCAAGACCTTTCATGACGACTTAGCTTCCTGTATGCATGTCACGTGGGCTTCTGCACGGCCACGCCCCTTTAGAGAGACCAGAGGCAGCTTGGAGTGTATTGATTCCTATGGGACAATTTAATGTGAACACCGATTATGGTCGGGTCTTTCTCCCCACGGTCACTGAAGCAAATTTTGGACTCATTTTTCACAAGCCACATTTCTTCTGAACAGTTTGACACCAAAATGGTAATTTTCAGACGGAGAGATCCGGAGAAAATCCACTTTGTTCAAGACCTGTCTCTGTCTCTACGACACACTCTCGCGAGATTTGGCACAGATCTCCTAGGCAACGTCAAACAAACGGCCGCGAACTCCCGTGAAAATGATTTAAATTATTTTTGGCATGCTAAATATTACTGTTAGTAGTGTAAATATTTAATGTTATCATAAGAAAATATAAATATCTCACTTTCATCTACCTACAAATTGTATTTCCACACACACACGATCACAGACGAGGTGGTGACGGTTGGCCACGCCCATTTAGAGAGACAGGAAGTGTATACCAGAGCGATAGATATAACAGAGTGGCGACACTCCCATAGGACTCCGTTGTAAAAAATGGCGGGCCGACTTCCGGGTTATGGAGCCCTCAATAGTTCCAAACATTCCTCCCGCGGCGCTGGACCACGTCTGTTTCTATGGCTGCACAGCAAGAAACTACTGAGCTACGTTGACGAAATACCGACCAATTTTAAGTTATAAAGTGGTAATAATCTTTCCCAAGTACAGTAACCATGTTGACTTAACAAAATAAAAATTATTAGACTGATCGGTTCATTGAAAAACATTTATTTATTTACGTAACTGTGGTGATTTCAGTCCGTAGCCCAGAAGCAGCCCTGCTCACTTTTCATTCAAACAAACTAATGCCACTGCCACAGTTGTTAAATTTCATCAATGAGACCAACATTAATCTCTTCAAAATAATTTAACAAGCCAGCGGTAAACCTCTAAAAGCATGCAGATACGTTACTTGGCTCGTTTTCTCCGACGGGAGGACGGACGGTCGGCCCCGGCAGATCAGCTCAGTAGAGCGGCTGCTGCTGCTGTGACAGCCGCCTCCCCTGGTCCCCGGTCGGGGCTCACACAGACTCTGCACTTCTCCCAAAACAGACATCGGTGCAAGTTCCTAACAAACGTTATGAACTGACCACAGACTCTGGATTAAACGGTGACTTTCTTGCATGAACAAAATATTAAAACTGTGACGTGTTGACAGCGCTAAAGCCAGGTTTTGGCAGCTTTACTGCTGTGGCTCGGTTGCCGCAAAATGGCGATATCGATGCTAATTTCTGTTAGCCCGTCTATGAGGTTTTGCATTATACGTTAGCATTAAGCTAGCGGGCTTTATATTTAGTTGTGATACTGGCTGTGTGTGTTTTGAACGTTGTTTCAAACTGTGTGGGTTTGATTGAACATCTTTTATGCTTAAATATATATATTCCCGCTTAATATATTGCTTTACTCCTCTTCTTATGCCATTTTTACTGTAGGGCAGGCTAATCTTCACTTTAGAGTGACAAATAAAACCTTGAAGCAAGAAGATTTTGCCTTTTGTTTGAAAACTGACATTGATGTACATACAGTAATTCAGTAACAGTTGTAAATATACCTTTGTACGGTTTATTTTTTAATATTTACCGTCCAAAAGCAAGCTCAGTGCTGTCTGTCCCATAGCAGAACATGACAGCGGCAGCCTCGTTTGGAACTATTGGGAGCTACATGAACCACGTGACCGCGCTGGCGGCGACATCAAAGGCTGTCGCCACTCTGTTATATCTATCGCTCTGGTGTATACCATTTCATATCATTGGAGCAGCCGCTCATGGAGTATCTTTCCATTTATTGAATATCTTTGATATAACACATCCATATGGCCCGACCCGTGGTAAGCCCAGACTGTAAAAAGGGTAGCCTCATGCGCCCCGAGTGGCAGGATATGGGTATTGCAAAAGTGCCCAGAAAACCCATTCACTCCAATAATGTGTTGCACTTGCTTGAATGTGGTGACGTAGGGACGAGGACCAATAGATCCATGACGAGGGCGGGGACTGCTAACTCCATCCGCTAGTCTGGGGCCGTTGACTCGCTGTTTTGGTAGGAAACGGATCCAGGGCGAGAGGGACATACCTTTCCTTCAAAATAAAAGCACATAAAAACTCTTTAAGGAATATAATTTACAAGAAAGTCCCCAAGCCATTAAGTTAACATTTTGCTTTTATTGTATTACAAGTTAATGTTTATTTTATAAGTTTTATGTTGGTGAACACTTTTATTTTGGTGAATTTGGTGATTTTGGTATCCGCTACAGACAGGAACCAGAATGCAGACTAATGGTGCGTTCCAGGCAACTCGTAACTCGTATTTTTCCGACCTGTTCCTATGGTTACCCGTTAGAACGTACAGTCAAACTCGTAACTTCCCACCTGTGAACTCGTACTAGATCGATCTGCTCCCAGTTCCCAGTTCGTAACTGGTAACTTGCCTGGAACGCTACAAACTCGTAACTGGTGACTTGAAGTCGTGACTTACGGGTTAAAAAGCCTGCCTGGAACGCACCATAATTCGGAGGTAACAGACACCAGGCTCTTCACTTGTCTGAAGAGCCTGGTGATGCGAGGCTACCATCGGCTGACAAGACGTTATGGTGCGTTCAAGGCAACCTGTAACTCATGTTTTTCCGACCTGTGATGTCTGGTACGAGTTCACGGGCCGGAAGTTACGAGCTGTTAGTTTGCGCTAAGGTTGTCCAGGTTGTCCTCCGTCCCTCTGTGATCTCTACACCTGCCCTGCATCATCCTGCCAACCTGCTTCTAGATGATTCATTGTAGCTGTACAAGTCAGGTTTTGTACATCTTTTTCTAAACTTTGCACAAAAAGTAAGAAGGAGTAAAAAGTTTACATTGGATATTCCAGCTTTCTTATGACAATTCTATATAATTTCCATTAAGGATCAGTTGGGAGAATGTGGGGGCTATTCTGCATAACAAAGCTCTGTAGCCTACTACTGTCAAGGTTTTCAAGGGAACTGGACCCAAATGCAGAAACCAGCACATTAACTGGTATACAAAAATAATATATTCAACTCACAGGGAGAAAAGAACCTGCAGGCAAACTGAGCAGGAACGCAGACCATGCAATAAAAGGCAATGGGAAAACACAAGGAAGAAACAAGCAGTGTTGGTAGGCCCGGGTATCGTGCAAAATTTTTCGATACCAGTACCGATATCAGTACCCTTAACACGATACTGATACCAACAGAGTACTTCATTCAATACTTTTTTTCAACTTCATTCGATAGGGGAGACTGGGGACAGTTGCAACAAGGGACGGTTGCAACAAGCCTTATTTCTCCAATCAGATAAGAGTGATGACACTCACACTGCACATTCAGTTAGACCCTCTACCCACCAATAATAGAAAAGACATATTCAGCATCTGCTCCTGCTTGTACTGAGACAAAGTTGTTTTAAGGGTATGAAAGTAGCTTTTTTCATGAGCTGTATTTTTGTCAGACTGTCCTGACCTTTTGTATGAATTAATCCAAACCTACCTAGTTTGAATCACTGTTTTGTTGACTATCAAATGACATGGTTAGCATGTGTCAGTGTCATTGTGTCTAGCTAGTACATGATGTTTTGTCATGACTGACAGGGTGGGGACGGTTGCAACAACTGCCATTTGAATGTGAAAGCACTATGCAAATGCAAATGTATAAAATGAAACATTTTTAGCTTAAAATAGGCACAATATATCTATTTTTTTCCTCATGATGAACAGAACAGCCAATTATATTAAACCACGAGAGACTAAGATTTCAAAATAATTCTCCAGATAACTTCCTATAATGAAATATGCAATTTGTAGTTGTATCTTATTCTATGGGACAGACGTAGCCACATATATTTTCCTTTGAAAATTAGAGAAAAGTAAATTTATTTGATGTCATACAGTAAATAAATCATCCAAAAGTAGAGTACATGTTTATAAAAGTTTCTTGTATTGCAAATAGTTCCATTCTTCTTGTCTCACACTGAGCTATTGAGTTTCATTACCACTGTTTACCTCTGCACATTGACTCAAGGCCTATGTTCTACGCAAAACAAAACTCCAACTGTTCTCTGATAAATATTACTAAATAACTAAATAATACTATAGTATTATTGTAAGACAATGCATATTTTAGGAATACTTTGCTTATTGAGACAAAAATCAAAAGTTAATTAGTGAAATTTAATGTATATTTAATATGTTGCAACTGTCCCTGATCCGTGTTGCAACTGTCCCCACGTTTGGGGTCAGTTGCAACGTCTGGATTCTTCCATTCAAATGAATACTGTGATTGATGTGTCATATGTAACCATCTTTAAATGGTATGACTAATTAGCTGACAAATGTATGTTTAATCTATAAAAGTTTGGTGAGCCTAGTCCAAATAGTCTCTGAGTAACTGAGAAAAATGTAAAAACTGTTGCAACTGTCCCCAGTCTCCCCTAATCATGTGAAGAGAAAGCAGTCAGTTGCATAAATGTCACTCCCCATTCAAAAGATTTTTACACAAATACATTTTGAAAGTGCTCAAATATTTATTGAATACAAACCTATACAACGAGGTAGCTATTATTTGGGCTGTGTAATTTTCAACATCACAACCAACATTCTGAATCTAACCACTGACCAGTCAGTCCTCTTCAACAGTTCTTTTTAAAATATTAACATGTCAGCCTTCTCTGCGCTTTCCTGGCTTATTGTGTCTCCAGCAGTTGAAAGTATTTGCTCTGCTGGAGTGGAGGATGCATGATGGACACATTAGAGTCCAGGTCAAACGAGATGTCCCTCTCTCCCACCACCACTCAGAGCAGGATTGGTGGAGGTCAGCTCTGGTAGAGCTCTATAGTTCAAGCTCCTTCCATGCCTTTTCTGACCGGTCAAGGAATGGCGTTCCCTGGATGGTTTTTAAGAGCCAGGTCCTCCTTGGCGAACAGCTCCCAGAGAGTCAGATATGGAGTGGCTCGTAGTCACAGCAGCCTATAAAGATAAGTATCAAGGTAAAAATTGAGAGAGAAAAAAACAAGTGAGACTAAACCAGAGGAAAGCACTGAAGTAGGTACTGATCATCTTAATGCAAAGTGCTTAGGTTTGTCTATTTAAGAGATTCAAGTAAGGAATGGTAAGTATTATGGAAAGCTTATGTGTTGTGTTCTCCATAGATGCAGCCTCTTCATCCTCCTCCATCCCCTCATCCAATTGGTCCTCTTCATCTTCATTGATTTTCAGTGCATGCTATGTTAATACAATTTTATATCACCATTCTGTGTGGCATTTCAATAATCAATACTTAATCTTCATCCCAAAAAGTACAGTAACAATAGTGAAAATGAAGCAAACCTGTTCAGAGTTTTCGCCGCATGCCTTCTCTTCCAACTTAGACCAAACAGCAGCATCCAGGACTTTGATCTTCAACCTGGGGTCGAGTAATGTGGCCTCTTCCAGGAACATCCTGATGTTTTCATCCTGTGGGAGATAAATAATATGCCAGTACCAGAGTTAGACCCTTTCATAATGTACTTTTAGTGATTTAGCCTACTACAACAACAGAATACATACCATGTAACGCTTTGAAAGGTCATCCCACACCCTTTTCTTAAAGGCAGCAGTAAAGGTGGAGTCTGCATCCTGAACCTTGAAGTGGCCCTCAAGCTTCTGCAGGAAGCACAAACCACTGCCCAGATTCTTGCTGCTCAAATCGACACTGTTGGTTCAGTGTACACCTTTGGGGCAGCAAGGTTAAGAGAATGAGCAAAGGAGCCAACTGGTCTTGCCTGGTCTTAGCTAACCAGGCGTAACTTGGCGTTCTAAGTCCAGTCACATGTAGGCTAGTTGCGTCAGTTTCACTTGCTGGTCTTAAGCCTTCTTCTCACTCAAAGAAGTTATAGTTAAGTTATAGTTACTACTTTCATCAAAAAGTAACTAACTGAATTATTACATTATGAAAGTAACTAATTATAGCATAGCCTACCTCTGTGAAGTGCCGCTCCTTACAGACGTTGTTTGGATGAACTGACCACGGATGAATTGATCGGCTCATTGTAAAACATTTATTTATTTATATGTGGTGATTTTGTACGTACACAGCCCCGAGGTAGCGTTGCTCTTCTGTCCAACACACACCTGAAGCTTCACTTTTCATTCAAATAAATTAATGCGACTGCCACAATTGTTAGATTTGTGACCAGCATTTATCTTCTAAAAATAATTTAACCAGCCAGCGGTAAACCTCTAAAAACCTGTGGGTAAGTTACTCGCTTGGCTGCTCCCACAGTGGCTCTGCACTTCTCCGAAAACGTCGGAGCAAATCTACTTACAGGCGTTATTTGGATAAACTGACCACAGATTGGGAATCTAAACGGTCACTTTCTCGCTGCTCACAATTGTTTAGGCTGCAAGATATCCGCTGCTGGTCGCAGCGATCGCAAGCCAAAGCCATCGAGGACGTGCATGTGTAACGGAGGTCCACGGGTGTGCCACAGTCACAAGGTACCAGTAAGGAGAAGTGACAGGTTGTGACGGTTAGCGGTAGGCTGGAAGTAAACTCACTCACCCATAAAATATGTGCTAACCAATTTGTCAAGCGGTTGTCAACCTCTTGGCGAAACGTTTAGCATTGTCGCCGGCGGTGCGGGAGACCGCGGGTTCGATCCTCGCCTAGGGCAAGTCCGAATCAACAACATCGGTCACACATGCAGCGTCATTAGACGTCACTTCCGGAGGACTGTGCGGGAAATTCAGAACCAGAATTGCATCTCATTATGCAGCGCACGGCCTGTTCAAGGCAACAGAGAGATACGTGCGTGGGCTCATTCTTTTTGGTTTTGAACGCTTCATCACCCATTAGCATTAAAAAACTTAAATGTGCATTTCTTCACAAATCCTGCCCCAAGTTCCTTTAAGTTTAATTAAAAGCTAAATTTACCGGTCGATCTACGTTCCCACCCTCACCTATGGTCATGAACTCTGGGTCATGACCGAAAGAACGGGATCCCGGATACGAGCGGCCGAAATGAGTTTCCTCCGCAGGGTGGCGGGGCGCTCCCTTAGAGAGAGGGTGAGGAGCTCTGTCACCCGGGAGGAGCTCGGAGTAGAGCCGCTGCTCCTCCACATCGAGAGGAGCCAGCTGAGGTGGCTCGGGCACCTGTATAGGATGCCCCCTGGACGCCTCCCTCGTGAGGTGTTCCGGGCATGTCCCACCGGGAGGAGGCCCCGAGGAAGACCCAGGACACGCTGGAGTGACTACGTCACTCGGCTGGCCTGTGAACTATTTATTTAACATTAACATTTAATCTATTTAGGCATATAGGACACTTTATAGCGCCAACGACTATTAAAGTCCCGATCAGTTTTGTTATTTTAATTTTATAGGCTAGAGAGACTTAATTATGCCCCTCTGGCCAGTGTGAGCCACACAATACGTGGGCAGATTTGTTTTTTTCTGAATTGTACGCTTCGTGTCAGGGCTCCATTCATTCTGTCGGGGGTTGTAGGCTATTTGTTTAGCTCTGCTAACGCTGAAGCTCAAGGTTGGTGATGTCAGTCGACCACCACTCATTTATGATCCAGAGATGTTTAATCATTTGTTTTTGGATTTGTTCCCCGTATTTTCTAATAAATTGCCATCATCAAGTCAAATATTTGGTTAGAGTGTGAGATAGTTGTACTTGAAGTATTTTCATTTAATGCTTTATACTTCTTATACATTTCTGTAAAGATAAACTTGCAAAGATAAACATTTTTACACCCATAAACCTTATATGTGATAGGTGCTAAATGCCAGCAACTATTAACGGCACTTCAGTAACAGTAAACATTAATATGTGTAATTGCTTACCATAACCTATATGGTTCAACACATTTTGTCTCACCACACAGATAAACCATGTTTCACTCTTGGACCCCAGCTGTAGGCTAAGAAAACTACATTAAGCATTAATCAAACTTCCAGTAAGTTATCAAACAAAAGCTATTTTACCGTGAATATTACATACAATCAGGGAATCAAATGGCTGTTTTCCACACATTACATTATACATTACATTTTCCATTACATTAAAAGTAGGATTAGGTTTAGACTGTACTGAGGGCAGAAGCAGGAATGGTTTAGTCCTTTCCATTCAAATGGTGGTGTGGATCGAAGGAGAGATGGATCAGTGTTGAATGAGGTTGGAGTTACAGCGGCTCCTTAATCTTCTATAACTATAGCACCTCCTTGACCTCCTGCTGCGTCCTGAACAAAAAACAAACAAAAACAACACAACATGCATTTATTAATGACAAATTAACAGCAAGTTCAATGCAACTCAAAAACATGGAAATGTTTACATGATTGACTGAGCTCAAAATCCATAAGCATTTTTCAACTTTTCAACAATAGCAAAAAAACATTTTCCTTTATGTCTCCTTTGTGTCTGTGTTCAGCTAGTCAACACACCCTATAATGTGCACATTAAACAATGAAGACCTCTGTATAACACCTACTTGGCCCATGGGAAGTAGTCAACACACAAGGATTCACTGGCTGATAGGATAACTGGTATCATGTACCTGAAGTGATGATAATGAAATTAAAAAAAATAGCAACACATATTATAAACAGCTTGTCTAAATGCCCATTTGAGGAGGTACTTACATAGCACTGTCTGGCACTTGCTGCAGCCGACTCGTTGCTTTGAGAAGAGCTCTTTTTTCTGTGCTTTTTCATGCAGCAACAGCAAACAATTATCATTAAGATAGTCCCAACAGCACCAACAGCAATGCCACTAAACACAGATACGGGAACATCAACTGTAAGGGCAGAAAGATGTGGACACTTTAGTAACAATATTTTAAACATGTTTCTGCTTCTGTGAAGAAAAAATGAGCTATTCCTTACCCCCCTTTACTTCCAAATGCACAGTCATGGCCGGGTATCTGTTTTTGTCCACGAATTCAAAGGTGCCAGAATCCGAGCTTTCCACAGGATCAATTACCATGTAATTATCTGCGATCTCAAGCCTCCCCTTAAATCGCTCACTTATCGCAGAATATTCCGGGTAAGAGGACCCTCTATGGGTAAAAGTCACGTCCCCTTGGAGAAAGAAAGTGGGGTACTCAACGACGAGCCGCTCCTTTGGATCTTTATAAAAGTGCAGTGTATGTACTGTGGTGAAGAGGAGATTCAGAATATTTAGTCAAATACACTGCATAATTTTACTACACAGCTTCTATCAAGGTTACTAACATCACCTTCTACCGTTAAATTTTTCCTCTTCAGCAAAGTTTTGTCTTTTGCCCGGATATTGTAGATGCCGTTGCTAGCTTGAGTGGCGTATTCTATCTCCCAGGCATCATTACGCAGCCTTCCTCTTTCACTGTCATAGTTCGGACCGTCGCGACTCCACAAGTCCCTTTTCGAGCCTTTTCTTCTGTATGTTGGAAAGAATTCCATCTTTTCAGCCTCCTTAGGCATAGGCCAGGAGAGGCGAGACCCGAAATACGTGGTGATCTCCTCAGCACATTCTGAAAACATATACAGAAAAAAAATCATTTAGCCACCACTTAGCTAATAGAAAAACCTCTTAACACAAGGGTTTCTAATGGAATAGAGTATTTAAATATGCAGTTGAGAAGCAGTAGTGTGGTGTTCTCACCATCAATTTTTAATGTGATGATTCTGAATTGTCTACCGCCATCAGGTGGTGTCACAACAAAAGTTCCTTCATCTAGATCAGACAAATCTCTCAAATAAGCTTTGGAATTGGAAAATTTTATTCCTGAGTCCTTTACCTGAATATGTCAAGACAACAAAGACAACACACATTTACTGTCCTATAATTCTTGATCTGAACAGAAACCAGATCTTGCCTTAAATGGATGTCACAGCTGTAAAGTTGCAGCAGTAGGAACATCTCACCCTTCCGTCTTCAAACAACACTCTTGTGGTATACGACAAATGAAAGGTCAGCTTTCCACTGAAACGAGGGGGTGTATATTTAGGTGGTATTGTTAAACTGCCACCGTAGCACACTCTTTTCTCCTCTAATTCAGTGGATGAACCTTCAATCAGAAAGATACAAGGGAAGAAGAGCAGAGAATAGCTATTAAAATAAATGTAAATTTGAATTCCTTGTGTCAAGAAGAATGGAGTGGTTTATTGTATCGAATGCTGCACTTAAATCGAGCAGCACACGGATGGAGCTCAATAATGTATTAGCAATTTAAAGGTCATTTGTGGCTTTCTAAAAAGACAGTGGCATTACTATGATGTGGGTGGACAGCTGATCCAATATTTTTTAAGATATTCTTCTGTTCCAGAATGGAGAGAAGCTGCTTGGAGACAGTTTTTTATTGAAATAAAAGGCAGTTTAGAAATTGGCCTCATTACATTGTAGAAAATGCTTTAACCCAGATAGCAAAATTATTTTGGCCCATATCTGGCCCACACCTGACATGTTCATCCGGTCCACATACCGCGTGGAATGATGGCACTTGGGAGGTCCGCTCCTGTTTGCCAAAAGTGGGCCACAATCAAGCCATCACAATGCCAGATGTCAACCAAAAACAGGCCAAATAAACCAGCACTCAACCGAATGTGGGCCACTGTACACTTTTATTCTGGCCCAAATACGGCATAGGATGATGGCACAAGGGTGGTCCACAGTTGTTTGCCAGAAGTGGGCCACAACCAAACCAACACAGTGCCAAATGTCAGCCGTGACCAAATAAACCAGCACTCACCCAAATGTGGGCCACCACTGTACATTTTTATTCTGGCCCACATCCCACATGGAATGATGGCACAAGGGTGGTCCACAGCTGTTTGCCAGAAGTGGGCCACAACCAAACCAACACAGTGCCAAATGTCAGCCGACACCAAATAAACCAGCACTCACCCAAATGTGGGCCACCACTGTACATTTTAATCTGGCCCATATACCACTTGGAATGATGGCACAAATGTGGTCCACAGCTGTTTGCCAGAAGTGGGCCACAACCAAACCAACACAGTGCCAAATGTCAGCCAAAAATAGACCAAATAAACCAGCACTCACCCAAATGTGGGCCACCACTGTACATTTTTATTCTGGCCCATATACCACTTGGAATGATGGCACAAATGTGGTCCACAGTTGTTTGCCAGAAGTGGGCCACAACCAAACCAACACAGTGCCAAATGTCAGCCAAAAATAGACCAAATAAACCAGCACTCACCCAAATGTGGGCCACCACTGTACATTTTTATTCTGGCCCATATACCACTTGGAATGATGGCACAAATGTGGTCCACAGCTGTTTGCCAGAAGTGGGCCACAACCAAACCAACACAGTGCCAAATGTCAGCCAAGAAGTGACCAAATAAACCAGCACTCACCCAAATGTGGGCCACCACTGTACATTTTAATCTGGCCCATATACCACTTGGAATGATGGCACAAATGTGGTCCACAGTTGTTTGCCAGAAGTGGGCCACAACCAAACCAACACAGTGCCAAATGTCAGCCAAAAATAGACCAAATAAACCAGCACTCACCCAAATGTGGGCCACCACTGTACATTTTAATCTGGCCCATATACCACATGGAATGACATGAGTGGTCCACACTTGTTTCATAATGCTACATATCAACCAAGAGCTGAATACATTAGAACTCTTTCAAACGGGAGCCACAGTTAGCTCTCAAACTTACCCAGAACTGGTTTACAGTCAAGATCTTGTCTAGCCTCCACACTTTGGAGTCACAACCAAACCATGACAAAGTTCTATGTAAAATATGAACACATCATATAAATAAACAAGAACTGATCTGAATTTGTGGCTACATGTGATTATGGTACCTCCAGATATTGTGTTAAATGATGGCATGCAGTGGTCCAGTCTTGTTGGTCTCAGGGTCAAAGATGAAGATACCTACTGAAGAATTAAAGAAATAACCAGACACGAGAAACAACTTGTGAACAGTAGAGAACTATGATTCTTTATTTTTTATTTTTTTACCTGTGCCACAAAACAGGCAAAACAAAACAAACATGAAGATGAACCTGAAAATTCAGACCAAATGCGGAACACTGTTGTTGACCTCCAATGCTCACTCCAAAAAAATCATGGCCCCAACATCGTCTCGTCTTCATCTGGCCCTTTAAGAAATGCACAAAAGAACATATTTTGTTGACTCAGTAAAGCAGCACTGTGGTTGCAGTGAAGTGCAAAACACAAAACCTTATCAGGAGACCAAACACTAAAGGCCCCGTAAAGTGATATAAAGTTATACAATATTGTGTTGATGTCTTTCAATTCTTAAATCCATAGTCTGTTTTTAATTACAATTAATCTTGAAGATATAATTTATATTGTGTCTAATCACTGACCCAATATCTACTTGCTCAACCTCATTCTGTTCAGACAACAATGAAAGATGGCACTGATAACAAGCAAAGTGAACTGGAGTAAAGCAGCTTCATCAAACACTCTGACAAACTTCACAAGTTACAGTAATAAAACATAATGTATATTTGAGTTTGCCTTCATGTTTAAGGGGAATAGTGCACAGCCATTTAATTTTTTGCTATTTTGCTAACCTTTCCTCAGCATTTGATGGTTCAATGAAGCCAGCCGGAATGCAATTAATGGAGCATATCATATACATGTTGCAATGTGTGTATTTGTGTGGTTCTATCTGTCATAAAAAGAGGTGTTTTGGTGTGTCATGATGCTGCCAGCACGAGAGCTGGGATACTGGGTCGGAGGGTCTGATCTTACAAGGTTGGTTTTCAGCCAAGTGACGCTAGGTGGAAGGCAGAGAGCCTCCATTCTCACTGGAACAAACCAGCAACATTACTCTGAAGCTGTTTCATTAAGTAAAAAGTAGGTAAAAATCTTGAATATTTCCTCTTTAATGACTCTCCATGGGGACCCCCAAGATAGCTGTCAGTCTGGTGGTGCGTAATAGGTATCCACAAAACTCAACATTTACTGGACCAGAGGTCTGTGTGCTATGGAACGGTGCTCTGGCGGAACACTGGGGCCATACTCGGATCTAAAAGCCCTCACAAGAGGAGAGAGTTGGGATAAAAGTAGAGGGGAGGTCTCTCTGTCCTGGTTCTGGAGCTGGGGAGCAGAGCACCAGTGGACATACACAACCTGCGTGGCTTATAGGCCTTTTAACACATTTGAAAAACTGCTACAGTAGCTAGTAGGTATTAAAGCAATTCTTACCTTTCTGGAATTTTTACAAATTTTTTTGTTTAAGCTAAAATGCTATTAATAATCTAATGAACCACTAAAATGTAAGAGAAATTCAGCAGGGATAAAAACTCATCATTATTGCATTTTCATATAATTCTGAGAAAAGTCTGACCAATCCAAAAATTCAGTCTAAATAATACAATTGGATGGGCAACCTGGGGTGTACTGCGAAGCCAGTTTAGTGGGTTAGTGAGGTATGTTGAGTCTAAAGCCAGGCTCTCCTGTACTACAAATGTGGCTCTCTTTTAACCCGGCTAGATCTCCATGGTAACTTATGCTTAGCTCATAACCTGGTCCCGACCAGGTTATATTCAGAGTTTAATCATAAAACCGGCTATAAAAGCACCGCTGTTTCACTATTTTAACTTATTTACGACTGCGTCACCTTTACTTTGAAAGTCCAGTGGAGCTGGATCAGAACGGAGCGTTTGTACGGAGGGAGAGACCACACTGGCCCGCTGCTGTTGACTTTCTCTCTGAGCGTCTCCGCCGAGAGTTGTCTCCGCCTACAGTTGTCTCCGCCTACAGTTGTTCTCCTCACCCGTTGAGCTGAGCGTCAGGAGCTCATTATATATTAGGCTATAGCCTATATATTTTACTTTTATATACAGTCAGTGTCACACTGAAAGAAGTTGTTCGCTCGCAGCAGGACAGACAATCAGATGGATAATCGGTAAAGTTAATAATTTCACTTAATGTGGCCATGAATAAATTAATTCTGATGTTTCGCCTTATATGTCAGTGTTGCCCAAACGCAAACCTTGAATAGGTCTCCGCTGTTTTCACATTTAAAAAGGTCTTTGTTGTCTTTGTACAGAGACAATATGAGATTTGCTTGTAGTGCAGCACCTAAAAAAAACCCAATGTAGCCTATTCAGCCTCGCTTCCAATAAAACACACACTCGCGTTATAATTGCGATCAGTGAAATATATAATATAAAACACAATTTAAAATGACAGTTGATGTTGCTCTAGTTTATTTAGTTTAAATGGATAACGCTTCATATTTAAAAGTAGCGCAAGAGCTGTCAGAAAAATAAAAAGCAACCTCCTCTCATATTCATTATTTGCAGCAACACTGATGCTTCAGGCTGCGATCGTGCTTTTTTTATATCGCTCATACTCTCTCCATTAAAACAACCTGCTGCTCTGGGCTGAAATCAGCCCATTGTGGATCCATTTCGTGCGGAAGTAGAATAATATGAGGCCAAACGCCTCCTTTGATGTGAACGCGCACAGATCATAAAGCTGAGAGCCGGACTTAACAAACCAAGTTGATAACCAGCTTCATAGTACCGTGTTAACCCGGGGGTTTTGTTGAGCTGGAAGATGAACACAAAGCCTGGCCATGTTGAGCCTCCTTCACAGTACAGGCCTCCGTGCTTAATATGTAAGCAGCGCACTTCTCTCTACCCCGACCAGGAAGAAAACTTTTTTATCGTTATATTGTTTTTCCAACCCAGTTTTCCAACCCATTGCAACATGGCTGAGGCTCTGAGTTGAAAGCAACTCCATCCTACATATTAAACCTACCACATATCAAGTCTGAGATGACAATGAGTCAGCTAGCCTCACTCACACAATCGCTGTGTATTTACACCAGTTGACCACATGGTGGAGCTGAAGACCATGAATGCAGCAGTAAAGGGAAAAGTTTGAGGTTAGATAAGACCACATCAAACACTCAAAACTTCATCCACTCATGTTAACATTAGAAGTATGTTTTTGTCTTTCATTCCAGCTCAATTTAGCAGGGAGATGGCATGTAATATTAATATACCGGTATGTAAAAATGTATTTCAGCTGTTGCTTCATATTCATGATTAAAAGTCAAATACAGTTTTCATTAAAGGGGAACTAAACCCCTCAGTTTTGGATGACGTGCTCTAAGCTTGAAATTCAAAAAATGCCTTGATTATGGGCGGGGCTCCAGGAGCACTCTCCGATCCCCCCTCCCCCCTCCCCCCTGCGCCCAATTCACACCCGCGAAATCACACAAAAGAGAAAAAAAAGTAATAAACACACATCGACACTTCTGCTAGCGCTAACGAGCTACTAACGAGCTACTCTAACAGCACTAGTAGCGTGGACACTACTAGGAGAGGACGCCAGAGCCGTGACACAGCATCTACAGCTGATCCGCCGGCTCGTTAACTCGTTAACGGCTCGTTAGCGCCGGCCGCACAAACGATTCCCGTTCAGGCAGCTGTTAGCAGCCGTTAGCCGCAGCAGAGCAGCTAGAGCGCCTAGCAACCGTTAGCGGCAGGCAGCAGCCGGTGCTGATTGGTCGGGGAGCTGGTGGCCGGTGACGAAAGCTGCCTCCAAAACGTCATCTGCCTCCATCTCAGCCAATAGAAAAATTCGATTGTAATAGCCGTGTTTCAACCCATAGAGGGCAGTCACTCTACATTTTTACTACAAAATACACCAAATTGAAATATTTTGACTAAAATGTCAAAAGTTGGACCAGAATCAACTGACAACACTACCTTATACCCAAATACATTTGTTTTCAGCAGAAAAAAGTGGTTTAGGGGTTTAGTTCCTCTTTAAAGATGTGTTTCTAACTGAAATGTGAGTTCCCTACTTTTCAGACCCATGTACTGGCTTTTAAGAAAGGCAATGGGTGACAATTCCAGTTACAGTTTACATTACTGTCCCATCACTGCCAAGAGAAATCTTTACATTTACAAGAAAATGGCTATGCTTGCTGCATGGTGGCTGAACAAGCTTCTAATTCCTAAGTGACCATAGTGGAAAAAATGGCAAAAATCACAACACTGCCTTTTTTAAATTGTATTTGTTCATTTAGAATTGGGGGGATTTGTTCTGTACTTTGCCCTCTTTTTTTTTTTTTTTTTTTTTTTTTTTTTTACATATGCTGACAGCTTCATCTTGATTTCTGCTGTAGAACAGTATCACACATACTACAC
This sequence comes from Trachurus japonicus, assembly GCF_045865225.1. NCBI lineage: Eukaryota > Metazoa > Chordata > Actinopteri > Carangiformes > Carangidae > Trachurus > Trachurus japonicus. The sequence continues at coordinate 20,297,546 of NC_140916.1, read as the reverse complement.
TATATTGTAGCTGACTTACGTGCGAGCTGTGTGGCACGTCTTTTCTCCTCTCTCTCTCTCCTCCCACCATCCCTGTCTCCGGCGAGATGAAGCCACCTTTTTATATAAGCCTCCACCTCCCGGTCTGTTGCAGTGGCCGTCAGTTGATTTTTTCTGACTGTTCCTAAAAATTGAGAGAACTGTAAAGCTTTGGATAGATTGCACACAATGGTTAGAAATGGCTAACTGCAAGGCATGCTATATCCTGCCCATAGTTGGGCAGCAATGAATGTAGTTTGAAAACAGTCTAGCCATGACCAGCCAGGAGGAAACTCGCCTTCAGCTGACGAACTGATTGCGGTGCATCATAGAACAGGGGACAGATAAACAGCTGGAGAAGATGGTGAAGCACATAGTTTTAGAAATGTTTATTACGGTGCAGGTTGCTGACTTTCGGCACAGAGTACGTCTTCTTCAGAGCAAACAGAGCATTTTAAGAATGGCAGCTTTAAACTGGCGCCTCATAAAATGTGATTGGGTGTATATGTTGTTGTATTATAAGTGTTTTATAAAGAGTCTTAGACTATCAGAATTTTTAATTAATTATATTGCTTAAGTGTTGTGTCGTGACGTATGAGCTGTTTTATATGATGCAGCTTACCTGCTCCTCCAATCAGACATGCTTCACTGAACTGGCACCCTTAATATGCCCTGAAGAAGACGTGCAGAAATGTCAGCAACCGGCACTGTAATAAAAACTTCTAAAACTGACCATGTGCTCCAGTGTCTTCTCCCTGCCAGCCATTGCTAAAACGCGTGTAGTCATGCACTTAAACAAATTTGAACACACATGGAACATGATCAAACAGCCTTCACTATTTGCCTGTGACTGTGAGACTTGGTTTTGTAGCTGCAGCAAGAAAATCAACAAGCAATGGCATTCTATTAGAATAGAATATTGTCTGCTACCACACTGATGCATAATCATCCACATCTGCATCTTAATTAATTGATTATATGATTAATTTCAGCACCCCTATCTACTCACAAGCATGAAAGAAAAGGAAGGAAGGGTTCATAATAAGACACATCACTAAGAAATATAACCCACAATTAACACTTACCAGTTACATCTTGTAACTGGAGGCTGTGGAATGCCGTTTTCCCATTCACGCCACGCCACTTAAGTTGTTTGGCCAGGAAGTTGGTCACTCAAAGCAGTAATCTCGGCAAAAAAAAATAACATACATGATCTATACGAGCAAATCTTGTTGTTTATATCAGCACTGCACACTGTACAAGTAAATAGTCTACGATTTACGGTCAAAGCTAACGATTCATGTAGGCTACTCACACTGTAGCCTACAGTCTGATCATCGAACGCGACCACTAGTGATGTTCGATACCACAAATTTTCTTTCCGATCCGATACTGAGTAAAATTCAGGCTGGTATCGGCGATACCGATCCGATACCGATACTTTGTGCATATGCACCTAATATGCCTGGTAAATCTAAAAAAAAAGTAGTGTATTTCAAGTCATAGCTTCCTAAGGATACAAGACATCAGAGTAACATATGTATCTATTTTAAACTCTGAAGTATATTGAGGTAGCGGCCTCGTTTACAATAAGGTGTATAATAACACTACAATAGCCAAGCTAATAGTACAACAACAGAAAAAACAGAGGACTCACACAATCGTACAAAATATGTGAAAATGGTGTTTCAGACACTAAAAAAAGAACATATTGTAAAATAATAAAACCATTCAACCAAAATATTATTTATAATTTTCCCACAGATATCTGTCTTGGCTGTTTGTGGAGCTGCCATTGACTCTACACAGACTGAGACAGACTGACTGTTGAGTGAGCAGCGGGTTACGCATTACGCACTTACCCAGGCGGAAGAAAAAGTAGTTCCTAAAAACTGCATGTCATTTAGACAAGGTCTCAATAGTTTAGTTACTTTCCACCATGTTCCTGTTAATGATATACATTACCACAAGTATGAAGTATCAAAAGTATCGATATTTTCATTTGAGAATCGATTTTTGAGCACACAGACCTGGTATCGGAAGTATCGATATTTCAGTATCGATCCGCACATCACTAGCGACCACAGTGCTCACACTTTACGGTTGAAAAACGCCCAATATGAAATATTACCAGCCAAAATATGTTTTCACTGGCCATTGAACTGCTCACAACACAGCATTCTTTTAGAGGAACATGTGAGTTCAAATTGCATAATAGTACATAAACTGAATAATGTTTTTCCATGTTCCATGTAAACTATTTTCTTGTCTCTGTAGCTATACAACATGTCACGTCTGCCTGGTCACATTAACCTTGTATAAAAACTGAATGTTAACTAGCTATCATTTTTTGCAGCACTGGCAACCTGACAAAACAATGTGAAGTTCCAACAATACGAACTAAATGTTGCACAGAGAGATTCATTCATTCGTTTATTTTTCGTTCAGGTACTCACCTCACCGTCCGTGACTGCAGCTGTTGTCTCCTGGGTAGGCTCGCGCGCACTTTCTGCTCCCTTGCTCCCTTGCGTCAATTCGAATATGATGCATTCAAAGAGACTCGTAATTTGGAAAACTCCAACTTGAAGCGGAAAAAAAAAACCATAACGGAAAGTAGAGTTTGAATAAGATACGATCCTTCACGGCATACAGACTTAATGACTTAATTAAAAAAAGATATATAGATAGATGATATGTTCAGGTAAATGTAGGTCTTTGTTAATACATTTTCCAATGTCGGCCTGCCAGTCATTTTCCATGAGACACCATGGCACAGAGCAGGGAGTGGTTTCTGTTCACAAATGAACTCTTGGCCTAGGCTATGCTCTTATTGGCACACTCTGTCAAGGAATGTACAGTATGTTGTGCATTTAGTGAATTGAATTGAATTGAATTGAATTGAATTGAATTGAATTGAATTGGATTTATTTATTTGAAACAGAGATGCACCAAAAAAAAACATTAATCTTGTAAGACAAGAAGAGATGCTATAGCAACAACCTGTAGTCCCTGGGCAGGTAAAGTGAAAGCAGATAACAGTATTAAAATCATTTAAATATGACAGATTAAGTGACATGATGACCATAATATTTTAAAAATAGACAGAATATATAGTTAAAGCAGGGAACAAGAGCGCCAAATCATGAAGTGCACAATAGGGATCAACAGCACATACTCTCTCTTACTCTCATCACACATGAAAGTTATATTAATTTATATATATATATATATTATAAATTAACTTTAATCAACAAACAACAAATTCATCACAGTCGGCACATTATTTATACTGACAGATAATACTGCACAAGAGAAGAAAAAGTTAAACTCGACTATGCCTACTGTATGTTATTCCTGCTGGTGTCAGACGGATCTCTCTAACAACTCTCAGAATTCACCATCCGCTTGTTCTGTTAACTTTTTTTTCTCTCAGATTTTTATGAACGGTTTTGTTTCTATTTTTTTTCATGGGTGCAACATTCAGGCTTGCCATAGGGATGTGTTGTTCATGATAGACATAGCTTAGATAAAATTCTCCTCTCACCTCCATAGTGGAGAACACAATTAAGGCAGTTAAGGCCTAAAAGTCTTTAGTCCTCTCACTGCTTCCATAGCAAACTCCAACAAAGAAGCTGGACGAGGCTCCATTAGTGGCGAGCTTCTTCCAGAATGAGTGAAGGAGCAATATTGCAGGTCGTTCCTGGCTGCTGCAATTGTCAATCATGCCCATCATGGAACATTCCGCCGAAAAAGGAATATCTACTTATCTTATCTTATCTGATCTTATCTATTATCTTATTTAAAAAAAACTGGCCCAGGTTTATTTATTTAGCAAAAAAATGCATTAAAACAGAGTGCAGTGAGTGACAGGAATAGTGGACAGCGGTTCAATGAGAGAAGCAAACTTACTTAACTTGTCTTGTCTTTTCTTGTCCTGGCACATTTGTACTTCACAAAGTATGGACCCCACCATGTTACATGCGGGCCACTTTAGGCTCACATCCAGATTAGTCTATGCTTACTTGCCGTCTTTTGGCCAAAAGTGGCCCCAATGTGTTTCAGCGAAGGTGGGCCACATGTGCTGAGCCATATCTGGGCCACTTTAGGCTCACATTCAGATTAGTCGATGCTAATTTGCCGTCTTTCGGCCAAAAATGGCCCCAATGTGTTTCAGCAAAGGTGGGCCACATGTGCTAAACCATATGTAGGCCACTTTAGGCTCACATCCAGATTAGTCGATGCTAACATGCCGACTTTTGGCCAAATGTGGCCCAAATGTGTTTCAGCAAAGGTGGGCCACGTGTGCTACACCATATGTGGGCCACTTTAGGCTCACATCCAGATTAGTCGATGCTAACATGCCGACTTTTGGCCAAAAGTGGCCCAAATGTGTTTCAGCAAAGGTGGGCCACGTGTACTGAACTATATGTGGGCCAGTTCAGGCTCACATCCAGATTAGTCGGTGCTTACTTGATGTCTTTTGGCCAAAACTGGCCCAATTGTGTTTCAGCAAAGGTGGGCCACGTGATTTTTCTCATATGTGGGCCACTTTAGGCTCACATCCAGATTAGTCAGTGCTTACTTGCCGTATTTTGGCCAAAAGTGGCCCCATTGTGTTTCAGCAAAGGTGGGCCACGTGCGTTTTCTCATATATGGGCCACTTTAGGCTCACATCCAGATTAGTTGATGCTAACATGCCGTCTTTTGGCCAAAAGTGGCCCCAATGTGTTTCAGCAAAGGTGGGCCACGTGTGCGGAACCATATGTGGGCCACTTTAGGCTCACATCCAGATTAGTCGATGCTAATTTGCCGTCTTTCGGCCAAAAGTGGCCCCAATGTGTTTCAGCAAAGGTGGGCCACATGTGCTAAACCATATGTAGGCCACTTTAGGCTCACATCCAGATTAGTCGATGCTAACATGCCGAATTTTGGCCAAAAGTGGCCCAAATGTGTTTCAGCAAAGGTGGGCCACGTGTACTGAACCATATGTGGGCCACTTTAGGCTCACATCCAGATTAGTCGGTGCTTACTTGCCGTCTTTCGGCCAAAACTGGCCCAATTGTGTTTCAGCAAAGGTGGGCCACGTGATTTTTCTCATATGTGGGCCACTTTAGGCTCACTTCCAGATTAGTCGATGCTTACTTGCCGTATTTCGGCCAAAAGTGGCCCCAATGTGTTTCAGCGAAGGTGGGCCACGTGCGTTTTCTCACATGTGGGCCACTTTAGGCTCACATCCAGATTAGTCGTTGCTAACTTGCCGTCTTTCGGCCAAAACTGGCCCAATTGTGTTTCAGCAAAGGTGGACCACGTGCGTTTTCTCATATGTGGGCTACTTTAGGCTCACATCCAGATTAGTCGATGCCTACTTGCCGTATTTCGACCAAAAGTGGCCCCAATGTGTTTCAGCGAAGATGGGCCACGTGCGTTTTCTCACATGTGGGCCACTTTAGGCTCACATCCAGATTAGTAGTTGCTAACTTGCCGTCTTTCGGCCAAAACTGGCCCAATTGTGTGTCAGCGAAGGTGGGTCACGTGCGTTTTCTCACATGTGGGCCACTTTAGGCTCACGTCCAGATTAGTCGTTGCTAACTTGCCGTCTTTCGGCCAAAACTGGCCCAATTGTGTTTCAGCAAAGGTGGGCCACATGCGTTTTCTCATATGTGGGCCACTTTAGGCTCACATCCAGATTAGTCGATGCTAACATGCCGTCATTCGGCCAAAAGTGGCCCAAATGTGTTTCAGCAAAGGTGGGCCACGTGTGCGGAACCATATGTGGGCCACTTTAGGCTCACATCCAGATTAGTTGATGCTAACATGCCGTCATTCGGCCAAAAGTGGCCCAAATGTGTTTCAGCAAAGGTGGGCCACGTGTGCTGAACCATATGTGGCCCAGCCTTGGTTCACTTACAGAATAACGATTCCCTACTCTGCCACGTATTTGCCAAAGATGGGCCATATTTGTTTTGTGATATGAGGACCGAATGTAGCATTTACCACATGGGCCACTATAGGCTCACATCTGTTTTGTGCGGGCCAGAAGAATGCCTACAGTGCCGGATTGTTGCCTGAAGTGGCCCACATCCGTATGCTATCTGGGAACTCTGATAGAAGCTATATTGAGTAGTTGAGTTTTCTTCCATATAATTAAAATTAAAGAGACCCCGAGGTGCTCTCAATTTCTCTCGCTGTGAGACTCCCGGTCTGCAACTGGCTGCCTCATTTGCATAAAGTTGAACTTCTCTCAACTTCTAATTGACGCTCTCGATGCGTCAACGCTCCCAACGCCCGTCTCCGTTGAAAATGAATGACTTCCGGCCGCCGCGACACTCCCAACACTTTTGGTGTGAACGCACAGTTAAAGCAGAAGTAAGCGATCCAGTCGTTTTGGCTAATGCTGCGTTCCAGGCAGGCTTTTGAAACCGTAAATTACAGCTTCAAGTCACGACTTACGACTTTGTAGCGTTCCAAGCAACCCACTCGTGTTTTTCCGACCTGTTTTACCGGTGAAAGTCACTATAACAGCCACTCGTAACTTCCGACCCGTGAACTCGTACCAGATCTGGTACGACTTCACAGGTCGGAAAAATACGAGTTTCCTTGAACGCACCATAACGTCCTCGTCCCTACGTCACCACATTCAGGCGCATCCCTTGGCTGCACACACAGCCCTGCATGCCGTTCTCTCTCCTCATTGGATAAAACTTGTAGGATACAAGAAAAGTTTTCTCCTCGGCTCAGAGCAGAGCAGAGTGACTGACAGACGTGTTTCAGTCCAAACACTCTATGTAGCCTAAGTGATTGCTGTCGGAAGATATAACTATTTAAGACTTATATTAACCCTCTATTGCATAGTGTTGCCATATGGCAACAATTACTTTATCTTCATTTTTCTAAAAAGCTATGATATTTTTTTTTTTTTTTTTCAGTTAGGTGTGCAAAGGGGGCTTTTACTTTGAAGGACATACAGTTTATGAGGTCAAATTACCAAGATATCCTGTTTGCCAGTCCCTTTTGCTCATGGACATCTGCCAGGTGAACATCACTGTGCGGGGCTCCCGAAGACCGTCTTTTATTTAGAATTTTGGAAAGTTTTCATCAAATAAAAAATTGAAATCACTATCTGGGGAAAGTAAACTTTATTTTTTTAACATTTAATTCAGTTTTGATGTAATAGTATTTTTGTAATATGCTAAAATACATGTGTTGCCATATGGCAAATATGGAAAATTCCTGGTGCATTCAACGCAATTGAGTCCCATTGACTTACATAGCATGAACCTACCCTAAGACTATGTTTACAACCTTTTCTTATATTTTAAAGGTAAAAACATTATATTTTTTTATATTTTGTGATTAAAGGTATTTTGTAACATATTATCTAAATGGACTTGCACTTATATCTTCTAGATAACTGAATGAAATGAAATAAAATGAGTGATTCAATGTACTTCATTGAGACGGGTTCCAGGTTCCAGGTTCTCAGACATTTTAGATAACTGTTGAAATTATACAATGTTTTTACTGTATAAATGTTTGTTTGTTAGTTTTGGTTGAGTATGAGATGGATTTGTTGAGTTTTGCTTTAAATAAAATTAGTTTTTGGTCAAAAATGTTGATTTTATGGGACTTTCCACGATTGCATATTGTTGCCATATGGCAACAATTTACCAACGACCCCCCCTTTACAAAAAATTTAAGATTTTTTTTTAAATATTTCTGTTATTTAGACAATTTTAAGTAATAAAATCATGCAAAACATTTTTTACCATGCCTTAGTAATATTTCATGTAAAAATATCGCTTACTTCTGCTTTAAAGCGTGTGAGCGGCTTCATGGTGCATTCAAGTGCACCTCGTAAACTCATAAATCTATATCGAAGTTGCTTTTTGTTCTTATTTAAATTTGTTGAAATACATGGAGATCTGTCTTACTTTGTTGTTGTTGTTGTTTTTTTACTACATTCTTTTTAATGATCTAAACAAAATGATAGAACAAAATTACTGAAGCAAAAACATTTGCCCATTCAGAATCCCATTCATTTCTGTATAGTCAAAAAATTAATTAGCCTAATAAAAAAAAAACATTTCAAATTGTTTTCTAAAATTCCAACATATTTTTGTTCTACGTGTCCCCAGCTGCCTCTGTGGTAATTTTCAAATACTTTTACTGTACCATTTACTAATAATCTGATGCTGCAGTTTCCGAACGTCATCTATGGTCAAAACTGGCTTCCGGTTTGCCGGTTTGGTGGAATTTTACGCTTACGTTTCCATGGTTTTCAGGCGTTGTCATAGTTGCCGTAAACGCATGGATCTATTAACGCTGGCTTTTAACACAGATGTCAATTTGTGTGATATCCACTGTTAGAAGCTGCTGTGATGATCCATGCGTTTTACAGATTTTCATTGGGGGAAAAAAAAAAAAAATCCATGCATTTACCGCGGCTACTGAAACCATGGAAACGTAAACATAACATTCCAAAACCGGCAAAACAGGCTACGTTTTTGACGTTCGGAAAAAGGTGGATACACTAAATCTGCCTACATAGGCCGTTTTAGAAAATTCATTTTAAAAAAAATACAACATTTCAAATTGTTTTCTGCAAACTCCACCAGATTCTAGTTCTACATGTCCTCAGCTACCTCTGTGGTAGGGGAGACTGGGGGCAGTTGCAACCGGTTGCAACTAGAGCACTGGAAAAGAACGACACCACCATTGACTCCCGTGGTAAGGGTTTTGCGCCCCGAGTGGCAGGATATGGGTATTGCAAAAGCGCCCAGAAAACCCATTCACTCCAATCTATGTGTGTTGCCCACTTGCTTGTAAATTGATGAAAACGGCAGTGTTTTTGTTTTTAGGTGTCTTGGTCATATCAAATTATACTTATAATTTGTTTATTACAAAATGTAGATTGAAACAACTATTGAGACAACTATTTTTTTTTTTTTTTTTTTTTACTCGCCTATGTGTTAATATTTATCTGTAAAGGATCCTCAATGATGCTATTAACGTGGGCGATCTATAAATGTCCTTAAATTATTGAAAATACCACACTTGCTCATTCACCAGCAATGCAGAGTTGTCAGTTCTTGGGCGCTTTTGCAATACCCATATTCCGCCATCAGGAGGCGCTTCCATTGAACCAATGCGTGTCGTTACCATAGACTGTAAAAAGAATGGACGTAGCGTCCGTGACGTCACCCATTGGTTTGGGGGAGTCTGTTTTGTGCCGCTACTACGAGGGTTTGAACCGCGCCATGTTGGATTCTACTTGCCATATTTGGAGCGGTGCGGCCGTTGGCCGGCCGAGAGCCCGCCCACTGGCCTCGTAGCAGCGGTCACCGGACCTGTCACTCAACGGTTCTGCGCCCTAATTGGCCAGAACTTTAAACCTAATAACAGTAAAACGGTAGAGTTTTAAAAAAATTCACCCCCCTCAGAGTGTGTGCGGGGGTAGAAACTATCGGTTGAGACCAAAAAAATGAAATGTACCAGGCTGTAAATATGTTTTTTTAAGCTGTAAAATCGGCTATTTTAACATGGGGCTCAATTGGAGTTGCTCCCTTCTGGAGCCAGCCCCCAGCGACAGCCGAGGGGATTGCAGTTTTTTGAACGCGGAAGTGAGCTTCACTCCTCAGACCGACAACTGCCCCCTTGGTCGTTACTCTCTTTTCCAGTGCTCTAGTTGCAACAAGGGACGGTTGCAACAAGCCTTATGGTGCGTTCCAGGCAGGCTTTTTAACCCGTAAGTCACAACTTCAAGTCACCAGTTACGAGTTTGTAGCGTTCCAGGCAAGTTACGAGTTACGAACTGGGAACTGGGAGTAGATCGATCTAGTACGAGTTCACAGGTGGGAAGTTACGAGTTTGACTGTACGTTCTAACGGGTAACCATAGGAACAGGTCGGAAAAATACTAGTTACGGGTTGCCTGGAACGCACCATTATTTCTCCAATCAGAAACATGCTAGAGTGATGACACTCACACTGCACATTCACAGTTAGACCCTCTACCCACCAATAATAGAAAAGACATATTCAGCATCTGCTCCTGCTTGTACTGAGACAAAGTTGTTTTAAGGGTATGAAAGTAGCTTTTTTCATGAGCTGTATTTTTGTCAGACTGTCCTGACCTTTTGTATGAATTAATCCAAACCTACCTAGTTTGAATCACTGTTTTGTTGACTATCAAATGACATGGTTAGCATGTGTCAGTGTCATTGTGTCTAGCTAGTACATGATGTTTTGTCATGACTGACAGGGTGGGGACGGTTGCAACAACTGCCATTTGAATGTGAAAGCACATATGCAAATGCAAATGTATAAAATGAAACATTTTTAGCTTAAAATAGGCACAATATATCTATTTTTTTCCCTCATGATGAACAGAACAGCCAATTATATTAACCCATGAGAGACTAAGATTTCAAAATAATTCTCCAGATAACTTCCTATAATGAAATATGCAATTTGTAGTTGTATCTTATTCTATGGGACAGACGGAGCCACATATATTTTCCTTTGAAAATTAGAGAAAAGTACATTTATTTGATGTCGTACAGTGAATAAATCATCCAAAAGTACAGTACATGTTTATAAAAGTTTCTTGTATTGCAAATAGTTCCATTCTTCTTGTCTCACACTGAGCTATTGAGTTTCATTACCACTGTTAACCTCTGCACATTGACTCAAGGCCTATGTTCTACGCAAAACAAAACTCCAACTGTTCTCTGATAAATATTACTAAATAACAAAATAATACTATAGTATTATTGTAAGACAATGCATATTTTAGGAATACTTTGCTTATTGAGACAAAAATCAAAAGTTAATTAGTGAAATTTAATGTATATTTAATATGTTGCAACCGTCCCTGATCCGTGTTGCAACTGTCCCCACGTTTGGGGTCAATTGCAACGTCTGGATTCTTCCATTCAAATGAATATTGTGATTGATGTGTCATATGTAACCATCTTTAAATGGTATGACTAGGCTAATTAGCTGACAAATGTATGTTTAATCTATAAAAGTTTGGTGAGCCTAGTCCAAATAGTCTCTGAGTAACTGAGAAAAATGTAAAATGTGTTGCAACTGTCCCCAGTCTCCCCTAACTTGTGGATAGCGTGACCGAACTTCTCCGAAGCGCGGATGGTGTGACCGCAGTAATAAACATCAACTGGAAAGGGGCTGCCCCACGTTGAGGTCCTCACTGCCGGCGGCCCCGGTTCGAATCCCGCATCGGATGGCCCTTTCCCACATGTCATTCCCCCTCTCTGCCTCCCCATTTCCTGTCTCCCTCTCAACTGTGCTATCGATTAAAGGCAATAAAAAAAAAAATAAAACATCAACTGGAAAGACTATGGCAGAAAAATATAGACACGCTTTAAAATTTAAAAACCTCTATCCTGGGGCGGTGTTTAGCTCAGTTGGTAGAACACCCACCACATGTGTTGAGGCTATAGTCCTCACTGCAGGCGACCCCGGTTCAAATCCCGCATCGAGCGGCCCTATCCTGCATGTCACCCCCCCTGCCTCCCATTTCCTGTCTCTCTCTGAACTATCCATTAAAGACCCCCTCCCATGAAGATCGTGCTTTTCACATGTTCCTGTGGCATTTTTCTTGTGTTAGAGGACAAGGAAGTGCAAAGAGTTTTTCTGCCTTCAAATTGCTGTGAACCAATGGCAGACGCAAACTGGCAGTTTCAGGGAGTGCATTAGTGCTACAAGCTCCCGCCCCGCTCTGCATCTGGCTCAGAGGTATAGCTCATCTGGTAGAGCAGTTTACACTGGCCCTCATTTATGAAACTTGCGTACACCAAAAAAATGGGTGTACACCAAATTCACCGCAAGGATCGGCATTTATTAATCTGAGCGTGAGCGTACGGTACGCACAAATCTCACGCCAGCTCTGACCAGGTGTACGCACGTAGAACATGCAGGAAGGAGTGCCGCTGTGTCAAAATGATTATTAAACCATAGTCTAATAACGCAGCGATGTGGATCACATGTTGTTGTTGTTAATATTGATAAAAAGTTAAAAAGTAGCCAAAAAAGAGAAACGCTACAACCAAGTCCGTGTTGAAAATTTAACTCGACTTTTATTTTGAGCAACTGAGATGAATTAAAAACCACGATGTGACAGATGCTCGTTAATCAGCTGTGTAAACAGAAACAGTCAATGACAGACTGACCTGTTATTGTAGATCACACACACAAACTTCCAACATCTCCTGCACCAGAGCATGACCGGACGGCTCCTCAGTCTCTCTCTGCCGGACACCGGAGCCGGCGGGGGGGTGGGGGGGGCGCTACCTGTCCAGGTCCAGCTGATCTCCGCGGCGGAGTGTTTTTTTTTTTTTTCCCCAGTCACCGGGACCTGACAGCGGGAGATCGGGCCGGTGTTTCACATCCCTCCATCAGCCGAACCATGCCAGCGGTGCTGATGGTTATAAAGTCGCGTTCGCAGCAGTAATATATGATTTCTCCTCAGCAGTGTTGCCAGGTGTACGATAATTATCGTATTTGTACGATAATTTGGCCCTCTGTACGATGTACGATCAATAATCCCAAAAAGGGCCAAATGTACGATAATTTGACCATTTCGTGAATGTGTGGTTGTAATCAGCCTGCCGCAACTATCTGCCGGATTTTTTTTGTGAACCCTGAAGGCATCTGTTCCCATGTGACAAGTTTCCAGCCAATCACGAGTGACGTTCATGCGTTTGTCTCAGAAAAACGAGCATGATTGGCTGAATGGTCAGCTGCGCCCGCCCCATGAGACGTTCAGGTCGAGTCCAGAAGTCAAGCGAGCGGAATTCAAAACAGAAGAATGCAGGGAAATGAGACAGTAAGGCCCCTGAAGGAGACAGTAAGGCCCTTGCACACTGAGTTGTTGTTGTTTTTTTTGCCCGAAACCGCCGCACGTTTATTCGACATCATGTCATGTTGATCATGACTCTGAAATTTTGTTCATCCATCCGTCCGTCCGTGTGTGTGTGTGCGCGCGCCAGCCGCCGGATCAAATTGGTTGTTGTCTTTTTAATGTGTGGCTTCAGGAGAGCTAAAGATCTACCACCACTAAAATAAACTGTGTGATCATAATTAGGTCTATTTGCTCTTGAGGATTGGATGGCCAAACATTTTATTTTTCTCATTTTATTTCCCGACAAGTTAGAAGACCACAAAATAGTGACGACTGTAAAAAAAAACGGACAACCCCACTTGGGGTGGGGGGGGGGGGGGGGGGGGGGGGGGGGGGGGGGGGGGGGGGGGGGGGGGGGGGGGGGGCTGCTGCTGATGTGGTGCCGTGAATCCATTCCGTACTGACGTTACAAAGCCGTGAGTGCCCATAGGACGCTATTATACACTAGAGTGACTATAGTGCATCAGCATATTTGACTATAGTGCATCAATATGCTTGTTATTTTGGTTATAAAAGGTGTACGATAATTTCCCTCAAAATACGATAATTTTATGCCTCTGGTACGATAATCCTACATTTCCCACCTGGCAACGCTGCTCCTCAGTCACTTGTGTTTAGTAAACTACAGGAGCATTTCATGAGATCGCTGGGTTTCCTGACGTGGTCGGTGACACGTGCGTCTGCAGCCTCCATCCATCGGGATGACGCTTATCAATCACAAAAACTATCAATCTATCAATGTCCAGATATTTAATGTTGCCGCCCTCTCCCTGTTCAACGCGGTAACGCCAGTAAAGTCTCTTCTTGGCCGTCTTCCGTGTCTCCATGTCGTAAAAGGGGCAGGGCGACGCCTCTAAAGCAGGAATATATCGGGGCGTGACATTTAAATGACGCTCGTTTTCAGCCGCCGGATTCATCACCACCACGCCGGTTCTACGCCGAAATCAGCAGCGTACACACTTTTAGTAAATCACACGTGACACTTGGCGTACACTGATATTTACACCAGAATCTACACCAGATCCTGCGCAAGTTTGATAAATGAGGGCGAGCAAGGACTATATTCCAGTCTGGGAACGAATCCCAGTGTGCAGTTTTACGCTAAACGCGCTGAATCGGTAATTGTACAATGTCCACCTGTCAGCGAGCGAGGGGGTGGTTGGGCGGGTGCAGAGCAGCGCAGTCTCCGTCCACCCTCCAGAGGTGCATTGCTAATGAGCTGCTGGTTTTAAAATAATCAAAAAGGGTCGCGGGAGGGGGACTTTAAAGGTGAAAAAAAACAAAAACAAATAGGCCCTGAAAAACCTGTAGCCTACTGTCTATTGATCATCTCTACTCACCAATGAGGAAACTGAAAACAGTCAGGAACAACATGTCCTGCAGAGAGAGAGAAAAAAAAGATTATAGGCTACCAATGTTGTTAACCGCTCAAAAAACTCAATAAGGAGCATGAGACTTATACAAAAACAAGTTAGTTACTCACTGTGCAATATTCACGTCTTTCCTCTCGGACAATGTTGCTCGTGTTAGTAGACTGTTGAAGTAGGATGATCTAAGTATAGCCTACTGATGTTGAGTCGGAGTTTACTAGGCTACAGGAGACAATAAAGCTGTTGCTCGTGTGATAGGCTACATGATGTCTGTAACTGCAGCAGGGCGGGGTGTGTATGGAGGCCATAGAGTGCCATCTACAAATGGGGGAAGGACATACGGGAAGGAACAGGGATACACACACACACACACACACACACACAGGAAACAGAAGACACCAAAAGAGTCAAGCCCGCTCTCCATACTCTTCCAATTGGATTATTTTAAGCCCATCTTTGCCAACCCACAATGTCTATAGCTTTAAGACCAACACTCCAGCACCTTTTGAAATGGAAAGTAGACTAAATATGCACAACAGAAGCAGAAAACTATACATTTACTTCTGCTGATTTGAAGCCGCCTCACCTAAGCCCCATTCTATTATGGACACCTCACTTTTGGCAAGTTTAGTCAGTGTTATATTAATAAGTCTGTTTAATGTTAGTGAGCAAAAAAGTTGATTTTAGTCAGGTCAGGACTAAAAACTGGAAAGCCTGCAGCACTCAGTCTGTTGGGGAGGTCTCCCTGGTCAATTACAGAGTCATGGTGAACAGGGTTAATACATATCATGTACCATGTCTTGTCTTGTGTTTTTAACTGGACCCAGAGTCTGTACTAATAAATTATCTATCTATCTATCTATCTATCTATCTATCTATCTATCTATCTATCTATCTATCTATCTATCTATCTATCTATCTATCTATCTATCTATCTATCCATACATATCATAATACATAATAAAGACATACCAGTAATTTAGTTATATAACTAAAAAAAACAACACAGAGTGATGTATTAATTTCTCCATTAATTAACCCATACAGTATAGTAAATCTCATAAAAGATTAATGAAAGACAACCCAACAGGAACAGGTGGCAACAACACAGAAAGGAAACACCAACTGAATAGCTACGGTGATGCAATAACCTGTGATAAGCGACCAGTGAAACTTCAATTTAGGAGTCACCAAAACTTCACGTTCAGAAAACTGGGATGTTTTTCTGCCATTTAGGGGGTGGCAAAAACAGAACTATTGATTGCCATTTGTCGTTCTGTTTTTAGTAAATTGTGGTTAAATAAGTGAACAGGTAGACAGTCATAATATTAGTACGTCTGTTGTTGGGTTTTTTTTAACAAACACTTGTTATATTTAATTTAAACTGTTGTTACACATAAAGTAAAACTACTCATAATATTAAATAAATGGATGCTGTAGTACAATCGAATTATATGCAATGTGTAAACAATTAGTGTTGTAGCTCATTTAAACAGTTGTGTTAGGCTACTTTTCTCTTGAGAAGTGTACAATATTGCGATGCATCATATAAATCCTTTTGTATGCAAACTATCAATTTATACAGTAAGCAAAGCAAATACAGGACACAAGTTACTAAAATTATTATTTATGATTATTTTTTTCCCCAGTAAAATGTGCATTTCATTACATTTCTGTGCATAAATAGGCCCTCGTGATGATGTGAAAGAGCATGCATCGGTAGTGGTTTTATATCATTGAGGAGAGATTTCAGGTGCATGTTACCGCCCTGCCCATCATCATCTTGTAGGCTACCCATCTTTATAACTGTGCTCTCCCTTTTACGCTTATTGCGTGCTAACGCGTAGACAGAGAGCAAACGACGTAACGAGGGAAGGATTCAGCGTATCTGTTGCTGAGAATACAACTTACCCCATCGCCATAGCTGGCAAAGGGACCAGTGCTCATGCGCGATGTGGCGGTTATCGTCTTAAACACTATCACATAATCATTCACAAACACCCAGCCGAGGACTTCATCTCCACACATCCTGCAGGTGAGATCTGGACGTCAAAGACGGTGTTATCATGTTTATCTTATCATTAATTCACGGCCCATCGGCCCGCGCTGTGTCGCTGCATGCTGCGAAACAACTAGAGACACCTGAGTGGACATGACTGCCAAGAGGACATCGGCGTCATGGAGCAGACTGTCATGACACCGCTGCTGCTGCTGCTGCTGCTGCTGCTGCTGATGATGCTGCTGCTGATGATGATGATGATGATGCTGGGTGGGATGGGATGGACGCAGCCTGCAACGCTGTGTTTTGGGGCTCCCACTGTGTGATTGATGATCTCATGTCCTGCGACTGGCTGCTTGTTGAGGCTGCATGGAGATGCATGACAATCGTGTGTGTGTGTGTGTGTGTGTGTGTGTGTGTGTGTGTGTGTGTGTGTGTATCCTCCTTATACATTGTGTTGACACATGAAACATTCCCGTCTATCATTACAGGAGAAGATGTCCCCCTTTGTCCTATGCATTGCTCTTTTTGCCCTTCCACTTGCTGTGGGTAAGTGCTTGAACATACTATAACTTTTTATGCAGGCACCTACAGTAACAAAACAAAAAATAAGGCTTGGGTGTTTTTTTTTTCATAGGCTAACTCCTATTTTCTCTGGTGTTTATCTTTTTGTGTGAGGTAACAACTAACTTTATTAATTATTTTTAGGCACTTCGTTTTATACAAATATTATTATAGCAACAAAAAAAATGATTTGGGCTCAAACACAGTGAACTGTTGCCATTAACACCATCGCCTGAGTCCACTTTAAAATTATCATGGGATGAAATGAAATAAAGATTTTGACAGAAACATATATTGACTTATATAGAAAGCTTTTTAGTCATCACTTAAATGACATTTTAACATAATTTGGTGTTTAAAAAAGAAAGAAAATAAATGGGAAAAACAGAAAAGATGGAAAGGTAAAACTTTAAGACACTTACCTAAGTGGGTTTATGAAAGGATTCAAAACACATAACTGATATCAGGAGCTTCCAACTGCAAAAGTCTGTTCACCAGCCATGAACTGGCGGTAACAAGCCAATTCCCGCACGCTGATCTAATGCCAGGCATTCAAGAAGTCAACAAAATCAATCCAATGCAAGACCACTGAGTGCTTTTTTCAAATAAAGGAAACAATTACAGACAGGCAGTATAAATCGGCTAGCACAGAGGTAGTCTACTATGTTGAATATACTAACTGAAAATAATCAAATTATAAACCATAAATTAAGTTATTAACATTGCAAAAATAATAATAATAATAACAATAATAATAATAATAATAATAATAATAATACTCTTGCTTGATGTGTCAAGCAGCCATATTTAATCATTTGCATACAAAATATATTCCCAGAGAAGGTTTTCAGTTATTTTTCACTTTGACAGGGGGAAGAGAAGACGTTCAGACTGTGTGTACAGGGAAGGAATTTCGTCTGCCGGTCTACTCAAATTCAAGAACAGTGACTTTCACACCGAATCCTGAGGGACCAAGGCACGTCTTGCTGGAAAGAACCACGGTGAGTGGAAGCGTGTGCCTTGTGATTCATTATTGTGTGGAAGGACTGTCTCTAAACCTTTTTACAACTGCAGGTAAAGGACCCCCGGTTTGAGTGGACAAGAGATAAGATGTTAGTCCTGAGAGAAGTGACTCACGGTGATCAGGGACTTTACGCCATCAAAATGCTCTCTGGATTCACCTACGAGGCTGTTCGTCTGATAGTTTCAGGTATGATAGTTCTTGCTCTTTTGTAAATCTATCGCTGGTTCTCATTGTGATCTAGAGCCATGAATTATCTTGAATATAGTGATCATTTTCTGCCATCTGTTCATCAGATTCTTCAATGTAGTAACAGTCCTCATGAAAAATGCTCTGTCAATGGACAGACAGACAGACAGACAGACAGACAGACAGACAGTATTTTTATTTCGCACAATACACATGATATTAGTAGACAGAGCAGAAAAGAACGGAAGCAGATGTGTGAAGCGCCAGGTCTCCCAAGAAGAATTTAAAGCTTATGGCGGGAGCCTCAAACGTAATACTAATGTATTACATATTCATACATATGTCAAATCATGATAAAAAACAAGACAAAACATACATCACAGAATAGACGGAGACAATGAGACAATACATATTACCAAACAAAACATAACATACAATCACAAGACAAATCAATAACTCAAAATAGACAAAGACATAAAACAGACATACCCTGATTACGATGATAAATATGAGTTAAGAAGTTGCACCTTTAACCTTTTCTTGAAGACTGAGATGGAATTGGCTGATTTCAGACTCTCATCCAGCCCATTCCAGATCAGCGGCCCCCTGGTGGTAATACATAGGCTAGTGCGTTTTAAACGTCTCGTTTTTCCATAAATGAGATGTAAATTTCTAGTTTGGTAGCCATGCACGGGGCTGCTGACTGGAATGAGCATAGACAGTTTAGGATTCAGGTTATGTACAACTTGGTAAATCATTGTTGCGTTCTGATGGATATTGAATTCTGTGACTATGGAAGAGTGGACGTGTGGGAGTGTTAAAGCCGGAGCGAGATATGGCACGTATAATTTTCTTTTGTAAATTTTCTAATTTCTTAAGATGGGTAGGAAAAAGGCCTTTGCTCAAGTAAAAGTTTGGCTGTATTTTTAGAAAATATTTTTAAATATATTTAAAAAATGTACATTGAAAAGTATAAGCGTGAACATACAGTAGGCCTGGTCCCATTTCTCCTCCATTAACACTAGCACTTGGTTTCAAGTGGCCTTCAAAGGGCGATACCCCTTGACGATGAAGCGAGAAGTGTTGAAGTAGAGATCTTGCCCTACAGAATGGGACAGCACTTGGTGTAGCCGACATCTTCACCTACGTTACACGTAGCGACGATGCAGGAGCCACAACCTGTAGTGGGTTTAAGAGTTGAAAACCACTTCCCCTTGCTCTTAAAAGAATTGGGGCAGCCTACATTTACATGACAACGAGCCGAACCAAGTATTAATGCCAAAATCAAGTGGCAGTGTTTAAAATGGGACAGGGCTATACTCATTCTGCAAAAAAATGCTGCATGTATGTGGAGCATTATAGGACTCTTATTGCTAATGCATGAATGTGAACACGTCATTTCACTGTTGTTGCTGAGGCATGGACCTAGTTAGGTTCTTTATTTACAGTCAGACAAGGCAAGGCAAGGCAAGTTTATTTGTATAGCACATTTCCACAACAAGACAACTCAAGGTGCTTTACATATTAGCAAAATAAGAACATAAAAAGCAAACATTATTTAAAAACAGACAAGAGAAAGAATTAAAACAGATATAAAAAGAAGTAAAACAGAAAGGGAGACAGAACAACTAAAACATAGTAAAAAAGATATAAAATAACAGATATAAAATAACAGAATAATGTTACAGTGCAGTTAATGAAAGGTGTCAGCAAACATGAAAGTCTTCAAGGCAAACTGGCAGCTGTAATGAACAGTGCAACCTTTACCTGTCAAATGTAGTGATGTAAAAGTATAAAATGGGATTTAAAATACTCAAAGTATAAACATGCTCTCTCATCTTCGTCCTGAACCAGAATGCATTAAAAACTACCACAGAAACTACGGAGACAACTTTGAACACCACATCCCTGAAAATGGCTCCCTGCTGGAGTTTTCCCCGCGCGGCGCTCCACCCGAGGCCATGCCCATCGTGCTCTGGAATCGGACTAACCCTGAAACCAGTGACGCCGGGCGGGGCCGGCTGCTGCAGAGCGGGAAGGTCTGGGTGGCCGAGAGGGTGACGCAGGTGGACCAGGGCAACTACACAGTGAGAGACGCACGGGGGAAGGTGCTGTCCCGCCTCACCCTCACTGTCCGCGGTGAGACGAAACAAATTATAAGAGGCTGAGCGCTTTAAAAAGTTTACCTTTAACTTACGGTTTCTGTCAACAGTTATGGTTGTATTTTGTCTTTCCCTCTCTCCGTTTCACACCCTCTCATACCGCCTTGTTCCCTTCTTTGTCTGCTCCTCCCTCCATGTTCATGATCCCATATGTGGACGCAGGGCGCTCCTTCAATATCACCCGCTTCACCAAAGAGTCTCTAAATCTGCCCCTGTTTCTCCCTGTCCCTCATACCCACCTCATTTTTTCCCCCACCCCACACCGCGATGAATCCTCTCGGGGCTTTTTCGACCCCAAGCCCCATGTGCAGCTGATCCGTGACGGCTACGTAACAGACAGCGACATGCGCTACCGGGGTCTCATCTCCATAGGCAGGAACGGTAGCGTCAATGAGGTCGTCATAGCGAGGCTAACTCCGACGCATGAAGGGGTGTATGAAATCAGAGACAGGGATGGCAACCTGGTGTCATCCACCTCCTTGCAGGTGATCGGTGAGTGTGTTTGTGTTGCTTTGTTTGTGTCGCTGTTTTGTTTTTTCCCCTTCAAAATATCTCTGCATTTCTTATCCTGTCTTCTCTCAGGGGGAAAATGGGTCCGATGGCGAGCATTCTTCAAGAGCATCACGCTCCCTTCTGGGATGTTTGTGTCACTGGCTGGTTTCATCCTGTTCTTGAAGCGCTACCCATCCTGCACCCCATCGAAGATCATCGCTGGCCTCAGAGCCAACCGCACACCGGCTGCCAACCCCCCGAGAGTCAACATTCAGGTTTGTATATACACTGTTACATCCCTACTTACTGTCACAGTTTGTTTATATTACATGGTTTATGTTAAGTTTCTTCATCCAGTACAATAGTTTATCTTTTTATGTCTTTTGCTACTGCCTTCACTGTCTGGAGATGTCGAACCCCACTTTGCTGTGCTATTGCTTATAGTAGTATGTATTATGACTACATAGTTCAACCTTATCTTAAAACCACTATTTTCACAGTTGAACAGTTAACCACATACTGCAGAAAAAAAAGTTTCCCATTCGGAAATTCAAATTTTTGAGGTTATTTCAAACTCTCTCTCTCTCTCTCTTACATATGCATAAACACATACGCCCATACACACTTACTTTCTCACACCCAGTCTGCCTGGCAAAGCCTCGTCTATCCCTGATTTTTGACCCACTGACGGGATGCTTCACTGCAAGCTTATGAAAAGACACACACACACAAAAACACACACAAGCTACACTCAGTCTCTTTCCAGACAAGCCAGCACCCCACCACCGAGCTTTCATGACAACTCTGCCAATATCCTGATCTTTGCGGTTTTTCATGTTCCTTCCCTAACCTAACCCTAACCCTCTCTCTCTCTGTCTGTTTCTATATGTTTGTGTGTATGTGTGTGTAGGACTACAGCCAGCCCAGCCCTGAGCCCTACTTGAGTCACTCTCAGCAGCCAGGCACACCAAGAAAATGGACCCCAAGGGCCAGTCCTACTCATAGTGTAAGGCTAATTCATTTAATTAAATGTGTTGTCAGGTTTAAAGGGATAGTTCACCCAAAATTCAAATTTCATTCATTTTCTACTCACCCTCATGTTGTCGACTAAGGGCTGGGAGAAGTTTCAGAGCCATCCGTGCCTTTTTGGAGTTACAGCGGGGCTCCGTGCAGCACTGCATTGCCATATGACGGTCACAAACGGGACTCACTTTTCTTCGTCCAAAAAGACACACCAAAAAACATCCAAATACCTCCATACTGCTCCTCTGTAATGTCCCTCTTGTATTGAAGCCCTGGCATGAGAAATTGTTCAATTGAAGCTCCCAGTGTCTCAGTTCACTGATTCACAAATTTGAATTTTGGGTGAACTATCCCTTTAATATTGTGTTTTGTGTCCGTGCTTATGTGCTAAATGTGCAACTAGCCTATGTGTTTCCAGGGTTACACTCCGGTTAGGGTTCAGACTCCTCGAGCTGAGAATCGGGGGGCACACAGTCCGAGAGCTGGGAGCTCTCCTAGTCGTAATCCATCCAATGAGGTACAGTAATACAGCACTACACTCCAGCTATGAATATTTGTAGGTCACAGACTAAACTATTTTGACATATTTCTTCTTTCCTTTCTAGCAAAACACATCTAATGAGGAAGACAAAAAGATTTCCTTTTCAGTACCTGGGGCTGCAGACTGCCTCCATTCCTCAGAGGACTGCATTCAATTCCAGATAAAGAAAGATGGAAATGAGGAAAGGCGGAACAGATCACAGGAATACTTTTCTACACTGCCACTAGACACAGACACATCTGAATCCTGCAGTGTTTACACCTCAGATAAACTGAACTTCCTTTAAAAACATGAGAGAATTTAAGAAGAAATAAGGGAAGAAAAATGTGAGGTGCGGAAAAATAACCGTGCTGGATTCTGTTCTCCAGTGGCAAAGAAGGATCTCACCTGTGCCTTTCACATTTTACCCTAGTTTTAATGGTTTGGTATCAATATTGCATGTCATTTTTTCATGTAATTTTTCAGAAGAATGAGTGGAGCTTTAGCCTTCCTGTCTCACATGACCGATTTCTTGATACTGGCTGACAGTGCTCCTGAAATCCCCTGCTGTTACCTACCTCCAGACCCTCAGGAACAATATTAACTGCACTGTATTAAGTAGTAATGTATGCCTGTCTGTCTTAACATGTGCATTTGTGTGTATAACTATAATATACTATAATATACCATAATGTAGGGCTATGTAGATAGAGTTGTGGTACAAATGTTTGGAGAAGGGAAAAGTACTGTACCTACAATAATGTAGGGTTAATTGAAGTGATATTCTCCGTCCATTGTGTTAATAATTCCTCACTGCATCAAATAGCCTATTAAATGTTGGTTCCACAGTTTAATCACTTTATATTAATATAGTGCATTAACCCTAACCCTAAGATAATTGTAGTAGGCTAATGGTTGTATGAAATGTGACATGTTCCACCAAATATTGAAATAGCCGCCCACACGACCACCATTTTAGTGACATGACAGGTTGGACTGCTGCTTTTGCAATCATCATCTCTTAAACAATAAATCTATCTTTAACACACACGTTGATTAGCCTATTTTTGCCAATGATATGCAGTTTGTTTGGCTGTATAACAAGATTATCATAGCAGTTATTCTATAGGAAAGGGGACGGGCGGACATCACAAGCTGCAGCTCAAGGTGATACCACTTGTATAATTCTCCGCATGATAGATCATCATCCATGGATATCCAACTTAATTTAGATCTGGAAACTGGAATTCAGTACATTTTGCTTGATAAAGGACTTAAACAATTAACCAATTGTTGTTTTTTTGTCAATAAATCTTCAGTCTGTTGACTCATTTATTTATTTGGTGCATTTATCAGAGCAGTGTTGTTATTCTGGCGGTAGGGGGCAGCGGCGCACTTCCGCGGCGTTGACACTCCGGCTGCGGGGAAGCGTAGAAGAAGCAGAAGAAACCCGGTTGTAGCGGCAATGAAAGGACAGCGTGCTACCTCCAAATCGAGCAAAACATAAGGAAAGTGTGGAGTAGTGCTTGTATATATTAGTGGACATATCGAGTGTTTTCCATTTAAGCGAAGTTCTTCGGACTGCGTTGGAAGTATGTCTCTGGTTTGTGCAAGTAAGTGAAGTCTTAATTCATTGAAACGACGGAGACGTTGCAGGCTAGCGCGCTAATGCTACCAGCTAACGTGGCTAACGGCAGCGGCCATGCAGTGCAGCCTGATACTTTACTTAGAGACTTTTTAATGGTGAAATATTGTGTTTTTTGAAAAGTTGTAATCACGTATTTTTTAAAAATGTATTTATTTAATCTCTCCAGTCTCCAACGAGGTGCCGGAACACCCGTGCGTCTCCCCGGTGTCCAACCAGGTGTTTGAGCGCAGGCTCATCGAGAAATACATCGCGGAGAATGGGACTGACCCGATGAATGGGCAGCCGCTGTCTGAGGAGCAGCTCGTAGATATCAAAGGTAAATCACTGTGAACAACAAACTAATGAAGCTAATACTGAAACCCCGGTTTATTAGAAACCTTCCTACTGCAAACGGCCCAGTAGTTCATCTTCACGGAAGTTACACATGAGATGTGTGTGTATGTATCGGTATATGTTTTGTTTTTTCTAATAGATATTTAAATATTTCATCTGCTCTGTTCATATCAGTCAGGAATATACAGATAATAAAACACAAATCTCATGCAGCACGTTACAAAATACTAATCCTCCCTCAGAAGCAATAGGCAGCTCTCTGAAGTTGGTTCAAGAGATGGTTTGGCTTTCAAGAAGTATCATCATTCATTGCAAGATGTTCCCACCCAGTGAACTGGCAGTTGAGAGCTGACCTTAAACAAATCACCCCAGTGTTTTTTGGTTGAAATCGTTAAACTGTGATTCATATTTCCTCTTCTCCAGTGTCCCATCCTATTAGACCAAAGGCACCATCAGCAACAAGCATTCCTGCCATCCTCAAGTCCCTTCAAGATGAATGGGTGAGTATTGTGAACATCAAGTAGTCGGCGAGATCTACAACAGACCACATTCATACTGTTAGCGTGTCTCTCTGAGTTAGTGTTTTAGATAAACGGGTTATTTTAAGCCCATGTGATCCCCCTGTATTTAGCATAAAATAGGCTTAATATAATGCGATGCAGTGCTGCATTGACGGGGAAAAAAAGTGGATTGTTGCTCTAATTACATTCTGTCTTTTCTCTTTTTCCACCTGAAGAATACAATTCACCAAAAAAAGAATTAAAATATGTGTCTCTCTGTTGTTGAAATTCATTCTAGGATGTTATGTTGACAGTTGCATAAAAAATATTTTCATACGTCTTGTTCAGAAATCCTTTTTTTGTTATTTGAATATGGGTTTTGGAAAAGAAGGAGAGTCCCCTAATCCTGACTTTTCTGTTGTAGGATGCTGTTATGCTGCATAGCTTCACCTTGCGACAGCAGCTCCAGACTACTCGTCAAGAGCTGTCGCACGCTCTCTACCAACACGACGCAGCCTGCAGAGTCATCGCTCGACTCACCAAAGAGGTTACTGCTGCCAGAGAAGGTGAGTTAATGGCAGTTTGTGTTGTCTTATGTTGGGGCTTAGTTGTAAAACACACCTGCTTGGTTTTCTAATGGGTTTGTTTCCATCTTACAGCTCTTGCCACACTCAAACCCCAGGCTGGATTGGTTGCCCCTCAGGCCGTTCCCGCCTCTCAACCAACTGCAGCAGTGAGTCTTTTAATTTCAGTTGATAAGTTACAGATCAGAAATGCTCATCACACCTTTTGCTGAACTTGCCCCGTCTCTGTCTGTCTGTGCCCTTGCAGGGTGCTGGTGGAGAGCCCATGGAGATTAGTGAACAGGTGGGAATGACTCCAGAGATCATCCAGAAGGTAAGAATATTTGTTCTACCTACATAAATCATTATTTTTGCTTTATGGCTTCCATTTCTTTTGTAGCTACTAGTTGTTTCAACATGTCCCCTTTCCCTTCTGCAGCTCCAAGACAAAGCTACTATCCTCACCACAGAGAGAAAGAAGGTAATATTGCTTGTAATCATTGTTACAATTTGCTAATTTCTGAAGAAATGCTTCAGTGTTGTATAACCACTTTTGCACTGTTATATGCTTCCTTACTCATCATAACAACCTCACTGTTCTTCTCCAGAGAGGCAAGACTGTGCCCGAGGAGCTGGTTAGAGCTGAGGATCTCAGCAAATACCGTCAAGTGGCCTCCCATGCTGTAAGTAGATGTTTCAGACATGTTTCCCCTTTTTGGGGCAGGAGGCTGCAACTGTTTGTTGGAAGTTTTTCAATTAATATACTTTCTTTTGTTGCCTGTAGGGTCTTCATAGTGCCAGTGTTCCTGGTATTCTGGCTCTGGATCTGTGTCCCTCAGACACCAACAAAGTGCTTACAGGTACACTACATGCATTTTTTTTTTTAAGTTTTGTGATTTGGAGATATGAAAGACATGATTTGAAGAATCTGTTATATAATCAACCCCCCTGTCCTCCCCTAGGCGGCGCTGACAAAAATGTGGTGGTATTTGACAAGAATGAAGAGCAGATTGTGGCAACTCTTAAGGGTCACACAAAGAAGGTCACCTCTGTCATTTACCATCCATCTCAGGTAACTTTTCCTATTAGTTTGAGATATGAACCAATCAAAATACTAGATCACATGTCATGAGGTGTCATCTGTTATTTCTAACTTCTCCTTTCTCCTCCTGTCTTTCCTCCTCTAGTCTGTGGTCTTCTCTGCATCTCCAGACACCACTATCCGTGTGTGGTCTGTCACTGGAGGCAACTGTGTGCAGGTGGTCCGTGCCCATGAAGCTGGTGTCACTGGCCTCTCCCTACACGCTACTGGGGACTATCTGCTCAGCTCCTCTGAGGATCAGGTATTTGCAGCTTGGAGAAAATACCCCAGACTCTTAACAGTCTATCAATTAATGCCAGACGTAGAAATATGCCACAGCACTAACCTCACTTTTATTTTTATCCTGCAGTACTGGGCTTTCTCTGATATCCAGACCGGTAGAGTCCTGACCAAAGTTACTGATGAAAGTGCTGGATGTGGTAAGTGACTCTAGATTGAATAGTGTGTTTTACAGTCCAAATGAACTGTCTTCCAGGTAGTAATGTCTCTGTCCGTCGTCCGCAGCTCTCACCTGCGCTCAGTTCCATCCTGATGGTCTGATTTTTGGCACTGGCACGGCTGACTCCCAAATCAAGATTTGGGATCTGAAGGAGCGCACCAATGTGGCCAACTTCCCTGGACACTCTGGCCCCGTCACCTCCATCGCTTTCTCTGAGAACGGATACTATCTGGCCACAGGTGACGACTACTGAAAGCATTTTCACGATCATTTTTATTTGAAGGCACAGAAAGACCTAGGAGTACACTGACTCAGATTTCCTCTTAAATCCTACTGAGAAACCAGAGTACATGGGAAGTAGGACTTTTTTGACGTTCATAGTGTGTAGGATCAAGAGGCCTAATGTTAACAATAGCATATTTGTTTTGGCGCTACAGTGAGCAGGAGCTGTATGTGGACTTGCATTTGCTTTATTGACTCTGACATCCATTTCTGACGCTGTCCTCCAGGTGCCCAGGACAGCTCCCTGAAACTGTGGGATCTTAGGAAACTGAAGAACTTCAAGACCATAACTCTGGACAACAACTATGAGGTAATATTGGGAGGGAGAAAATAAGTTTTATCATTTGCACTTAGAAATGGCTGTTAATTAGTTAAACGTAGAGGATTTGCTAGGTGGGTTGTTTGAGCTTTGGAGCCAATCAGGTTTTCCCACTGTGCCATGTATTAACAAATCTAGACCTACATTTTTACCATGCAGACATGAAACATAAAACAAAGAAAAATAATATTATTAAATAATTAAATAATATATTTAATGTGATGTAATTATTAAGATGGCTTAAAGTGTATATAATAAGAATAACCAACAGAAAGTTAATGGGAAATATGAGCATAGCAAGCATATAAAGTCACATCATGTCTGTAGATGCACCGAACGCGCAAGGATTAGTCATGCATTTCTCAAACCCTGGAACCGAGTTTCTTCTCCCTCTTCTCTTGAGCACAATCCTTTGTCTTCCCAACTCTCATACCCGTGTGTTTCTGAATCTCATTTTCTTTCTCTCTCAGGTCAAGTCCCTTGTGTTCGATCAGAGTGGTACCTATCTAGCTGTCGGTGGTTCTGACATCCGTGTCTACATCTGCAAGCAGTGGTCTGAGGTCCTCAACTTCACAGGTAAGGGGCATAATCTCTCTTCAAATAAGGTTCCAGAGTCCGTTCAAGTGAATGAGAAATTGGTTTCAACCCTTGCACATCACTGTCTTTGCTTTGATAAGGTAGCAGATTGTTGACCTGTTTTTTTGTTTGTTTATTTTTTTTACCTGTAGACCACTCAGGATTGGTGACTGGAGTGGCCTTTGGAGAAAACGCTCAGTTCCTGACTTCGGCAGGAATGGACAGAAGTCTCAAATTTTACAGTTTGTAGAAAAAGGAGGACAAAAATGTGAGAGAAAGATAGAGGTCTCTGTCTGAGCAGTCACTATCCCAGGCACAGACTTGGACCTTTAGACGTGTAATTTTTAGAAAAATGAGAAGAAAAAAATCAGTGCTAACTTTGCTTCTTTAGTGTGTTAGTTGTCATATCCAGGAAAAATACCCCATGAAATGATCTGCTAATTGAAACCACAACAGCATGTTGGCATTGAAATACAAACAATATTGAATAAGATGCAGAAGCCAGTGTAATGTTCCTGTCTGATTTGCCAGCAATTATAATTTTACTGTAGTATTTTCCTTTTTTGTGTGTTAAGTGTGTGTGGGGGGGTGTATGAAATTGCTCGTAATACAACTCCAGTACACTGTTGGGAACCCATACATGGTGTGAAAACAATCTGCTTTGCTTTAATGTAGACAAACTTCATTGCAGTATCTTTAGGGTCACATTAAAAAATCTGTAGTGAACCGAACAGCTCAGCAGAAGATAAAACAGATGTGTCAGACTTGTTTTCCTCTGTGACAAATTCAGCCTTGTTTTTCCTCCATTTTAATTTTATGTTTTATTTGTTCCATTTATACTTTTATTCCAATTGTATATTTCTGGCTCGTTACTTGCTATTTTACCCGTTGCACCGCAGCCCTTTTACAATAAAATAAAATATCTTTTGTATTGCCATATGTGCATTTGTCAGATGAGAATAAGGGGCACTGTTGGATCTTCTGAAACCAATAAAAAAGAAATCACCTTGCCTCCATTTTCAAACATTTCATGCATACGGGACAATAATTTATTCAAATGACTTCTCATCCTTGATGCTTCACTGTGCAGAACGAAGGATGTTCAGGGTTAAATTCAAAGTTCACATCCATCTGCCTAAGTTGAAGTGCTTCTCTGCTCACCCTTGAACCAAGAGTTTTACTGATTTTTGTCACACAAACGATTAGTGTGCAAGTCAATCATTAGTTAATTGTGCAACTAATAAAGGGCAATGTGGGAAGCTGAAACATTGTACACACACAGTGAGAGCAGACTGTTCAAAACATCTTGTCCAGTATGTGAGATGCATTTTTCTTGATTTGAATTTTCCAGAGAAGGGGGAAGAAAAGATGTAATGTTGCAAAATCTTAACAACATAATTGAATTTTTGTGGAAAACATTGGAGAATTCATTGTCCTACATAAATTTCACATGATTTCCTGTACAACTGGAACATATTCATTCCTGCAGGGACTTTTTTAGTTTTACCAATGTTATGCCAGTCCAGGAAGAGCGTTTTCAGAAGACATTTCTTGCTATTCTTTTTATTCATTGCATTTCATTCAAAGATGTCATGGCTCCAGCTTCTCAAATGTGATTCAATCACAGCCATTTATACTGATCAGTATGAAGATCTTAGTGAAGTGTACATTTACAAACCAACCAATCAAGAAAAAGAAAAGAAAATCAGCTTATTACAGACTGTAAATAATTACCGGTAGTAGAATTCCTACATAAAATAAACTACATTTATATACTTGAGTGAAATATTCCGCGCAGGATAACTGTAAGAGTAGCCTATCTAACAAATCTGCAAATACAAAGATGCAGTTGTTTCCAGACCGAGGTCTCTTTGCCTCCATCATAGTTCGTGTGGCCCATAGACTGTATGGTGTCGCTTAGCAACCACTGTTTGGTACACCACGTTTCTCCGTTTGAATTAGATGAAGGTGTCGGGCCGATATATTTTAGCACTAAAAATTGACGTGGACTAACACAGCCCCCACCGTACTTTCCCCTCTGTTTACCATACAGTCTATGGTTTACCGCCATTTAAACAACCTGAAAATCTCGACCTCTTGTGGCTGAATGAGAAACGTACGCAGCCGCCGCCGCCGTCGTCGTCGTCATCATCCGTCACGTGAGGCTGGGGTAACGTGACTCTCACAAACGGGAAGTTCGAGACCGGAGAACTTCTTGTGACAAACACGTCTGGTTTATCCCGGTTCCCTGTCCCCGGTGTCTCAGTCGGTCCGGGGCCGGAGAGACTGAAACACAGCAGCAGGTCCGAGTCCGGAGGAATCCGGGCGGCAGACGGGTGAGGAGGCGTTTTACCATCTAGCTTCATGTTGTGTGTCCGTGTTGTGCTGTTTTTCTGCCTCACATCCACGCAGCAAGGGCGCATGACCTGCTATTGTCAGGAGGACACTCACTAATCAGAGCCTTGTGCTGCTTAAATGTCTCTCCACCAGATTTCCCCCCTAACTTTCCCCCTATCTTTCAGTGCAGTTCGCTCTTTATCAAAGCACGATATCTGTTTGTTTGGCGCTTTGTCTCATTGGCATGGCGTGCCACTCAAAATGAAACTGTGCTCGACTTCCCTTGGCAAATACTAGACTATAGCTGTCTGATAAAGAAAATGCAAATTCATTATTGTAGATATTACTTCCTAATTCTCACAACGAACGAAGCTTTTGTATTTTAACGTCAAATCATTGTTTTTTCTTTTTTACTAAAGCAGTAACCAGTGTTCATGAATTTTATGACATACGGTAGTTTTAAAGTAAAGTTATTGGGTTTATTAGGCCCAGCATAGGAAAAAAAAAGAAGCTCCCTGGTAGAACAGCTGTTTTTTGTTTTTGTTTTTTATTTTTAAGTCATATTGTTCTGAATCTGTTTTACAGAAAAAACTGATTCAGTTTCATTGACATATTTTTATACTGTGGTGTTTGTCAGCGGTGTTATGTTCCATTTCAATGAATGAAGTTAACTAATAGTATAAAGCAAATACAGGTCAATACCAGCACAAACTACAGCCTCTAAAATCATTATAACATTGAATCAATACCTCTCTAAAACAACTACAAATCAACAGAAAAAGTTGAACTTTACTAAGTGTCTTTTATGCATGTGCTTGAGTTTTTAGCAAGGTGGACATAATAAATTGAAAATGTGATGAATTATTTTGTATTTTAAAGGGATTTTACGGCAGAACAATGGTTTAGCAAAATTGGAAATCCCACCTTATTATCACAGTCAGGAGGACTTGATCCTTCCCCTTTCTTCAGTTTCATATCATGAGCTTCTGCATTGTCACTGAGTCTTTTATTGTACCATGTGAAAATAGATGCCCTCTGTGAACTTTTTTTCCACCTCCTATTTACTGCCTCTCTGCTCTCCACTTTGTCTATAATATAATTGTCTATAACTCATTCTCTGTGCTCTGTACCGGTCCTCCATTCCACTGTAAACGCCAGCCCTTTGTCTACATTGCGAGCTCTGAGGGGTAAATATTAATTTGATTTTGTCCTTGGTGTTTTGCAGGTAACGATGGGCTCCATGTTTCGCAGCGAGGAGGTGTGCCTGGTGCAGCTCTTCCTTCAGTCTGGCTCGGCCTACAATTGCGTCAGTGAGCTGGGAGAGCTGGGCCTGGTGGAGTTCAGAGATGTGAGTCACTTAATAAACTGTTGCTCTCTCTTGGTTTGTCTCATGTGGGAAAAGAGTCCAAACCAATAGCAGCAAACCAGTTAGCTTGGCCGGACCGCTTCTCTGTTTTGCATTTCTCTACATGATTTCACCTCTAAACCGGACAGTAGATGAGACAGAAAACTGATGGTTGTTCTGAGTCACTGTGAGACATGGTAAAAAAAAATGTTCCATGAACATGAGTAAACCTGATCACCTCTTCCTCTCTCTACTTCTAATTTCAGTTAAATCCCAACGTGAACGCCTTTCAGAGGAAGTTTGTCGGCGAAGTCAGGCGATGTGAAGAACTTGAAAAAACCTTCAGTGAGTCAAAGTCACTCATGTGTTTCCATCCAGGTTCTTTATAAGTCTTGTTTAGATTTTCCATCTGCCCTCTCTGATTGTCTTTTATTCACCCCTCCCTCAGACTTCCTGGAGCAGGAGATCAATCGCTCCCTATCTCCACCCTTGCGGGGTCCTCTCCCTCCTCCTTGCCCGACACCTTCTGCCCCTCAGCCCCGTGAACTCATCACTATAGAGGAGGAGAGTGAGAGGCTGGCCAGAGAGCTAAAGGAGGTTGGTACTAATAAATCAAGAAGGAACGCCTGTTGTTTCACTCTTACACTGCTATCAAATCAGGTTAGACTTAGTAGCTTGACATTTGTTGTTGTTGTTATATGTAATTTGCCTGTGTGTCTAGGTGTCCAGGAACAGAGACAGTCTACGAGCTCAGCTGACGCAGCTCTGTCAGTACCGAGGTGTCCTGACCAGAACACACTCTCTGACCGCCTCGCAGGTGGTTAAATGATCATTTTTTGCCACATTTACTGCATCATTTAATACATTTTCTATATTAAAGTAAAAAACTCTTCCTCTTTCGCTCCCTCTCACAGGCTCCACCACCTGTACTGGAGAGCCAGGGCCTGTTCGATAACCGCCAAGATGTCCACCTCAGGTAGATCCCATTTCCTAAGAAGTATTTAAACTCATTTCCTATTACGGTTTCTCTGATGAAACATCTCTTCCCTCATCTCCACTTTCAGTTTTGTGGCAGGAGTGGTCCATCCTTGGAAGGTCCCCTCATTTGAACGGCTGTTGTGGCGGGCATGTCGCGGTTACATCATCGTAGATTTCAGAGAAATGGAGGATCGACTTGAGCACCCGGACACAGTGAGAGATGGGAGAGGGAGATTATGGCTGTGGGATTGAAAAGGAAGTCGTTTCTCCTTCAGGGATAGTCTCTGATGGTTTGTTCTTATGCTCATATCGTTTGCTTTGCAGGGGGAAATGGTGCAATGGACAGTGTTCCTCATTTCCTACTGGGGCGATCAGATTGGACAGAAAGTCAAGAAGATATGTGATTGGTGGGTGCAAGAGTTAAATTCTTTTATTATAATGTAAATGGATACACTAAAGTGCCTGTTTAACATGGTGAATATCTTTTGATTTCCCCACCTCACAGTTTCCGCACACAGACATTTGCATATCCTGAGAGCACAGCTGAGAGAGAGGAGATTCTCCAGGGACTTCAAGGCAGAATTGAAGATATCAAATCAGTATGTACTGTATAGTGCCTCTTAGAATAGAAAAAAAAAGCCCAAGAAGGCACGTCACTTATCCACTCGCTCTCTGTTCTCTCACTTCCCTGCAGGTGTTGTCACAGACCGAGGCCTTCCTGCAGCAGCTGCTGTTGCGGGCGGTGGCGGTGCTGCCCCAGTGGAAGGTGCGTGTCCAGAAGTGCAAGGCGGTCCAGATGGTGTTGAATCTCTGCAGCCCCTCTGTCACTGACAAATGCCTGATCGCTGAGGCCTGGTGTCCTGTCGCCAAGCTCCCTGAGCTGCAGAGCGCTCTGAGAGAGGGAGGGGTAAGATAACGCTGTGGACAAGTGAACAAGTACACATCCAAATCTTTCACTTGACACGTTTTCATCCACACTTCTTCTCCATCCTCAGAGGAAGAGCGGTAGTGGGGTGGACTCTTTCTACAACCGCCTGCCGTCCTCCACTCCTCCACCCACCTTGTTTCCCCTCAACAATTTCACGGCTGGTTTCCAGAACATTGTTGATGCCTACGGTGTGGCCAGCTACCGTGAAGTCAATCCAGGTGTGTTAGAAGGCCACTCATTTATCAAAATAAAAGATTTCTTCATGAATGTCTTGAACGGAAAGGAATCATCTCGGATGTTCTGTAGAAGCCAGATAATTGTCAGTTCTTTGTCTCCAAGTTTAGTCAAGTCTTTTTCTCTGTGCCTCTGCAGCGGTGTACACCATAATTACATTCCCCTTCCTGTTTGCCGTGATGTTTGGGGACGTGGGTCATGGTTTACTGATGACTCTGGCTGCCCTCTGGATGGTGCTTGAGGAGAAAGACCCAAAACTCAAGAACAACAACAATGAGGTAAATTTAGAGGATAACTTCCTCCCAGTGCCCACACACATACAAAACACATACTGTATTTAAGTGTAATAAAATTGGTGTGAATTTAAAAGCATTTTATCGAACCATTTTTTCTTATCAATATAAGTCCCCAAATCAACTTGCAGCAGTCAAGCTGCACTTTATTTAAAAATTGAAAAATATGAACTTGATATTCAAGAATCAAATGTGTGAAAAATATTCCAATAAAGCTTGTGTTTTGCTAAATTGATATTTTGCGTACAAGTTAATAACGACTCTTACATATTGCACATACAATGTCAGACTAGATCAGTGCATTTGAAAGTAACTGGAACATGTTTAGTTTGATTTTGAATATGTTACATTCATATATATTTTGATTCTATGTCTAGTCTATAGATTAATGTGTTTGACAAAGAATGAGGTAAAAGTGCTGAAACATGTCTTTGATCTTGCACAGGAAACACTGTAACTAAATCCATCTGGATGATGTCCCTGTGTGTGTTTCAGATCTGGAAGATGATGTTTGGA
Source organism: Trachurus japonicus (assembly GCF_045865225.1). NCBI lineage: Eukaryota > Metazoa > Chordata > Actinopteri > Carangiformes > Carangidae > Trachurus > Trachurus japonicus. The sequence goes on along the minus strand of NC_140916.1, from coordinate 20,262,874 downwards.
GGAAGGTATCTGATTCTGCTGATGGGACTGTTCTCTATCTACACGGGGGCCATTTACAACGAGTGCTTCAGCAGAGGCCTCAGTACCTTCAGCTCAGGGTGGCACGTCGGCCCAATGTTTAAGAAGAACATATGGAAGTGAGGACATTTCATTCATCGCAGGCTTGAGAATGATTCATAGCTTCTTTATTTCCAGTTCTCACCAGCTCTGCCTCCCACCCATCTTAAATTTGTGTCATTTTCTTTTCAGTGCATCAGTCCTGGAAGGGAGCCAGTTCTTAGCCATGGATCCTGCTGAGCCTGGTGTTTTCACCAGCCCTTACCCATTTGGCATTGACCCAGTATGTCCTTTAAACTCTTCAGCAGGACTTTGGCCTTATTCACCTTTTCATCTGCTTTATCAAACTTATTTACTCTTGTGCCTGTGTCATATCCAGATTTGGGGCATGGCCAACAACAAACTGTCTTTCCTGAACTCATACAAGATGAAGATGTCTGTCATCATCGGTATCTTTCACATGACCTTTGGAGTCTGTTTGTCATTCTTCAATTACTGGTAACTAATAATGTTTTGCTTTTTGGGCGTGTGCATCTCCATTCTTGTTGTGTTTTTTTTCATATCTGTTCTGACTTGCCTTCCCTTGTCCCTCTTTCTCTGTTTCTTCTTCTCCTTGTTGTTTTCTCCAGGCACTTTGGCAAGATAAGCAGTATATTCTTTGTGCTGATCCCAGAGCTGTTCTTCATGCTGTGTCTGTTTGGATACCTGGTGTTCATGGTGGTCTTCAAGTGGATTGCCTACACTCCAGCCCAGTCAAAGATCGCTCCCAGCATACTCATCCACTTCATAGACATGTTCCTCTTTGCAGAAAACGCTGACAATCCCCAACTCTTTGAGGGACAGGTGTGTTGTTTGCTCATTGCTCTAAAATGAACATATTAGAGTGTCATCTTTGTTTTCTGGTTTGCTTACCCTTAACAAAACCACTAGTGATCTAAAGCATGCCGGGGTCTTAATGATGGTGCATGTGTTTTTAGACATAAAAACCCACAACAATAAACTTTTTGTCAGCATTTTCTCATATAAAGGTTCTGGTTATTTATTAATGGTTTTAATAGATGAAGTTATCTTATTTCACTAACATTTTCTTAACTAATATTTACTTGTGTGCTATATTGTTGGTGGATTACTCTTCAATATCTTAAAGCAATCTGCATTAGAAGCCAATGACAAAATGACCTTGAAGGCAGACATAAAAACAACATGCTTTGAAAAACGGGTTACTGAAATTACTATTTGCAGAAAGTTTGTAAAAATACCAGTGTTGTACCTAAACACAGATCTCCCTTTGCTCTTTATGTAGATTATAGTGCAGAAGGTCCTGGTGGTCTTGGCTCTGTGCTCCGTACCGGTCCTCCTGCTGGGAAAACCGACGCACGAGTACATGACATTCAAGAGAAGACGACGTCAAGGAGTGAGTTTGTGTTTGATTGAACTTTTGCCTTTGTATTTACAGTGAGCTGCATTTCCTGACATATATATATATTTTTAATTCTCCACTATCTCAGGACGATGACAGACGCCCCCTGGTGTCTGAGGAGAGCTCCATCAATACTCATCAAGGGGAGGTGGAGGGAGGCGGAGGAGGAGGAGATGAAGAAGAGGTAGAGCCATCATGAGTAACTTAATTCATGCTGACTGAACGGATGATGAAATCTGATCAGAGATGTATTCTTATGTTTTTTGTCTAACTATGTTTCATCTGTGTTGTCTGCTCTAGTTCGATGCTGCAGACGTGTTCATGCATCAGGCCATCCACACCATAGAGTACTGCTTGGGCTGCATCTCCAACACGGCCTCTTACCTCCGACTCTGGGCGCTCAGTTTGGCACATGCACGTCAGTGGCACACATACCGACACACACAAACACAATGTGCATCTTCATACTCACATGATGCGTACAGATGGACAGACTTCCTCTTTGAAACCAAACACACTCATACTACTCTTTTTTTTTGCCAGTTATTTATACAGATGATAGCTTAATGCCAGCCAGTCATGGTTATGTGATGGTGAGTTATTTGTGTTTCCACAGAGCTGTCAGAGGTGTTGTGGGTGATGGTGATGCGTATTGCCCTGAGGTGGTCCGGCTATGTAGGATCTGCAGTGCTTTTTGTTATTTTTGCCTTCTTTGCGGTGTTGACTGTCTCCATTCTACTGGTTATGGAGGGACTTTCAGCTTTCCTCCACGCGCTCCGTCTGCACTGGTAAGAATGACAGGAATGAAAACACAACAGGGGAACTGGCCCTGGTTAATTCAGGTGTCGCTTTTAAATGATCTGGAGAAATTACCAGATCAATGAGTCCTTAGGTCTAAACCTGCTAAACTCATTTTCAGATCCAAATGACTTCTTATATTAAAGGGAAGAACATGGTAAATGTTATTTGAAAGGAGAACATTGAGGGGTCTGCGAGGGGACGAAAAATCCAAATATGATGGTACTATTGGTAAAGATGAAGGTTAACAATTTAACCCTCTAAATTCCTTTTTTTCTTAAATAAATAAAATTAAAAGTCCTACCAAACCATATTTAAATGGAGAGCATCACCAAAACAATAATTTGTTTAAAAAAAAGTATGCATTCAGCTTAACATCCAGTTTGGAACGAAGTGTTCAGGATTGTTAGTGACAGAGTTGGAGAAATGATGTGGGTCGACAAAAAGCGATCATGTGTTGGAGTTTGTGTTTGCTGTTTGTTGTGAGCTGACTCTGCTTTTGTCTCCTGCAGGGTGGAGTTTCAGAACAAGTTCTACAGTGGGACAGGCTACAAGCTGAGCCCTTTCTCTTTCTCATCTATGATCAGTGGATCAGCTGCTATATGACCGGCCAAGTTATTAGTCAATATTGCCAAACTGTTAACTTATGTATATCATTGAGTACTTGGACTGCAACACTTAAGAATAACCCTGCTTAAACAGTGGTATTCTCCTGCCTGTTGGCAATAAAATGGTTTAATTGACTTGCACAGTGATTGCGATGGTATAGACTGTTATTTTTGCATCACAAGAATGAGAATGATTCCCTTTTATTAAGAATTACAATTACATTTATGAAATGAAAAACATACTTTTGTATCTCAGTGCTATTTTTTTCCACTCAGTGTTATGTAATGCTTTCTAATTACTCTTTCAGTAGCTTATGGGATAGTAATCATTTACTTCTCACTTAATAGAATTATTATAATCATCAACTATGAAAGGGAAAGTACAATTAATGAATCTATTCTGCAGTTTAAGGGAATGTGTGATTGCTGAACTGGTGTGTTGTACTTTAATAAGCCAGTCCCGTTGAATTCGTCAAATGACAGCAGGGAATAATCTCAAGGATGTTTATGAGCCAAAGGTACTTTCCACTCATTATCATGTCATGTCTTCCAAGCACAACACGCAACAGGTATTTATTGGTAGTACACATTTCCAGGTGCCTTACTGGAACTGAGTGCTTGTTTATTAATTTGGACATATAACACCATCCATTACCATGTCACTACTTTAAACAACACTCTGCTCTAGTCATTTGTCTCTTTTTCTGCTGGTTTGCACTGTAAAATCTGAACTGAAATTAAATTGTTTCTTGTTAAATTCTGTTGTGGGAAGTCATTCACTGAACACTGTTGTTGAGTCACACTACTCATATTGTACCTTTTATATCTTTGAATAATTGAAGTTGCCAGAGATAGAGGAAGCTCTTAAATCCTTCTTTTGAATATGACTCTAAGGAATAATACCACATTGTAAACGCATGGGAAAATACAACACATTTTATTATGAGTGAACTCATAGTGCTTTACATCTAAATGAAATACAAGTATTGTTAATGTTGCACTGAATATCTCACTGAAGAAAACGTTGAGCTGTTTATTATTTATAAATGTATAAAAACCAAAACATGCAAGAGATGTATGACATAATAAAATCATGATTAAGCTGTTGATTCATAAACAGTGGTTTAGGTGAAGCTAGTTTAAACTACATTATACGCTTATTTTGTAATACACAAACATGCAAGATTTTCAACAGACAGATAGTCATAGTCCATTATAAACACATGTATACTAGAGTAACAAACAAAATTGTATGAGTAAAGTATGATGAACGTACCTAAAAAATGGAAGCATTTTATTCGTTCTTCCAACATTGGAGATTATTGATTATAATAAATAGATGGGAAATCCCTCCATTCTTGATGAAGACGTGTAAGCGGAACTACAGTGCTTTAAGATGTTTCTATCAGTGCTGCTTTTGAAGTAACACGCAATAAACCGGATGTTGTCTGAATGTCAAAGATGGCGTCGGACATGTCACGCTGAGCAGCGGCTGCTCTGACAATGATATAACACAATATCAACATACTGTTGAACGTAGGGAGCTTTTAGTTTGTAGGGCAACCACCGCGGAGGAGAAGGAGGGGAGGAGGGGATGGCTCTGAGTGGATTAACCCGCTTTGGGCGTCAGTTCTTGGGTCAAATCCAGCGGTGTCGACCCGCTGGAGCTGCAAACCAGACAGGTGACTCACAGTACTCACAGGCAGGTGTTGTGGTGTTGTGGTTGTTTCCCTGTGTGTCAACGTGTAACAACACCGTGTTGTGTGTGTCCGTCCGCAGCAGCTCGGTGTCTCAGCCAGGCGGCCGCTCAGCCGGAGCCCCGAGAGGACGAGAATGAAGCCGTGAACCCGACGTTTGTGAACAGAAACCCCCGCAACCTGGAGCAGATGGCCCTGGCTGTGAAGGACCGGGGCTGGAAGACCACCTGGCCCCACCGCGAGTTTTACCACAGGTCCGTGTGTGTACGTGAGAGACAGAGACAGAGAGAGAGAGAGAGCAGGGAACAGTTATCTGAAAAAGTCACCTTCTTCTTAGATGAATTTCTCCTTGTTTTCATCAGTGTTTTAATTCAATATCAGAAATAAGCACTGCTTTGAGTTGATCACTGAAGTTGGTTTAAGATGTGCAAAGTTTTCATATAATGCATAACAGTGAAACAGTTTTTGGTATTGAACATGGATTTTTACTTTTAATTTTGCATACACATTTAAGATTTATATTATTTATTTTAAAAACTTCTATTACATATTATAGGCATAGATAATTCTCCATAAAGTGCTGAAAAACATTAACTTTCATGAGAATTTTTCAGGCGAACAGTAATTTTTTTTGTCTTTTTTGGGATGTTGAGGGTGATATCTTAAAATAGAGTTGCAGCAAGCCCCAGAATCTTTTTTTCCTGCCTTCCCCTATGTGTCAAGATATTCTCTGCCAAGTTTTATAGTTGTATGACTATAAAATATAGTTGTATGACTATTTATGCCTCTGTGTCTGTTTTTTTGCTTTGCCCCCTACTAGGTATATTCCATGCATGTTCTCATTTCCACTGTTTCTGTCTCTCTCTCCTCAGGTTGGTGTTTTTTCGCACCAACCACCATGTGACAGCACAGGTGTTCTCCAGCACTTCTCCTGTCCCAGTTTTGACCTGTTCTACCAAAGAGTGGGCGCTGAAACAGGAGCTGGTTTCCACGAGGTGTGTGGCAGCGTGTCAGGCGGTGGGCGACGTGCTGGCGCATCGATGTCAACAGGCCGGCATCACCAGGATGGTGTACAGGGCCATTCCTTGGGAGTACCGCTCTGATGCTGTGAGTACAGAAAAGTTTCTGATGGAGAATTTTTTTTTTTCGGTTTGTTTTATTTTTCTTTCACATGCTTCATGTTCATCATTTCCCTTTTTTTCTCTCTTTTATAGGTTCAGGCTTTCAGGAAAGGAATGAAGGACGGAGGAATCACGCTCAGTGAACCCAGAAGAAAATACATTGGGACCTAAACTTAGGTGTCATTCATTATATCTGTTGTTGTATTAAAATATCCCCTGTAACCCCCACCATATCTGCGTTGTGTTTATTATAACTGTACTGAGTGAATTACAATATAAAGATGGTTAGAATGAGCGCTGCAATGTCACTTATCCTTTTACTTTGTCATTTTTGATAAAATGTTTCTGATCCTAAGTGTTGTCTTATCTGGTGTTTAATTTCATCAAGAAGCAAATGGTTTGAGGATAATCATTTATTTTTCACTCATAGTGCTTGTTGTAAACAAGAGTGAGGTGCAGACAGTGGAAAGTTGTTCAACACAACAAGGCATAGAAATGTGGACTTCAGACTTTAGAAACTAGTCATTAACCATTTTGATCATAGTACAGCGTGACATTGGCTCAGGCAGTGGGAACAGTGTGTTGTGGGATTATAAAGTGCATGGGTTCTTTTCTTCTTTTAAATGGTGAACATGCAGATTAAATGTAAAGTAAGATGTAACCAGGGTTCATCAGGTTTTACCAGCATGAAATAAGAATTTTCCACATCAGCATCTGGTGATCATAAATCTGAAAGGAATGTATTGAATAATTTATCCATGAAATGTCCATATAAATACACGAGAAAACCCTGAACAATTTGCTCTCACAGGCAGGTATAAAAAAAAAAAAAAAACACACACACATAACATGCACCCAATTCATCAGCAATTGTGTGTCGGTACATATATAAACTGTATATATATCTGCATTATGCATACATGCAAATCCTTAGGAAGTCACATTTATACTGCAATCAAACCAAGTGAGAAACAATACAAGATACATACAATATTTGGCCACCACCTCGTAGTAAAAATATGAAAAACACCAGTCACGGAGTCGTATTTCATTCTCAGGTTGAAGGCACTCATATAGCCCTGGTGTTTAAACAGAATGAATCCAAATACAACAGGTGACTTTTTTTTTTTAACATACTGACTTGATGAAAAATTTTCATTTAAATATATATTCATTGGCACATTGGAATACATTGTTTGGCAAACAGGCTTTTGTCGTCACAAAACAGGTCCTAACTTGGTCCATAACATAATGCACAGCTTAGACAGTACAGTCCTCCCATCTGCGAGTAATGTACACTTGTTAAAACATAAAAATAAAATTCTAAAATGACATCTGATGCGCGAGAATGTGAAAATCCATCTACCTCTGACTGGCAGCATACAGTCTCAAATTTACAGAGAACAGTAATTGCATAGCATATCATCTCTAAACTGGTAATACAAGACTTTTAGAGGGGAAATGGTAAAAAGGGGAGCTTAAGGAAGAGGACACTACATGGAGGGAGAGGCTTCTACATCTGTCTGTGACAGGAGATGTTCTAAAAACACTGTATAAACCATAATAATACAACAATGTTTCAATCAAAATCCTTACGCTACTGATATTAACGCTGCAGCAGGATCCTTTCATAATTAGTTGATGACAAGAGAAATGCAATGAAAGTGCAATGATAATGACCTTCAAAATGTAAATTAAAACTTTCAGCATCAAAATAATGTGAACGGTTGGACTGAGTCAGAGCACAGCAGTGTATAAAAACCTTGGCATGTTACCAGAGACAAACCTTCAATTCTCATGTTGCAGACTTTTACCCCCAAACCATGTCTCCTTCACAGGACCCCCTCCCTTCCTGCTCTGTCATGTCCTCAGTCGTGTTAGGGTTTACTCTGACCTGCGTCTGGCAGGCTGCGCGGTTCAGGTGAAACATCCACGCACGCTCTCTGGTGAGTCAGACTTCGGCGCATGTTGCTTCGCTTCCTCGGCCTTGGAGACTGCCTCGGACTGCGGGGGAGCTTTGACAAGTATAATAAAGAAGCAAAGGAGTTACTTATAGAGTTGAACATGAGCACCGGGACTAGATCTGAGTAACGGATGGGCTGATTGGTGGAATATGAATTGGCAGATTTATTGAAAATCTAATATTAAGTGGTTAATTTTTTTTTTTGATATGAAACATGAAATACGTTAAGCTCAATCACCTGTTCACATCCCTTATCCTCATCATCCAGTTCACTGATGGACTGCATGAGGGAGAAGAGGTTCATCCTGCCGCTGCGATTAACACTCGAGGCAACCTGGAGATGAGACAGACAGATGACAAAAAAAACATCAAATAATTACGAAGGATACAGTTAAACGGGCAGATAGACATCATCTGCAGATTGTCTATTGTGTCATGCGACTTGCGTACCTTTTCTGGTTCATTTACAGTGATAACGGGATTGCCCTCTGGTTCCTGGCTGGTGTGAGACGTGGGAGCGGGTTCTTCAAACACCTGGTTGTGTTTGAAAAGATGAAAAAAAAAGTTGAAGCCATGAAGATTTAAAAACAAACAAACAAACAAAAAATCTGCTAATAAAATAAAATTGTTGTCACAAACTACCTCCACGTCTTCCTCTGATCCTTCCTTTTCATCCGGGCTGCCCAAATGTTTTTCATCAGGACTCTCTGCATCCACCTCTTCATCAAGTTCCTCATCCTCATCCTCATCCTCATCCTCTTCCTCTTCCTCTTCCTCTCCCGCCTTTCCTTCCTCCTTGCGCACTGACTTCTGCCTTTGGTCTCTCGACTTTCTCCTCCAAAGGTTGCTGTGACGCTGCTGGCTGCAATCATGAAAGGTACAGTCCTCACACGAGCCCGTAAATCAACATCAACAAAAAGTCAAACAGAGATAGTAAACAAGCAGAAAAAAAGTTGATATTTTACATTTCAGATCAGTATCTTTAAAAATGTGTCTAACCTTGCGTTGAGGATGCCATTGTAGGTCTGGAGCTGCTTCATGAAGCCGTCGTTGGGCTTAATGATGGACCGGCGCTCCCTGACGTAAGTCAACGCCACATCCAGGGGCCAGTGCTGCTGCTTCATGGCGTAGGCCATCACGGTGGACGCAGAGCGAGAAACGCCCATCTTGCAGTGCACCAGAACCGCCTGTCCACTCTTCCTGCAGCACACAGAGATCAGGAGAAGCTCACTCAGGGGTTTAGAGAGTTTGTTGTTGAGATGAGGCGTTGAGGTGGTGACAGTCACTGTTTCATAGTGTAATCCAAGGCTGCAGCTAGACAGCAGGTGGCAGCTCTGACAGCTATACTAATGAGTTGTGTTTCTACACAGGGCATGCAGAACATAAACCACTTCTTTTCAGTCTCATTCACAGATGTTCCTATGTCCTTGAAGAGCATATTAAAGGGATAGTTCATCCAAAATTCAAATTTCACTCATTATCTACCAGGGAGAAGTTTCAGAGTCCTCCGTGCCCAAAGTGTTGCTTTGCCGGAATCTCGCGTGATTTGCAGAGCGGAACTGGGAGTGAACTGGGTGTCAATGCAAATTGTGCGAGATTTGCACGGACACAGGCAAAGCAGTGAACTGAGCTTCCGCTACACACAAGCTTGAAATACAGACTTATTTAATTTTTTTCGGAACAATTTCTCATGTTGGGGCTTCAATACAAGAGGGACATTACAGACGAGCACTATGGAGGTATTTGGATGTTTTTTTGGTGTGTCTTTTTGGACAAAAAAAGTGAGCCCCGTTCGCAACCGTCATATGGACATGCAGTGCTGCACGGAGCCCCGCTGTAACGCCGAGAAGGCACGGAGGACTCTGAAACTTCTCCCAGCCCTTAGTCGACATGAGGGTGAGTAGATAATGAGAAATGAATGAAATTTGAATTTTAGGTGAACTATCCCTTTAATGTGCTTTAATACTCCAAGCTCTGGAGTTGTGATCGTCAGGGCAGCATGGGGAAGCAGAGAGTCCAAATGCAAAGCACTATTTTCGGATAATACAGTCAAGACGCTTCACAATTCAGTCTGAGCCTGTAGATATCGTTCACACAGCTTGAGCTGAGTGGAAATCTAAAGCTGCACTGGTGTGTGTAACAATGCAGGAGGTCATCATGGGCAGATTTACTGACTTTAAGTTCAATCAGAGCAGTTTCAAATGTATAAATGTTTGAATCTGGTAAATTGTCTATATGTGATGGCTGTTTGTTCGTCTCCAGTTGTAACCAACGTGTCTCTAATGTGTTTCAGGGCAACCTTGCTTGATCGATGAAGGTGTACGTGTCCGTCCAGTGGGGGAGCAGGTCGGTCGCCTCCACGTCATACACTCTGATGTTCATGTAAGTGAAGGATTCTGGGAAAAAGTTGTCGATCTCTCTCGTCACATTCAGGATGTAGCCGATACTGAAAAAAACATACAGACACAAACTTACAGAGGCACGGTGGTGACTCAGCAGAAAGACAATACACAATCCAGTGCTCAGTCTCCACATCATGAGACAACTGAAACTAGAGACAACAACAAGAATACACAGAGCCACGGAAAATGCTGCAGGTGAAAACACTGACTTGTTTTTCTGCAGCTCCTCAAAGTTAGCTGCGTTCCACTCGGAGCCCTGGAAACCAAAAGAGAGAGAGACGTTCAGTCGACAAAAAGAAAAGGGCCCGCACAGCCGTCCTCCCTATCACTGTCAACACACATCTCCCACAAAGAGGAAGTTACAGTCACATACAACATCCTGGTGAAAGCACACTTCCGTACATTTCCTGACCCAAGCACAAGAAAGGCCTCTCAAAATAAAAAGGTTAAAAAACAGGGCAATCGCTCACCAGATAAAGATAATCAAATATTTTGGAGGGTTTGTCCATTTGCGCCATGGTAACCAGGATCTCGTTGTCAATGTACTCCTTGTACGGTCTCATGTCGAAGCCTATCCTCGTCTCCAGGGCAGAGTGCACCTACGGCAGAGCAGAGGGAAGCTTATTTAACTCTGCCATCCTGCTCTTGTCGTCTTTATTCAGGCAGACGTCCTCTTCACATGTGCCCACATCTCACCATTTTAGATGTGAGGTTGTCCAGGTCTTCGGTCCTCATGATGTCTCGCAGGTGGTCTTTGATCAGCCTCTCGTTGGACATTCTGTCTGCAGAGCTTCACGTACAGGGAAAACAGATGATAACTTTTTATTTTATTTCAACATTTAAAGCGACAAACAGGGGAATTTAACTCACTTCATTTAATCAAGTACTAACACAGTTGTACTTGATGCTACTTAATACTATTTTACTACATTTCAGAAGGTAATTTGTCGATCAATAAGACTTCAGTATTCATTTTCAAAACGTACAAAACATAATAATATAACACTCATATGCTATTTAGCTATTTAGCTATTTATTTATTTGATATTCAGTTTTCTGTACTCCTCCTTATGTAGGATTTTGAATGTTGGACTAAATGTTGTGGGGCGTGTTGTATTTTTACTTTTACTACAATAAATATTTGTTCTACCTCTGGCAATGGAAGACAGTGCTTCAGTGCTTTACCAGGATAAAGGAGTAAGTAATAAACACTGATTTGACATTTAAACGGAACAGATGTTTACCTCTGCCCATTAATGTCCTTGCGGACTGACTCCAGGTCGTTCATGGCCTCCCATTCATTGAGGCAGAAGCGATCCGACTCGATGTACTTGTTGTAGTGCTGGGCCCACTCCAGGCCGCTGCCCGGGATCACCGCTGCCTTGACCGCCCGCTCGCAGCAGCCGTGCAAGACCTGCAGCACTGACCTTACAAAAGAGGGCAGAGAGTCAGGATGGTAATGTCACTACATGAAATCAAGGATAGTTAAAAAAAAAAAAAAAAAAAAAGCAGAGGAGCTCTTGATGAGTTACTGTAGGATGGACATTTATACCTAATGTTGTTACCATGGGGTTGGCATTTTACTCACCACATGGTCTGCATGGAGACAGGCTTAAAAATTCTGGTTTCTTCAGCTGAGGTCACACTAAAACCACTGTGAACAAAAGACACAAACATGAACTGCGATAATTAAGTCAGAGGAAGCATAAGACACGAAAGAGAAAAAGGGGAAGTCACAATGATAAGAAGCATTATGAGAAATGTTCCAAGTAGTGACTGACAATGCAGAGCAAGATTTTCAGATAGTGTACAAATAAAATATAAGGAGTGTGTGTGTGTGTGTGTGTGTGTGTGTGTGTGTGTGTGTGTGTGAGAGAGATAAATTAGCACATTCGGAGGTGTGATCCAGCCTGACGGGGGAGAACATGCTGGTGTGACATGGCAGCCGGTCAAAGACTCTTGTGTGACAATCAGCGTGTGACGGCAGATTAGTTAAAACACCGTAGTTGTCAGCAGAGCCGCCGCACCATGTGATCCTGACTGTTTTTAGACTTGCTAACTCTTAGTTTCACTGTGTTCCTCTCTACATCCTCATTAGTTGCCACATTTATGACGAAAACTGTGATGTGAGGGGGAAAAAAAATGTACTGACTGAAACTGAGCTGGAGTGAATTATTTTGGGGCTGTGGACTACAATGCAACCAGCAGCTAAACTCTCACTGACCTTTAAGCACCGACACCGAATGAAACCAACAATACCTCACTTCCAAAAACATATGACCTCTATGCTTATGTAAGGCTCTCAGTGAGGGATAGGAGCAGTTGCAATTCATGGAAAAATGATTTAACTCCATAAATAGTCATTACTCATTCTCATTATCTCTGGCCAGAATCCCAGACATCAAGCTGCACCGTCTGTGCTGCTGCCTCACAAATTCCCCGTTTCTTGGGCTTTTTTCAACACACAACATTTAAAAATGTCTCATACCCGTCTCCATCGAGATACACCTGCGTGTCGCTCCATACTGGCAGAACCAGGCCGATGGTGCACTGATCGCTGCAAAAGAGGCAGTAAGGACGTTTTAAAAGGTTCAGTCTGATCCTGGAATTGTTAATTGATCGGATATATTATCTTGTGCTCTCTTCGTGAAACAGTACGCCAGCATCTTGGTTACACTAACCTGTCTGAGTTGGGGAAATCCATGCCCAGCAGGATGCTCTCGTGCTTGCTGCCAAGGGTGGAAACGACGATCAGGTACCTGACTCTGACGGGGCTGGCCGACTCCAGCTGCACCGCCTGCAGCAGCGGGGAGAAGCAGCGAGACGACATATGAGACATTGAGAAAGGCAACAGGACTGATAGTCTGTAAAAAAAAAAAATCGGTAACACTTTATAATAAGTACACACTATTGAGCTTTAAATACTGACTTCATCACATGAATACTCATGAGTATGTAGTTTATAAACACAGTTATATAGTCTTACTCATCATTGATAAGAACTATCTGTATTAATAAACTACATACTAATGAGTATTCATGCGTTATAAATGATGAATTCAGTATTTATTAATGCTTAACTAATGCTCAATAGTGTGTACTTATAAAGTGTTACCAAAAAATCGATGTATTTTATCTTTCCTCTGATGTCTGGAGTTACGCAATAACTCAATAAAGCCGCTTGATAATACACAGGGCAAAATATCCTGTGCCATCTATTTCCTTTGGCCTTCCTGAGAAAATCAAATCAAGGAAGTCAGTGTTGTGTTTACAGAGAAACCCAGACACTGGCTAGAGTCCACTTAAAGGACCATACCTGTGTTTCTTTACACTTGTTTTTAGCCCATTGACTTGTGTGCTTAAATTGATTGAGAATTTTATTCCTGGGAAATTGATCACACTGAATTATCATGAGTGAACTCAACAACAACATACTGACGTTTTGACCTTTACCTGAGAAATTATTTCAACTGTCAAAAGACTATGTGTGTTTTAGGAGTCGGGTTTTCCTGCGTGATGTTTCCACAGGTTTTCCCGACCTGATTTGCAACGTGTGTGTGGAGACATGAGGCCTCACCAGCTTGACGCTGTCTTCTGGTCTGAGCTGTTCAATCATGGCGTGGAGGTGTCGGTGCCGCGTGTCTGACGCTCCGCCGCCCTGCTTCACGGGAGAAGTCTCAGTGGGAGACGTCTCCTCATGAGGACCCAGTCCCTCGCCCTCTTCCAGCAGAAGGACCGCCCCCTTCACAAGGGCAAAGCTCTCCCTGGAGGTCAACGGACAGTGAGTTAGTGCAACAATGCTGTTTTTTTTTTTCCATGTGTAAATTAAATGATGAAACCAGAGACAACATGGAGGATGCATTCCTACCTTTTCTGAAGTCTCCCTCTTCTTTGGAGGCTTTCATCCTTAGGAAATAAAATAAATCAAAGAGAGACTCAGACAGGAACACACAAACATTTAGCCCCTGTTGTATGTGTGTGTGTGTGTGTGTGTGTGTGTGTGTTGTTGTGCAAAACCTACATTATGCCATTTCACACATTTTTTTTTTTTTTACAAGTGATGTTGTTTATCTCTTTTTACCACAGTTATCAGGGTCTTTTCAATGCAGTCAAGCTGCAGAGTTTCTGTGTCAAGCTGCAGAGTTTCTGTGTCAAAATGATCATATGCCACATCCCAAAGAAAGTCGTCAGTAAATGTTGGAGCTGCACAACACTAATTACTGTAAGACAATGCCGCTCACTGTTTCTAATGTTCCCAAATGGGCACATTTCTAACTTGATGAAGACAAATGTGTTTAAACACTATAACAAGCTTTCTAGGGCATCGGTGGGAGTGTGTGTGTGTGTGTGTGTGTGTGTGTGTGTGTGTGTGTGTGTGTGTGTGTGTGTGTGTGTGTGTGTGTGTGATGTTTTTCCTGTTGCGAGTGTGAAACACAAACAACCGGAATAAAATTTCAGTCACTTTCTTGGGTGAAATGTGGTGCAACACAGATAAGGTGCAGTGGAAGACAGGCAAAAGGAGTGATATGTAAGTAGAGGGAAGCGGACACTACGGGGGGAAAGATAAAAACAAAGAGACTGGCAGAGCAGAGAAAAAGGAGGATATAGGGAGAAATTCAATAGAATAAGTGTAGGGGGTGGATTAGCACTAAGGGGTTACAGAGAAACAAACTTGAGACAGTAACGTTACCTGTTACGCAACTGACAAGTCCAGACAGAGTCAAGAAAAAAAAAACAGAAATTAAAGAGGAGAAGTGGGCAGGAGCCAGGAGAGGAACGATGAGGGTTTGAAGAAGAAGAAAAGGAGAGAACACAAGTTTAGATAGTAGAGTGATTAGATTCTGTGACAAAATATGCAAAGAAAATGCGACTTGGACCTACAGTCAGGTCCTCTGTGGTTTAAGAGAGAAGCAAAGCCTTTAACATGAAGTTAAATCATCTCAATGAAAGAATGAGAGAAGATAAAGTTACAGACAGAGGCTGATGATACAGTGTTTGTATGATTGTATGTATTTAGCTCCGGTGACAGTGATTCAATCAGTCTCCGACAACAAGGCTGTGATGAAATGCGACTGTGGTGACCATTCATCTATGGCATGTTTGCAATCACATCCCTGGCAACAGCTCTAAAAACAAAACAGCCTAATTATCATTTAGGCAAATACACTGATCATATCCACAAACGGGACAGATTCAGGAACAACTGCTGAGATGCAAAGGTCCCAACAAAAAAACAGCTCACACCGTTCTGAATCACTCTCACTGAAGCAAAGTGTAAACAATGATTTGTCTGAGGATATGATGCAAAATGCCTGACTTGTTTGCGTATGCGACGAGGTGTGTGGGGATGAGCGAAACTCACCGGAGCGGCGGCGAGGGATGGGAGCCTGTGCAGGGTCAACAGAGCCATTGCACATTAGATGGTCTACCTCCAGTAAACCTGCTGCTGCTACTGCTGGCAGGCTCAGACAGGCTCTGCAGGTTCCTCAGCCAGAAGCGTGTAGTGGGCGGAGCAAATACTGGTGGTTTTCTTCTGGAGCGACACACGAATATTTGGGTTTGATTACACCAAATAAATAGGCTTTGTATTAGAGATAAAGAAGGCCGAGGACACCCAGGTGTTTGGTTCAGGGTGTTGCATAATCGGGAGGGAACAGTTTTCAAAATCATTTCATAGTTTAATCTAATGGAGGTGGCCTTAGGCAACAGGAGGGTACACAACACACATACCATGAGTTACATACAGTACTAGATTTTGCCTTAGCTCTGGTTTGCACTAGGCCAAACTTGCTTGATGACTTAGTAGATGTGTTTATTACATAGTTGTGATGAAGTACTTTGACTTGTTTGTTATTCACCTTATAAAAGCAGTGTTAAGTAAACATTTTATCCACTTCCGTTAAGATATAAAGCCTTTTTGAATTCCATTTTAAGAAGATGTCATAAGAATATTTTAAAGTTTATGTTATGCACATAGTAGAAAAAATGCAAATAGTCTAAACAGAAATGAAACTGCACTGGCAGTACGCCAAACATTTATTATTAGTAGGTTATAGCTGTTATGTAATAACCCAACAGATAATCCAGGAAGACAGTAAAACATTTACATAAATAAAAGATTGAAGACTAAAATGATATGTACTTAATACCTGCATTTAAGAATGTGCCTCAAATCATTATCAAAATAAAACCAAGAAGAAAACCAAGAATAAGAACATTTATGTAGTTTAGCACATATTTAATACAGGTTATAATTGGATCTGGCCATCACAGGTTTTGTGGAGTGTGTTCACACCACTGTGGTGACGCCTGCGTTATATGACAGCAATTCCGTGATAAGGCTTCAGCTCGTTGCACTGCTGGATCCTACTTTACTTTATATCCTCAACCAGTGAAGGAATCACAGCCGAGTGATTTGCTCCTGTCTGTCTGCTGAGCAGAAAACACAGTCGCGCTTCGTTACTGCACCAAACCACAGACAGCAGCAGCAGCAGCAGCAGCAGCAGCAGAGACAGTGAAGCCTTTACAGCCAGTCGGAGCTAACAGCTGACCGCTGCCCTGGCTGAAGGCTGCACACACACACACACACACAGCACGGGTAAATAATTCAAAACTCCCAAAACAAGACAAACTTCTCACCTTTTCCAGACCGGGCTCCCGCTCCTGTATCCTGCTCTGGGGACGACTAGTTTGGAGCTCCTTATTCCGCCCTTTGTTGTGTTTCGAGCAGCAGGGAGAGGACTTCACCATCTACAGCCCAGCGCCTTCCCCAGCCGAGAGCACCGTGTATGGGAGGTGACCGCGACGTCACGACGCACGCAACCGTTAACGTGGGGGGGGGTAGAAAATAGAAATAAATCATGTTTCTTATTATATGCTGGCTGCTAGTGCTTGTAAAATCCCTTTCAGACCCTGTCAGTGTTATATTGTATACTATTTGATTACTGTATTACTCCATATATCTATGTAAAACTTATTTTAACATTACAAGCAGTTGACATCCTCTCCGATGTAATGTGACAGACTCAATCCATAGGCTGTTAATTCATAATTTTTGTTTTAATATGTAACATCTTAATTTATCATGTAAAATAGTTTTGCAGTTAAATTATAAAGTTCATAAAAAATATAATAAGCTACTGTACTTGAGTAGCCTTACATTACAGCTTTCAGGGTTGAATCTTTTCAATGCGCATGCGCCGCGCGGCCATCGGCAGGAGTTTGTCCGCTCCTTCTCTTTTACACGAACCCAGGAAGCAGAATCCGAGACTTGTCAACATGCCCTTACTAGGATGAGATGAGGAGAGAGATCACAACTTGTTCCCAAATTAATACATAAAGAAAACAGTTGATCGGCGCAGATCTAAGTCTCACTGAACTGATAACTAATTACGTCTAATTGATTTAACCTGTTATAGCCGCTTTTACTCTGACAGCCTCACCGACAGCACGGCAGACGCGACATAAGTTTTATTTTTATCCCGGACATTTCATTTGATCTGATTTGCGCAGAAAACACGTCAATCAGTGACAAAGATAACAGATCAGACCCACCCACCCATTTAAAGTAGCTACAGCTACGCGCAAGCGCACTGACGTAAAATGAAAGTACTTCCTGGTGTGTGTGTGTGGAGGGGGCATGTGAAGTAAACTGCCTTTACAGTGAGCGGTGCAGGCACTGAAGGTAAAAACAGCTCAAGTACTGTATCCTCCTCAGGATCTAGGCAGTGACACGTGGGATGAAAGCAGCTGGAAAACTCATGAAGGTTTTCGTGACGAGGCGCATCCCGCAGGAGGGGATGAAGATCCTGTCAGCGGCCGCAGAGTAGGAACTAGTCCTGACATTGGCTAAGTAGTTGTGTTTAACAGGCGTGTGTGTGTGTGTGTGTGTGTGTGTGTGTGTGTGTGTGTGTGTGTGTGTGTGTGTGTGTGTGTGTGTGTGTCCTTCACAGCAGCCACTTCTGCAACCAGGGTCTACATATTTAACCCTTTGACCTTTTAGAGTAACACACACACACTCCACCACAGTTTCCCATCAGATCTGATGCTTTTTTGTCTAAATCAGCCTGTGCACCTGACCGACAGCCACCATGTCCCTCTGTGTCTCCACGCAAACAGCTGTGAGGTGTCTCTGTGGGACTCGGATGAACCTGTGCCCAAAGCGGAGCTCCTGAAAGGAGTGCAGGGAGCTCACGGTCTGCTGTGTCTGCTGTCGGACAAGATCGATGCCGAGGTTCTGGATGCTGCAGGTAACTCCTCATCTACTCATCTGTGGGATCAGTTGACTGTAAGATCCATCCACTATCAGTATCAGACTTGTGTCTTTCAGTCTTCCACTACTTTATTATTAGCTATTTACTCTGTTTGTATTTCTTGTTGTGGTATGTTGTGACTGGTTCTGTGAGAGCAGTTGACCATATCTGAATTTCCCTTGGGATTAAAAGTACATAATCATCATCATCAGTATTGGTTTCCAAGGAGAGCTAGGTCTTTTCAAAAATTACATTTCAAAGTACTTGCACATACAGTAATGAGCATATATTTTACTTTTCACTACACCACATTAATTTAATAACTTCAGCTGCCACTTCCTTTCAGGTGTCGATGATAATATAAAATACAATCCACCAATAAACAACGACCATATTTATTACCCTGGGGGAAATCGACAAGCTGCCCTGCTGCATATAAAGTAATTAAGTACCCACATTTGTATTTTGCAATATTAAAGTGGTGTACATATGTTGCTAGGTTATAATTATCAGAATATTACACTGCTGTAAAACAATACAGAAATTGATCGTCCTGTATAAAGAGTAGTTTTATTTCAGGTACCTTCCATAAACGGATACATATGCTTCAAATTGTACACACCCAACTTTAATTAGTTTTGTATGGATACATGATGCTATCGATCATTATCAGCTCATTGTTTAATCCACTTGTTGTGTAAACTTTAAAACATATCAAACAGTACAGACAAAGGGACTTTTTTCTTTACCTTGACATGTTTCAACGGCTACACGCAGTCAGGAAGACTGTTTGTCCTTTGTCTGTTTAAAACAAACAAAAACTCTAAATGAAAACAAGAAGACAAAATGAATGTAGTCACCAAACAGTAGTACCAGTCTATTTGTGTGTGTCTAGATTTCAGTGTTTCAGCTCTTCTCTGTCTGATCACAGGGCCGAACCTGAAGGTTATCAGCACCCTGTCAGTGGGGTTTGACCACATGGCCATCAGTGAAATAAAAAAACGGTAGGTTGCATAATAAAGCTCATTTAGCTCATATACTTAAGAAACCAACCTTTAACATGTAAGATGAAGTGCCACGTGGCCTATAAATGACACTGCTGTGTGTTTTCTGCAGTGGGATACGTGTTGGATACACTCCAGATGTGCTGACTGATGCCACAGCTGAGCTGACTGTAGCTCTGCTGCTCGCCACCGCTCGCAGACTACCAGAGGGAGTGGAGGAGGTCAAAAAGTCAGTCTCACCAAGTTACACATTTACACCTTATCAGTGTTTTCTTTCATTGTCATTGTACATCTGTAACTTATAAACAAAGAGTATAAAGTAATTGCCTTAATTAAGCCTCACACTGTTCCTCTGGTCCTCCCCCAGTGGCGGCTGGAGCTCGTGGAAGCCTCTCTGGCTCTGTGGTTACGGTCTCTCTGGCAGCACAGTGGGAGTCATCGGACTGGGACGTATCGGTGAGGCTTTCTGTTGTTGCTCCATTTGCTTTGGCATGTGACTGAATCCCGGAGCCAAATCCCAGGCTGACATATCTAACCAGCGACATGTGACCCGCATGGTTTGTGACCTGTGGGTAAGCGCATAGCGGATTGTGATTGTGTTTGTGTTCAGGTATGGCCATTGCTCAGAGACTTATGCCCTTTGGAGTGAAGAGGCTGCTGTACTCTGGGAGAACTGCCAAATCCTATGCCGCAGAGGTGCGTGGAGAGTTTGGTAAGCAAGAGGACGGGTCAGAGGGCGTAAAAATGTAATATCATATCGTTGTCCAACAAAAATAAGGGCTTTTGAAGGCTTATCTGATTCGTCTCCTCCCCGTCTCTTTTTCCTCTGTCCATCAGTTCCTCTGGACACACTTGTGTCTGAGAGCGACTTTATAGTTGTTTCCTGCTCCCTGACACCGGAAACCCAGGGGCTGTGTGACAAGGCCTTCTTCAGCAAGATGAAGAATACGGCTGTCTTCATCAACTCAAGCAGGTAAAACCTCCAAAGCATCACAAAGCGGAGTGAGAAAAGCATCAGTTTGGATGTACAGTGGAGAAAATAAGTATTTGATCCCCTGCTAGTTTTGGCCCTTATTTCACTAAATTAAATTATACCCTTTATATGATGATATTATTTCTGGATGTTTTATTGATATGCTGTCTCTTTCTGTTGAAATAAACTTACCATAAAAACTACAGACAGTGCATTATTTTGTAGGGGAGCGAAGTTGCAAAATCAGCAGGGGACCAAGCAATTTCCCCATTGTATATACACTCATGGACTTCTTAATGGCTGTAGATGCTTCTCATGCATCTTCTGACAACATAGAGTAATGTGGAAATACATAATGAGGTGAGTTGTTGTTTCAGGGGGGCTGTAGTGAACCAGGAGGATCTGTACGAGGCTTTGAGCAGCGGTCAGATTGCTGCAGCCGGACTGGATGTCACGACACCTGAGCCGCTCCCGACAACCCACCCTCTCCTCACACTGAAAAACTGTGGTGAGTATATGTAATATCTAAAAAATATCTTCTTCTTTTTTGTCTCTTTTCCCACTTTGCCTCCTGATTTCATTTGCCAATTCTTTTATTTCCTCTCCTCCCCTCTCTTGTGAAGTGGTGTTGCCGCACATCGGCAGCGCCACCTACTCCACCAGGGGC
This sequence comes from Trachurus japonicus, assembly GCF_045865225.1. Classification (NCBI taxonomy): domain Eukaryota; kingdom Metazoa; phylum Chordata; class Actinopteri; order Carangiformes; family Carangidae; genus Trachurus; species Trachurus japonicus. Next base: position 20,241,912 of record NC_140916.1, on the reverse strand, counting down.
ATCATGTCGGCCTTGGCAGCGCGAAACCTGCTGGGTGGTTTACAGGGCACGGAGATGCCCAGTGAACTCACCATGTAGAGACCTGAAGCCAAGCCACTGTGCCTACTGCCTCCTCTGGTGCTGTGTGGATATCACTGGTCTGATAACGGTCTCTGGTGTGAGATCAAAGCAGCCAGGGGATGAAAAGAATAGAAAAAATATATACTAATTTAGCTCAGATATTCTCAGATGTGTTTACATCGATTCTTAACTTGGTAGTTTATTTCAACCTGTCACAGGTAGACAGAATTGCACTTTCAAGCAGAGTGAGTGTTTTTGAGGAAGGGAATGCTCAGCTCAAGGTTCAGTCACTTCATGTTTCAAGTTCATGAAAGAAAAAGAGGATAATGAATAAACTGTGAACACTCCCTAACCTTAGTCCTTATCAAAAACACTCTGTACATGCCTACTTTATTGTGCAGTTGCCATTGAACTGTAAAAACCATCTCACTCCATAATTTGCATTAAAATGTTTCCTTAAAGATAAAATCAGTGGTTTATCTCATTCTGCATGCAGTGCCTGTTGATCTGTGCTTTATTCTAACAATAAGGATCCATGTCTTTTGTGCAACACTCCAGTTTGGCTTGGAATAGAAATTTACTTTCTGATTAAAACTGATTTGTAGAAATATAAAAATGTGGGGCGTCATTTAGCTCAGTTGGTACAGCAGGTGCCCAATATGCAGAGGTTATAGTCCTCGCTGCAGCCGGCCCTCTATCAAAACCATACAGTCTATATAGCATATCATTCCCCCTCTCTCTTCCTCCCATTTCCTGTCTCTCTCTCGACTATACTATTGATTACAGGCGAAAAAATAATATAAAAACGTGTTCATTTGTTCTAAAAGCAGATTTGAGATCAATAAAAATCAGCAAGTGCATTATTTATTCTCATCAGTCCTCCAATCATGATAGAAACCATGTTTGAGAATAGTTTTAGTGCATTTCACATGTGATGGCTACATAATGTTTCAATTGTCACAGCATGGTTTACATTTTTTTTTAATAACTTTATAACATTTGCAAATGGACTTTGATTTCATGGGACATAAAATTAAAAAAATTGAATTGATACCCTGTTTGGGATTCATTAATAATAATATCCACAGGTTTATGTAAGACCAAGAGGTCAGAGCAGAGCGTCTGTGAATGACTGCTCGTCTTTCCAGTTCAGACAGGTGTTCTTCGAGTGCTTGTAAAGATGGGAGGACTGGCTGAAGCGTTTGCCGCACTTAGGACAGGGATAGGGTTTTTCTCCCGTGTGGACGCGAATGTGCTTCTTACAGTCGGTCAGGTTCATGAAGGTCTTGCAGCAGATGTTGCAGGCGTACTTCTTCTCCCCTTCCACTAACAGCACGTGGTCCTCAGCGGCTGCTTTCTTGCACTTGGACAGAACGTCGTCCGAAGCCCTGGTCAGACTCGGCCGGTCGGCGGCGTCCCCGGGGGACGAGGACGGATCGGCGCCCGCCTCCGACCCGGGCGGCACTTTCGGGGCGATGCGACGGAAGGTTGTCGCCCCTGAGCTCTTCCCAACTCTAGAGGGCTGGACGATGGAGGCCTCCAGAGTGAGACCAGGCGTGATGCCGCTCAGAAACCCTGTCAGTGTGTTCTGAGTGGGTTGCAGGATGAGCGTGTCGCTAAACCCGGGGCTTTGAGTGGGGAGAAGCTGCTGCAGAGGGACGGATGTCACTGGGAAAACAAGGGAGGAGGAGGGATCGGAGGACTGAGCGGAAGGTGTACTATTTGCTTCTTCTGAGTCGTGGAACGGTTCGTCTATGTCGTCGGGAGCCGCGGGAGCTTTGCTGGCGGCGGCGGCGGCTGCGGTGGCGGCAGCTGTGAGGCTCGCCAGGCTGTCTTCTTCTTCCAGAGCTCCCATTACACTTTCAGCACCGGGGTTAAGGAAGCAGGAGAAGGCCAGCTCCGACAGGCTGTCCAGGCCTTCGCCGTCTACAGAGTCCTCGCCTAAGCCTCCATCCTGTCCGTGTGCATGATCGGTGTGAAGGTCTGCACACAGCGGAGACTGTAGAGAGCCACCGCCTCCCTCTGTGGCTGCCGTGTCCGTTTTCTCATCGTTTACTTGTGCGTTCAAATCGTCCATGCAGTCTTGTTGCGCCGGAGACGGAGGAGAATCTAAATCTGGGGAATATGTGCTTAGATTTTCCTTCTTCACCTCAACCACCTCCATCTTTAGCTCCGTTCCATCCTCCTCTCCTTCTTCTCCCACCTTTACCTTAACCACCGTGTCTCCACCTGTATCTCTACTCTTCTCCCACGCGCCCACGCCTCCCGTGCTGCTGCTGTCCGACTGGCTCGGCAGCTGGACTTCCTCTGACTCTCCCTTGGTCGCTCCGTATTTCTCCTCCACCTCCTCGCCCTGGTTCTCCCATAGTCCGTCGGTCGTCTTCAGGCAGTCTGGGGACTGTAGATCTTCTCCCCCGTCCTCTGCGCTGACGGTGCTCCTGCTGGTCACGGTCGGTGAGCACTCCTTGTAGCTCCCTCCAGACAGCCTGCAGCTTCTCTTCCTGCCACTCAGCCGGTCTTCTTGTGACTTTCTTTTACATCTGGATGGAGCTGCTGCTGCTGCTGCTGCTGCTGCTGCTGCTGCACCCTGCTGTTCACCGCTGACTCCCCTCCTCGCCCTCTGGTCCTCAACTCCACCTGACTGGCTCACCTCAACTCCCACTTCCTCTTCATCCACGTCCTCCTCCATAGCAGATGTCACCTGTTGAAGCATGGGTGACCTTTCTGCCTGAGAGGGGGGGCACTGCTGCTGCTGCTGCTGTTGCACTGACCTCCATCCTTTAGGTGCTGAGGATGGGAAGTTTTTCCTGGACAGGTGGAGCTTGCACGCCTTCACCACAGTGTTAAGGTGCAGGTGTGAGGCTGCCAACAGCACATCCATGGCATTAGAGGCCCCGAGAGAGAGGGTGGAGGTGTAGATCATCTCCAACAGGGTGGAGAAGGCTTCGGGGGTCACCACCTCTGGATCTAGCTCTATCACGCTGGGGCCTCCGCCTTCGCCTCTGTCGACTCTCACTCCTCCGATCTCATCTGCGCCGTCACTGGAGCTCAGAAGAGCCCTGAAGTGGGAGCTGCACGCTGCCAGGATGGAGCCGTGAGCCTGGAAGCTCTGACCTCCCACCACCACCACACAGTCACACAGCTGAGCATGGAGCCGCTGGTGGTTGAGCTGCTTGAAAATGTGCTGGAAATGACCTGGGAAATCCATGATGTGGTTCAGTCAGTGTGGTTGTTCACTCTTTGATGTGCTGCTGCTGCTGCTGATGATGATGGTGGAGCACTAACACAGTGAAGGCCATTGTCAGAAACTGCCCAGCTGCTCAGGAACTGGACACGCCTCTCCTCTTTATCCGAGTCCCATCGGTTTTGAACGGCATCAGGCAGACCGGACCCTGACTCATTTCACAGCAGCCTACCTCCGTTGTGGTGCACGGTGGTTCATTGTCCGCTGCAGCCCGGTTTCCTGAGGGATGCTCTGGAGTATGGGCGGGCCTGGTCCAACAATAACGCGGAAAGATGCGACGCCGGCTTGGGCTTTGTCTCCGCGGACAGTCCGCTGTATCCGCAGCGGCTCCTCTGCGGCTGCAGCTCGGACACAATACCCAGCCTTGTTGTTGTGGCCCTTTACACTTGACTCTAATGTGTCTGCTACACAGCGCTCATACAACCAGACTTACATACAACCAGCATCGATGGTCGACGTCGGTCTCCATCACTTTACTCTCGTCTATCCTCAGAATAAAACACTGCCCCCAGCTGGTGGTTTTAGGGAAGTACACCTCAGCTGTTCTGTGACGCTCAGCTGAATTAAAAAAGATTTTTTTCACCATTTAACCTCTGTCAGTCTAATACAGTGTAAAGGAAACTCTTTCAAATATGCTTAAGTTAAATTAAAAACGTTTCTGACATGTTAATTTCTCAGACAACATCACAGGTTCATCACTCTAGTAAAACATCTTATGTAAAACATGTTATATGACCATTTTGTTGTCTGTGAATTAAGAGTGCTAGTAAGCTTTGGCAAGCTGGCAATTAATGATCTTTGTATCTTTCTAAATATGAGGAGGACTTAGTGAATCTCTAATTAAGAGAAAGGGAAAACTATTTCTCAATATTTCTTTGCAGAAATGAAATGCATGCAGTGCATTGAAACTAAGAGCTCTACACTTACGGTAAACTGTCTTTTGCAGACCTACAGTACTAGGATGATGATACACATTACTAGCATCAAGACAAACACAGCAAGTCATCCGCTGTGGGTGAGTCAGTTATTAAGTGTAAGGATGTATCATGTTCACCAGTGATCAAATTATATATAAAATACAACCAAAATGATGAATAATTCCTGGCAGATTAAACATACGGTAGTTTCATCTTTAATGTGTGATAAAGCAGCACGTTATCAAACAGCCCATTCAACAATGATCACAATGTATTTAACAAAAAGAGGACACAATAAGAAACAAGACTAGAAATGAGAGCAAATGTTGTTTTCTCCGGTGCAGTGATGGACAGACACTAGACGTCTCCCACAGGGTGTACCGTCGTGGCCCCAGGCGTCTGCTCATGGTGATGGTCCACACTGACTCTGGTGCAGCAAACTCCCAGTGGATGGATGGAGGAGTGAACCAGACACCCCACTCATATGCTGTCCAGCTTCTTTAACACATATGGAGCTGTGAGCACAGAGAACACACACATTATTATTATTATCATTATTATTATTATTATCAAGGACCTCCTAATGCAGCTTTGCATGTAGACAACATCTATAGTGTGTAAAATAGGCCTATAGTGACAATCATGGCATATTGAATCCTCTGTATGTTTAATGACAGCTATTATAATATTGATGTGATGCTACATCCTAGAAAACTACATTTCACTGAGCTGTTGACGCATCAACATGACAAATAAGTACGCGAGAAACCCTCCTCACTAGTGTCCGTAGTGTCAGTATTTGGCTAAATGTCAGTGTCACCTGTCTGTACTCACTGGCTCTGAGAAGGGCAACGTAAATCAGGAAGTTTCTCAAAGATGAGATCACGTCTTGTCGCATTTTCTTCTTCATCTCCTCCGGGTCCATTTTGGGTCCGAGTCCTTCCAGTTTGAACATCGTCGCTGTGGTTTTTGATCGGGTTTTATCTAAACAAGCCGCCTTCGCTGGTAGCAATTTTTCACCGTTTCGGGAGCATGGATGTTGTAATCTAAACCGGAAATACGTAAGGCGGAAGTGACGGCGTCGACGGCACGCACCGAGGGACATACCGCACGAAGACACCAGAACGCAAGAATTTAATCTGGCACTTACAAATGTAATAATTGGAATAGTATTAGCCAATATAGGCTACTTATTATATTATAGCTTATAATATTATTTGAGTTTTTAATTTTGAAATGATTTTAAGAGTATAATTATTATTTATTAATAATCTCTCCTTGAATAATCAGTTTCTTTATGTTGTAGTTTATTATTGTGTTAGTCAAGGGAGGAAAAGCTGTAAACAAAGCGTATTAAATCAGTCACATTCGGCTTAATGGTGCATGCTACATAAATGATAATATATATGTGACTGAGAAGTGAGACATATTCTATTGCAGTAGACAATAACTACAAAACATTAGGCTACTTGAAAATCAGCTTTTGATATTGTCAAATCAACCCAGGGAACACTTGGCCAAATATGTGCACTGCTCCCACTGACCCTCTGGACATTTGTGTAAAAACAAACTGATTCACATTTGACACAGGACAGGTAGTTGGCCCACCCTACTACTACTACTACTACTACTACTACTGGGCTGCTAGCCCACTACAAATAATAATAGTAGTAGTTATAAGCATAATTATAATAATTATCAGAATAATCCATTATTATTATTATTATTATTATTATTATTATTATTATTATTATTGTTATTATTTGTAGTATATAGCCTAACACATCCCGTTAGACTTCATAAATAAAATAAAGGTGAAGTCATTATGAATAAAGGTGAATAAAGCGAAAATAAAAAAACAAAACAAAACAAAAAAAACATTCCTGACACCATAATAATAGGAAATTTTATTAATATTATTATTATAACTTGGCTATTCTTCTTCTATAGAAAATGCTCATTATCATCATTATTGTCTTATTTTCATTTGTATTAGATGTAACTAAGTGACCTTGCGGAGGAGGGGTAGAGTAGGGGTCCTCTGGGCAGACAGCGGAGGAGGAGAGACGAACAGAGGGAGGGGGCTGAGTTATTTCTGAGCTCAGGGCCGAGGATTAGGCAGGGAGCAGTCCCAGTACGATGACAGCATCCAGCATAGAGCCAACCCCCCCTTCACACACCACATCACCACCATCATCCGGCCCGGGAGGACGCCGCGGATATTTTTGAGTGAGAAACCTCCTTTTCCCCTCAAAATCCTCCGCATCACTGATCCTTTTTGGGGGGACAGCCCTCCCAGACTCCCGGTCCGTCTGTCTCCTCCTCAGACCACGAGGTGAGTTTTCTCGGTATTTCCCGGTGTTATTGTCTGATGATGAAGGAGCGCCCCGGCTGTGAACGGAGGCGCCTGCACCTTGCATCCGTCCGTGCCATTTGGGCTGATATTTATCAGGTCGAAATGAATAATTGAACTGAGGGTGGTTTTCAAAACGCCTGCAGGCTACACCCGTGTCCCTGTTTGAGGGAGGCGATGGAGAGATTTAAATCCGATTAAGATTATACAGGAGCCAACAAAAGACTGACCTTTTTTTTCTTTGTTTAGCCTCCTGGTTTGACTGGCATGGCAGCGACCACTGATCCAAGTTAGTGATGGACCACTGTAATGGGAGCATCGATTGTTTTTAAAGGCATTTATAAAGCATTTACGGGGCGACAGACGCGCTCGATGCGTTGGTTGGTTAGTTATTTATCCCAACCTGAAATCATGCTGTTATAAATAATACACACATTACTGAACGGACTGGCGCTGGTTGTTCCCGTTCATTTCAATTCATTCAGCATATTCGCAAACACATGTCTTTATGCAGTGAGAGTGAACATCCATGCTGCCGTATGCGCAGTGAAATCACCGTCACTGGCTACAGATTGGACAAGTACAGGCTAAATCCTGACGGATCAAGGGGAGGGGGGTGATGCCAGGAGTCTGGGTAGTAAAACACGCACATTATGAATGGGCGTAGGCGATGTGTGCAGCCACCCCGGGACACTCGTCTCTCTCCTCTCTCTCTCTCTGTTGTTTTTATTTATTTATTTTATTTGCTTGGTTTCTTTGGCCAGCAGCAGCAGCAGCAGCAGCCTCTTCCCTGCGCTCTTTCGTGCCGTGCCAGGCATGACAAGCTCAACACAACTAGACCGGAACAATGCGTTTTGCTGTTCTGGGGCCTTCATTTAATGCATGACATGATTTAATATGACCGCTGGTTGCGGTTTCATTCAGACACGTGTGACACAGCAGCCTTCCCTGTGCATAGAGACATCACTTAGGGTAATGACTGTTTTTTTAGCAGCATCATGTGACCAGTGGTTTACAGTTGAACACAAACACAGTAACACACATATGCAGAAGGCGTCTAATGAATGAATGCCTGAATGCCATTTTGGTGTTGTGAAGTCTTGCTCGGATGCTCAGTGTTTTGCTCTCATTCTGGAGTAGGCCTAGCCTACAATGAGTGTGTGTGTGTGTGTGTGTGTGTGTGTGTGTGTGTGTGTGTGTGTGTGTGCACTCAGCCTGTGCTGTGCTTGTGCTCCTGCTGCAGGCATTGTGCTATGACTCAGGGATGTAGTATGCTACAACATGTGATGGCAGTTGCTGCTCCGAGGTCATCCTGCCAGAGGAGAAACACGATGGGCAGAACTTGCACATCAGGAAAGACTTGATGCTTGGCTGCATTAGCCTGGATCTGCCCTGCTGACTGCTCCTTTAGCCCACTTACTGCATCCAGTCAGCCAAGTCAGTCAGTCAGTCAGTCAGCCAGCCAGCCAGTCAACCGTCCTCTCCCTCTCTCCTCCTCTCTGGTCTGAGCTTTATGTCTCCAGGGCAGACTGTGCTGTTGCTGGGCTGGTGTTTCCTGCTTCATTCCAATGCCTCGGCCAGTAGATCATTGGATCAGTCTATAAATGAACATGTTAAAGAATCTGATCCCCATTGTAGCAGCCAGGCTAGCTGATCAATCAATCAATATTGCTTTTTCTCACTAAAGGGATTCAATGAATTTAGGGGTCACGGGTTGCATCAGTGTACGATAATGCTATAGTGAATATTTGAATGGATTTCTGATTGGAGGGTTTATTAATCAACATATTGATGGATATTGAAACAGAGGTGGGGTCTGCTGTGCACTTGCATTTTCCCCCTCAAACTGTACGAGCATTACTCCAGCAGGGGAAGCAGGAGACATGACCTCATTGATGTGACAGTTCTATGGTGATGGCACAATTGACTGGCAGTGGTGCTGTAATTTAGGCCGACTCTATTTATGAACATGTAGTAAAATTTACAGACAATGAAAAGCATTTACGTTAGCCTGAAGAAAATCACAAGGCCTAAGTAAATCATCAGCTCTCTATAACCAGGTTTTCTCCCTTTCTGTTCCTTGCTGTAATATGAAATATTAAAGTCTTGCTGTAGCTGTGTGTAAGTATTATTCCAGGACCCAGATGCCTATTGTAGCTGCTAGCTGCTCTTATATTACTTTCACTCAAAGATAAGACCTCTATTGTGCAGTTTTTCGATGGATCGCGGAGTTGAAGGAAATTGGCTCAGACAGCGACAGAAGAAGTGAAGCACACAGTTTTCCAGGCTTGAAACATCTATCATCAACTAACATCCAAAGGCCTTCCACAGACATCAAGATCTTCTCTTCTCTCTCTCTCTCTCTCTCTGGGTCTCGCTGTCTGTCTTTCCCCAGAACCACCAGAACCATTGATAGAGATCTGTTACACAATGCAGGGCACTATTAATCTTCAAAAGACCCATTATTTAATAGTGCACTGGGGAACTCAAGCCTCGCCAGGTCGCTGATGAAAGGGGAAATGAAATGAAATGAACGGCGCACAGTGAGCCCTGTCTTCCTAATGCTAATGGAATGAGCTGACAGGCTGAATGAAGAACAGGAGATGTGATTATGTCTGGGAGACAGGTAACAGCAAAATAACCAGCGGCAGAAGCAACAGTGGCAATCAACAGACACACACAACACGTAGCTGCTGTTAGACAGTTTTATTATTTCCATGTAATTATTAGGCTACACATAATCCATATACCAGCACGACAGTTGATAAAATTGAACTGCAACAATTTGTCATTTAGTTAATTATAAAACAAATTAATACAAATTCAGTTTTCAGACTTGATTAATTGTTTTGAATATTTTTTTCTACAGAAAAATAAGAAATTGTGTCAGTTTCCAGCTGTAGAAGTTGTAATAGGAATAGTAGGAAGAGGAACAGGTGTAAATACCCTTCAGTTTCCATTGATTGGTTGATTGAGAAAATGATTATTAGATTAATTCAAAATAATCCTTTTTTTCAGCCCTAAAGTTGCTAATATTTGCTTTTTAGCACCAAATGTGAAGTACAGAACTGGTGATGGAGATGTTGTTACTTTTGTGAGTATTTAACCATGAATCGAAGCAGTGGACAACAGTTTTCACAAAAATGATTTCCATTCCATATTCTGTCCTATTTAGGCATAAATGGATAAGTCTAGTATTACTAAATACGATGTAATGATAGGTGATGTCTTAAGAACATGAGAGTGAAAAGATCTAAGCTGCTTACAAAACTCAGTTTGATTATCAGAAGCTGCTTGTGAGCATGAAGTTATATAATAACTTCGATGTTCAAGAATCAGGAACCAGCTGCACCAGAGTCTGCATCTGATTAGTGTAAATGAACTTAAGTTTCCTCTTTTTTGTCTCTGTTTCCGTTATATATTACAGGAGTTTCAGATGGAAATCACATCATTGTGTTTCTTGTGAAACCAGTTCAATAGATCGTCTGTTGACCAAGCGGTCTTTCATCTGTTTTTCATCTGTCTGCACACTTTTGCACACATAAATTAATCTTAAGAGTATTTTATTGCCTGTTGTACCTGCTGGTTCTCACATTCACAACTTTGCATTTATGCAGTGCGAAGCGGTCCAGATGCTTCTCATCACTCTCACCTTAAGTCATCCATATCTCACACTGTAGACACATCTGCCAAGTCTGCTGCTTGTTGGACTGAACGTTACACTGATGTCTGTGTCCAGCTTTGTTGCCAGAGATTCTGAGCCAAAATGAATTGTCGAGTTGCTGAACCAACCCCTGCTGCTGCTGCTGCTGCTGCTGCTGCTGCTGCTGCTGCTGCTACCTCATGTGGTGCAGCTGTATCCGGTGTGTCCTATTTGGAGGGGGGGTCAGATTGGGAACAAAATGTCAATAGTAGCCAACCGGTCCTTTCTAAATAAAAGCTAGTCAGCAAGACCACTGCTGGAGTCTGGTTACCAATTTGTGCAATGCTCCACATGTAAATCACATTAAGGGGTATGAGTTGTGAGTCTGTGTGTGTGTATATGCATGCAAGTTGAGTGTTTGTAACTGCATTAACAGAGTGTCCGAGCGCTGAGTCCGGCCTTCATTTAGCGTTGTGCTCAGCTAAGTGACAGGAATTTAAGTTTATTACAGTTAAATTCATCCTGTCAGTCAGATTGTCATATCCATTAACTTGGATTATGTCGTGTAGCCGGGCAGCAGCTGTATCAGGACACGTTTTCCCTCTCTTCCATGTCCAAACGTCAGCTTCTCCAGGCCTCGTCTCTGACCCACAGTGGCCCCGGTGTGGCCCAGCAGCGTTAATTGGACTGTTTTGTGTCCAGAAACTGCCGGTTCAGTACCAGCTCTCAACCCCTGAGGAGAGAGAGAGAGCGGAGAACGTCTATGAACTGCATGTGTTCTCATACCAGGCGACAGGATTGAATAACTGAGTGTTTTGTCCCAGACAGAGAGACATTGTGTGGGAAACTGAGGAGAAAAAGAAAAGAGAGAGAGAGTGGTTAGATTGGATGAGGAGGAGGAGGAGGAGGATTGTTTCAGAGACGCTAAAGTGTAGGTTTTGAGACAGCCTTTATTACCTAACAGCACCTCATACAAATATTATCCCTGTATGTACAGTGAAGATTGGAGGAAGATGGGGTGAGCAGGACGAGGAGGAGGAGGAGGGGGTAACAAGGTGTAGGGAGTAAAGAGGAGGGAGAATGAGTGAAAGGCCAGACAGGCTACAAGGATCACTGATGAGCTGTGTGCTCCGGCAGCTTGGGGACTTAAGGACACGACAGCGGAGGACAGGATTGGCGATTACTATTGATTCAGAACCAGATTAAGAGCAGACTCATCACCGGCTCGCAGACACGCTTTGCTGTCTTGGATTTGAAACTGGGATCAAATGGAAGATGCTGTCACATCACTAGAAAGAGGGAACGATCGCTATCTTAAAAAAGCAAAGACAAATGGCACCAGAGCTACAGGTTTGCTTTTTATTTATTTATTTATTTACTTATTTAATGACTGGTCATACATCACTGTCTGCTGCCTGGCTTTGTTTGCTCCTGGTTGGAGGAGAAATGCTGCACCCATCAGCTTGTTTTTGTCCCACTCGGCCCACTGAACGTCTCACTGTAGATACTTTTGTTCTTTGCTTTCTCCTCCTGCAGCTTTACTCCCTCGCTGCCCTCTTTACCCTCTTTATAATTCTCCCCCTCCCTGCAATATCCTGTCTTTTCTCTCTTTTCTTTGCCTTGACCAATTCTCCTTTCTGTATCCCTTCCCCTTTTCTCAGCCCCCTCTGAGCCCCCACCCCATCCCAACCGTCCCTCCCTCTCCTCACCTCTGCAACCCCCATACGTCTTTTCCTGTGTCTCTCCCTCTCTCTCTCTCTCTCTCTCTCTCTCTCTCCCTCTCTCTCTCTCTCTGTCGTCTTGTTGCCTGTGTTGGCAAAGTGGCAGAAGGAGGCGGTCGGAGGCCTTGCTAGCTGCATTAGCCCCATGCATTATTCATGTGCCCTGCAGTCTGTGTGGGTCTAGGTCTTCTGCTGGCTTTTCACTGGGACACATGGGCCTGGTGAAAGAGCTCTGTGTGTGGGACACAGGGCCTGATGGAAGAGCTGCACAGATGGGACTATCAATTCCCCTGATTTCTGCTCCCTCTTCTAGATGAAAGCCTCTGGGAGCCAGTTTACTTCACACATCAACATTCAAGTGCAAAATGAGGTAGTTTCCTTAGACGAGATCAAGAATGTTTATTCAGCGTTTCTCCTAATTCAATAGCGGGGCTTTTCACAACAAAGCGTTCCCCCCCTGGTTTGTTTTTCTCCCCAAACCAGAGGCCAGCTAAGGTTTCAGCCATATCTGCCCTGATGCTCATATGAAAGACTTGTCCTCTTTTATTATTGGCCAAGATCTCAGTCTGCCTGGCAGCGTTTCCCTCTCCACCACATCAGGATTCACAGGCTGTCCTCGTTCCTTTTAGAGCGCACCCAGTAAGAACTGTTAGCTGAACTGGGCGGTATGAAATTTTAATTTCGACAACCAGACAGAGATGGAGTGCCTAGTCTCAACGCTGCCATGTGCTTCTGGGGCTGTGGAGGAGTAGAGAGAGAGAGAGCGAGAGGGAGAGAGGGAGGAGAGCCTTGGGGACCGGAGGAGGGGCCTCTTGGAAAACCACAACCACATAGCTGGTTTGGACGCACATCTGCTTTGCTTGACATGCTTGCGTGTTCACTCTGAAACTATCAACAACTGGAATCTTGTTCTCTTACTCTTACTAGGTTCAAATTCTGAGGCAGTACCGGTTTAATCAGACCTGATAACCGGTCGCTTCTCGCCTTGTTCTAATTATAAACTCGTCGTATGGATGTGGATCGTGTTTATGGGCTTTGACAGGTCTCACTGATCAGCGTTCGCTCTGCTCTGCACAGGTGGCTGCACCAGATTGGGATTGGCCCTGATGATCACAAGGACCCCCCTCCACCTCTTTTCAGCCAATCCTGGAGGGGCTGCAGAGCTGATGTCTCAGAGGGCGAGAGGGTATTTGTGTTCTGGAGTCCTGAAGAGACAAGCCACATCACGGTGAGTCACGCTCTCACAGTCTTAAGTTAAAATGTGGGACATTGTGCTGCTGTCTGAAAATATGAGGTCAAGCTTTGAGCCCCTGAATGTGTTGGTTTGAGTTTCCTGAGGACAGAGCAGATATAAAAGGTTTTCCTTTCCCAGAAGCTTAACACGTGTAATTAATGTGCAATTTTCTGCTAGAATCTCTAATTGTTAAAAAATGTAAGTGCTTCAGGGGGTGAACTATTTATGGTAACACACTCAGCATGCTCGGCCGTACACCGGCTTAACTATGTGTTCTAATGAAGTTGTTAAGGTGGGATGTTCGTGTGAAGAGTCAGGATAGTAAACACCTTGATTAAGGTGCATGTGTATAAAAATGGCCGGCTGCTGCTGCCCAGAGAGACTGTCATCGGAGACGACTCCCTGACTCGGCAAGGACGGAGAGGGTGAGGGAGCGAGAGAGGAAGGAGAAAGTGAAAGAGAGAAAAGAGAAAGAGGGAGAAAGGCAGCAAAAAAACGTCACCTGACTCTGCCCAGACTGCAGCACATACGACAACGCACATCCACATGCCTCCAAACGGATGTGTACTGAGCACAGCAGGACAACACATGTCATGCAAATGGAGCACAATCTGAGGAAGTCTCTATCAGCAGTTTGAACGTGTATCACAGTCCCTCTAAAGCCAGAGTTGGTTGTCTGTCTTTCCAAGAAGTGTATATGTCAATAACCACACTTGGTTCCTCATGTGAAACTGTCAGCCCACCTAGCCCCCTTCATCCCTCCTCATCCACGTCAATCTGCCTCAATCCGGATCAGCGGGAGGTGCTAAAGTGACACCCTGACCAGTGGTGGCCCGTGCAGAGCGAGGGCCTCTAATCCTCTTAAAGGACAGACCTATACTGCATGCTTTACTACGACTGAGTACTACTGAGACTAGTCATCACTGGCGCACAATCAGCGATCACTTCAACAATGGAGAACTGAAATCCTGCTGTTGTAGCAGCTGATTGTAAGAAAAAAAAATAAAAAAGGAAAAAAGACAAAATCATTTTGTTTTCTATCTCATGAATATCTTTACTCACAGCTGTGCAGCGTAACATACTCTATTGATTGCAATGCAGTGTGTACTGTTTCTACATAAGTTGCCTCTTTTAAGATCTTGGCATGCCCTCTGTATTTCAGAGAGCTGATCAAACTATGCTCTCAGCACGCCAGCTGCTGAGGCCAAGGGTACGGATCATTAGGTTTCAGGAGCACATTCATCATCGTTAGTTGTATTGATCACGTCTGGGTTGCAGCTCCACGTATTCCTACCAAAGATTTTCCCACAATTTTCTCAGGCTCCTGGGGTCAAAATGCCCGATTGTCCGGTATAACTTTGCAGCAGCAGCAGCAGATGAAGTGTACAGATCAGCCACAATGTTAAAGCTGGGAACTGGTTTGAATGTTGTTGCTGATCACAAGACGACAGTAAAACCGTGTCTGCTGACAAAAACACAGAGATGGCGTGATTCACCGGAAGCGCCTCTTATTAACACTGTCTTATTAGTCTCCACAAGTTCAATGCCAGTGTATTGATTGGCTGATTGTCTCGAGGTTTTGTTGGGGTTCAATGCTGACCAGCTTTGCCTCCCTGGGGTTTGACTGATCTCTCTTTTGCTGATCATGTCCCCTGTTTAAAGGGCAGGCTGAGCAGAATGTGCACAGCTGTTGGGCTGTGGTCAACATGCAGATTGCTGCATATTCATGCTGAAGTCTTTTTGAAATCTGGTAATTTATGATGGTGCAGTTGTTGCTGAGAACCAAATTTGTGTGTGACATGTTGACAAGCTGACTAAACTCACCCCTCCCCTCTTTCTCGTCTCTCTCTCTCTCTCTCTCTCTCTCTCTCTCTCTCTCTCTCTCTCCCTTTCTCCCTCAGCCTTTCAGCTCACATATCTGATTATTCTCTGTATTCAATGCAGGCTACATGCTCTGCATTTAAAAGCGGAGCAGATGCAATGCAAATGTAGCTGGAGCACAATTCTGGCACTAAATAGTTAGTCCAATAAGACAGAGCTAAACTCTTAACTGTTTCTAACTTACTTTCCTCCTGTGAATCCTGTCATCTTATTTCCATGTCTCTTTTTCTCTGTGCTTTTAACATCTTTGGGATCGTGCCTGTAACTCATACCCTTCTCTCTCATTGTCTCCTTAGATAAATGGAGGAGAAGGAGCGATGTAGGAGCAGATCTCCGGCTCGAAGGGCCAGTCGGGTGCAACAGGTGGTGGGAACAATAATACGACGCACCCGAGAGTCGCTTAGCAGGTACACAGTGCACATGAATACAAGTGCTGACGCTCTGGTTTAAGAGAGCGTATATCCTCTTGAGTGAGAAAATAAAATAGATTTTGATGGGAAAACAACTGAGTATGCAGTAGAAAGTGATGCGTCACCCAGCCAGTATTAGCAGAAAGTGCCGACCCCACACAAACCACTGCGTCAACAACAAATAAAACAACTTATAGTAGAGAAAAACTTAACAAGTCAAGTTTAGGATAGAGGGTGGTGAAAATGACATTATCCACTTCTAGGCCTGCTGCCAGCTCCTGTAGTGGGAAGAGGTGTGGGATGTGTGGTGTATATCATTTAAAATAAAACATGTTGTTCGACAAATGGGCGTTTTTAGCCGAGAGAATGTGCAATTTCATTTTAAACAGGAATGACTATATAGCTATAAAGAAATATCCCCAAAGATTGATTTCTCCTATCAACACTCACACACCCGACTCCCTCCCCACACATTCAGACACATAACACAGACATACTTAAGTACATATTCAAAACCTAACTGTCCCTCTCTCACACACAAACACACCCCACAGTGAACCACAAATATGCTTTCAAGAGCCGTTCATTGCTTTGCCGTCCACCAAGTGGTTTCTGATTCTCAGTGGAGGGGGCGGGGCGGAGGAAGCCCAGAGAAACTCCCTGTTAGAAATTCTTGGGGAAAAAAGTCTGACTGTGTCAAGAACAGCTGGACAGCAGGCTGTGTCACTGTTAGACTTAAAACAATGCAGATACTGAATGTGACCCCTGGTTCCTGAACTGGCCATTTTTTAAAGAAGTATGTAGCTAGTAATGGCTACTTGGCCTAATTGATGTTAGCAACCGAGCTGCCGTGAACAGATGTCATCTACAGGATGAATCATAATGACGATGGAGATTTCCTGACTTTTGGTCTAGATCCGCCATGAGGGCAGCACGGGTTGTTTTGAGATAAATGCATAAAATTTGATTGGATGGATTTGGCTAGAAATTTTGTTCAGACATTCATAACCCACTCAGAATGAATTAATAACTTTGTTAAAATTGTAACTATTTATTTATTAGGCACAATCATCAGCTAAAAAATTTAATTTGTTTAGAATATTTGTCAAACTTTCAACATGCTAAATAATAATTAATCATGTCATCTAGCCTACTAGATGACAGCATGTCAGCATTGTCATTGTGAGCGCAGGAAAAATAGCATAGATATTTAGTTTTGTGAGTGTTTCAGTGCTTAGCAATTATTACTTGACTCACTTTTCAAACATAAAGCTCAACCAAATATTGCTAACAGCTTCTGAAATGATGCTTCATTAATGTTTTATATCCTTGTAACATGAGTTTTCAATTCAAGCTGTTGCTGTTTAAATATGTCATCTTCAACTACCTCATGATGGACATTTTATTGGAAAGAAAAGATCAATGAATCTGGGAAATAAACAGCCAACTATTCAAAGATGAAAATAATTGTTATAAACCTTTAAAAAAATAAAGGGGCAGTGCAGAATATTGAAACATTTTAGGGCTGAAATGGAGACGTGTTGAACATGCACGCAGCATCTTTCCCTTTTGTGGACGTGGATTTATGGGTTTATGGACACAGCGTTGTTGTCTCCCCTCTGGTAACCTGTCACCCCGTCTGACCTCTCCAGAGAGCGGTTGCTAGGCGACGGGAGGTCGCAGCGCTCCAACAGCCTGTCCAATCAGAACTTCCAGGCCAAGCTGACGCTGCAGATCACCAGAGACCCCGTCCTGGACAGCAGCACTGGACATGGCTTCACCCTCACCACACACGCTCCCCTGCTGGTCAGGGACGTCACCGCAGGTATACGCACGCCGGCATGTGCGGCGCCATCAGTGTGTCTGCTGTGTGTGTGTGTGTGTCTGTGTGTGTGTGTGTGTGTGTGTGCGTGCGTGTGTGTGTTTGTCTATGTGGATGAGTGCACTTTGTTTCCATGCTTCCCCACCAAATGGCCACCTGCTCTATGCAACATTGCACCGCCTGCAGCAAGACAGATTTGCACTCTCTCTTTGTCTCTCTCCCCCTCTCTCTCTCTCTCTCTCTCTCTCTCTCTTTCATACACACACACACACACACACACACACACACTGACTCTGTCCTGGCATTCAAACTACGAGGCATGGTGCCAGAGAAGCCACAGAAACAACAGAGCCACCTGCTCATCCTTTCTAAATTCAATCACTTTTCATTTAGGCAACTTTGATAGGGGGGATTGAGAGGAAGCGATAGATAGAAAGAGAGAGAGAGAAAGAGAGCGAGAGAGATGCTGATCCATTATTTTTATGTCAATCCTGTAAAATAAGCTGATAAAGGCTGGGGGGAGGGGGGCACCCCTGCCACCAGCTCTGTAATTGCTATCTGATGCCAAAGAGAGAGAGAGAGTGGGAAAGAGAGTGGGAAAGAGAAGGGGAGAACGAGGGAAAGAGAGAGAGGTGATAACGGAGGACAAGGTTTAATAGAGAGAGAGAGGATGCCAGCAGGACGACCCAGCAGGGAATGCACAACGACCAAGGTGCAAAATATGATCAAAGAGGGGAAAATAATGGGTGTGAAAGTGTGTGTGGGGAGTGCAGGGAGGACGGAGGGCTGGGTGAGGTGAGGAGGTGAGGAGGTGAAAGTGAGAGGGAAGTAGTGGAAGAGGAAGAAGGACATGAAAAGAGAGAGGGAGGGAGGGAGGCAGGGAGGGAGGGAGGGAGGGGACATGAAAAACCGCAAAGATCAGGATATTGGCAGAGTTGTCATGAAAGCTCGATGGGAGGCGGTGGTGGAGGGGGGCTAGCTTGTCTGGAAAGAGACCGAGTGTAGCCTGTGTGTGTGTGTGTGTGTGTGTGTGTGTGTGTGTGTGTGTGTGTGTGTGTGTGTGTGTGTGTGTGTGTGTGTGTGTTTTCATAAGCTTGCAGTGAAGCATCCCGTCAGTGGGTCAGAAATCAGGGACAGACGGGGCTTTGCCAGGCAGACTGGGTGTGTGAAAATAAGCGTGTATGGGCGTATGTGTTTACGCATACGTACGCTTTCAGTGTGTGTGTGTGACTGTGTGTGTTAAAGTAAGCTGAAACTGCTGTGCCTGAGTCGTGCTCTCTTGCCTGAAGACAAATGAGTATAAATAACTAGAGAAAGCAGAGCAGAGCCGAGCTGGATGAGACCCAGAATAACTGTAACCCCTCACATCCTGGAGTGTTAAGCTGAACATTGTTGACTCAGCCATGTTGAATAACTGTGTGTGGTGTGTGTGTCTATATCTGTGTGTATATCTCCCTTTTATCTGGACTGAACGTGTGAGCCTACATGTGCAGCTGGGATTTTGTTTTATGCAAGCACTCACTCTTTTCATTGTGTGTGTGTGTGTGTGTGTGTGTGTGTTGTAGGGAGTCCTGCAGATGGGATACTCTACCCAGGGGACCAGGTGCTGCAGATTAATGAGACAGTGCTGGAGGATTTGAGCAGCGAGCAGGTGGAAAACATCTTAAGGTGAGAGGCAAACTGCGCCGGAGATACTTCATCTATTTATGTATGTAAACCAGTTCAGTTAGGACCAGTGTCATCACACTACCAGTGTGTCCGGTCCGTCCAGTGTGTGCGCATGCTTCATGTGTGAATCTGTGTGTGTGAGAAAGGCTTAGCATTAGCAAGTTAAGGGCAAAGGTCAGAGGAGAAAGTGCTTACTTTACAGCTGGACAGAAGGATAATGATCTCTTCTCTCTGGTGTGTGTGTGTGTGTGTTGTTTTAACGTCATTCTGTGTGCGTGCGTGTGTGTGTGTGTGTGTGTGTGTGTGTGTGTGTGTGTGTGATTTTCTCTGCACAGGGACTTGGAGGATTGTATCAATGTGACTATCCTGCGGCACATGACAGTGAGTACAAAGCAGACATTGATCATCTGCCCTCAATACCACGCACCACGCACACATCACATCACACCATTCCTCATTTAAACAGGCTTTTTGTGTGTTTCATACATGTGACTTGAAGCTCACGTCCTCAGACAGGATCAACTGCCCTCACATTGCTGTGTGTGTGTGTGTGTGTGTGTGTGTGTGAGTTTCGACCCTTTGGTTAAGGCTGTCGCTGTTTGTGCTTTAATGTTTTGCTGATCTCAGAATTAAGTGTGTCATTGCAGTGCCAGTGTCAACAAGTGTGTGTGGTTTAGGCGTGTGTGTGCGTGTGGTCCAGGCCTCGCATACAGTAATGGCACTGATGCGTGTGTGTGTGTTGCAGAATCCCAAGTCATCCATCATGTCAGCGGAGAAGAGAGCTCGTCTGAGGAGTAATCCAGTTAAAGTGCGCTTTGCAGAGGAGGTGGTGGTCAACGGGCACACTCAGGTGGGAGAGTCTGGGATGAAGCTTGTTGTGAACCACAGATCAACAATCCTCATTTCTGGACCTCTTTTTGTTCTTCTTGTTGTCTTATTTTTCGAGCTGTCATGCTGCTTTTCCTCTCTAATATCTCTCACTTCTCTCCACCAGGGAAACTCTCTTCTCTTCCTGCCCAATGTCCTAAAAGTCTATCTAGAGAATGGACAGACCAAGGCCTTCAAGTTTGATAACACCACCACTGTCAAGGTAAATACTGAAAAGGAAAACAGCGCAGAGCCGTATAAGAATGCTGACTTGTGTCCTCCGACCGAGACCCAGTGATGAGCAGCGTTGGTATAACATATTGCTAAGTAACACATTACTGTAGTTCCACTACTTTTTACAGTAACAAATAGTGTAACTAATTACTATTTGCAAAATAAATTACAATTATTGCCATTTAAAGCAGTACTAAAGAACTTTCAGTTTTGGTTGAGTTTGGCGGCGCCTGTGGACCAAAGCGGTAGTGTTTTGCCTGAAGGAAGACTCCATTTCCCATGAACACTAGCGTGAAGCCCTGTAAATATCCTGCATTAAAATTAACAGAAGACATCAAAACTAAGTTTCTGTTTCCAGTGGATCATTTCAAAGTGAAAACACAAACATAATCCATTGCTAAAGTGCCGTTTTGCCTGTTCCCTCCTTGTTGTGACTCGCAAAAGTGAAAGTGAAAGTAAAGTGAGAGCAGGGTTCCTACCATGCTCCTCAAAGCTGCTTAGTGCCAGAGAAAGAGATACAGACCCCCTCAGACCACGACAGAGGTGTCATTCAACTTGTTGTAAGTCGATGTATCATCACAAAAGTTATGAAAATATTTTATGAAGGTTGAAAAGTTACTTAGTGCTGGTTTAAACGGACCCATTACTTTATGTGGAAATAGCCGACAACCTCAGATGATTGTACGGTTTATGATCATTGATCACCTGACAGTGTTGAGTTTACCGTCATGGGAATTTGGCCAATTATGTTTCCCTCCTCATGATAGGAGACAAAGAACAGTGGTTACCCGTCGTCTGTGTGCAGATGTTTAAACAACAACATGCTCTGAAGCACCGAACCAAACAACATACTTCCACTGAGCAAGTCACAGAACCTTGTTCCAAAACGTATCTAATGTGTTTTATTCTTCCACTGATAACAGCTGAAAAGCTTGAAAAGGAACAGGATTATTTTTTGATATAGATAACTAGTAGCTGTCACTAAGTGCTATTTTTCAGTTACTTGCCCAACAAGAGGTCACATATTCAACCTCTAAGAGGCCACAGCAGCTACAGTACCTGTTCACATCTGATGAAAGGACAACTGGATGATGCATCTTGCTAACGATTGGCCCGAGACTTGGCCACATCATTCTTGGGTGGCTGACACGTTTGTCAATACCAGTGCACTCTATGAAAGCCAATGAGAAGAAACCTCCCACAAGATGAATAATAAACATATTCAACAGAAAGGAATCAGGATCAAACCACAATTAAAATAGATTGGATTGAAATTTCACTGTCTAATCCACTGTCCACGTCATTGTCCTCAGACACCCCCTGAATGTCTCCTAATCATTATGAGAGCAGACACGAGTGGGTCTGGTTGTGATAGGCTTTCTAGAAACAAGTGGGTGTATTTTGTAATTAAAGCACGGCACAAGTTATGATGTGATTGCCCCAAGGGTGACAGAGTGTGGGCAGACTGTAGCTGCTCTTAATGATGGAATAATACATTTAAAAGTGATGAGGAGAATATGACATAGCAAATGTGTTAAAGGGATAGTTCACCCTAGAATGATATTTCGCTCATTATCTACTCACCCTCATGTGGACTAAGGGCTGGAAGAATTTTCAGAGTCCACCGTCCCTTCTCTGAGTTACAGGGGGTCTTGGTGTAGCAGTGCATGTCCATATAACGGTTGTAAAGGGACACCAGAGCTCTTCGTAAAAAAACACACACAAAAAAACATCCAAATACCTCCATGATGCTCGTATGTAATGTCCGTCTTGTGCTGAAGCCCCAAATTGCGTAATTGTCCCGAAAAAAATTAAATAAGTCTATATATTTTAAGCTTGTTTGTAGCGGAAGCTTCTCGAAGCTCCTCTTCCTGGTCCGTCCAAATCTCGCGTGATTTGCGCCGGCGTCAGTGCGGTTACTGCGAATCACGCGAGATTTGGACGGACCAGGAAGAGGAGCTTCGAGAAGCTTCCGCTACAAACAAGCTTAAAATATAGACTTATTTAATTTTTTTCGGGACAATTACGCAATTTGGGGCTTCAGCACAAGACGGACATTACATACGAGCATCATGGAGGTATTTGGATGTTTTTTTGTGTGTGTTTTTTTACGAAGAGCTCTGGTGTCCCTTTGCAACCGTTATATGGACATGCACTGCTACGCCAAGACCCCCTGTAACTCAGAGAAGGGACGGTGGACTCTGAGAATTCTTCCAGCCCTTAGTCAACATGAGGGTGAGTAGATAATGAGCGAAATATCATTCTAGGGTGAACTATCCCTTTAAGATAAGAAACTATGGTCAACTGCAGCACAGTGGAGGTCCATGTCTGTCTTTATGAGCACATTGTTATTGTTATGGCAGGTTTTTGCATTTCAGTTTGTATTCCCAGCCAAAGGGGAAAGTGAGAGGGGGAGAAATCAGACTTGACCATCTGCCACCAGCAGACTGGGATGAAACGTGTTTGTCTAAGGGGGTCTGAACTGTTGGTTTTTCACCATTCCAGGACATTGTTCTGACCCTGAAGGATAAACTGTCCATCCGGGCTATCGAGTACTTTGGCCTGGTGCTAGAACAACAGTACAGCATCACTAAACTCCTGCTGCTGCACGAGGACGAGTTCATACAGAAGGTGAAGGGAACACACACAAACAAACATGGAGTAGTTGTGGGTGCATTTTTTTTTAATATAAATACTGCAGACCTACTGAAGAGAGCTGTCTTGTCTTTACTTTAGGAGTTTGCAATGTATATTCCTGATCCTGTTTTTTGTCTTCGCCAGGTGGTGCAGAAAAAAGACTCCCACGATTACCGATGTTTGTTCAGGGTATGTTTCATCCCCAGAGACCCCATGGACCTGCTGCAGGATGACCCATCCACCTTCGAGTACCTATTCTTGCAGGTCAGAGAGGATAATTCTGTCATCTGCAGTGCTGCTTTCTCAGTCTCACGCTCCGTCTGGCTTGAAATGAGCTATTTCACAATCAGACGTTACTGCATGCCAAGTGTAGCTGTATATCTGATGTTTGATACATGTTGACGTGGCAACTTGCTCTAGCGTGCTTTAAATCTGCTCCAAAAACATTTCAGAAACGATGCCAGAATCAAAGCTAAGAAGAGGTCTGAAGTCAACAAGCAGCTGTTCCTAGTTTTTTTCCCCCCATATATTAGTTCAAAACTGCCCTGATCTCATTTAACAACATTCATGACTGTTTTGTGGCCTTGTATCACTTTGTAAACATGTCATGAGTTAACCAAGAAGCTAGACTTTCTTCTGCCTCATGTTTGACACTACATTTATTTTCTATAACCCTGAAAGTCACAGATTGCCTGTGCATATTATTAGAGCACAGCAAAGCATGAGGAGTGCCACTTATGTCATCTTGATTTATTGTTCTGCAGGGAATCTTTGCCTCTTGCTGTGTTGGTTTTTCTTGTGTAAATGGCAGTTTGGGCGTCGCAGTGTTGGTTTACTGGTACAGATGCTTAAGAGCTGTGTGTAGCAGTATATTACAAGAGTACATTTTTTTTTTTTAATAGCACTTTTCAGTTACAGTTTTCACCTTTTCACCATAATGAGTGTGTGTATTTGCAGTGTCTGTATTCATGACTATGTCTTTTTCAGAGTGTTGGGGATGTGCTGCAGGAGCGTTTTGCAGTGGAGATGAAGTGTAACACTGCGCTTCGCCTGGCAGCGCTGCACATGCACGAGAGACTAGACACTTGTGGACAGACCAGGACCTCAATCAAGAGTATAACGTGAGTCATCTGCGCTTGCATCGGTTTACGGTCAGGGTGTAAGCCTGCTGTAACGCTGCGATCACTGTAATGTGATGGGAAAGGCTTTGTGTGTGTAAGAGTGTGTATTTGTCCTATTTCCAATGTGTGCATCATCACCATCATCATAGTGTATGACACGATTCCCACTCCTTCTGTCTCTCTTTGATAGTTTGGAGCTGAAAATGCTTAAAAGTAAAGACTGTTTCTCCAAAGGACTGCTTCAGTGACTCACTGATCATAGATTACTGTAGTTGTGTATTGTACAACTGAACCACTGCAGACACTGTGATGTTTACACTTAGAATTTAAGTTGTATTCAGTTAAAATGTGGCTGTTTAGTAGCATCTAGTGGCAGCTGTGGGGTGATGCCTTACATGGTGTCAGGCTAACTGATCGCCTCGTACAGAAAAGACCCTAAGAATGATTACTAAATATAAGATACACACCATGCAAACATTATATCCAACAATTCCACCTTCGTTTTCTTTCACCTTCTCTGAGTCACACACTCACTTTTGCTTTCACATGCTACACCATGTTTCAGCTATAAACTAAATCAAGTTGCTGAAACTAATCTGTGACCACACTTCTAGTTTTATCAGCCAACGAAGTGGCTGAGTTCTTCATTATGTATCAGTGCGCCTCTCATCTCTCTGTGGTGATGACAGGAAGGAGTTTGGCCTGGACAGCTTCATCTCTCCCACGCTGCTGAGCAACATGAGGGAGAAGGACCTGAGGAAAGCCATCAGCTACCACCTCAAAAAGATCCAGTCCCTGCTAGAGCCACGTCAGAAGGTAGAAACACACTGATGGATGAGTGGGAGGAAGCACTGAGAGGCGTAAAGAGATGGATTGTGACATTTTAGTCGAGGCTTCAGGGCACTTTTTAGTTGACACTTACGGTGACTGCTAATCTCCCTGTGATTTTTCAGTAGAATAACAGCTTGGGAGAAAGAGAGAGAGAGAGAGAGATGGTGGGTTGGTGGGCGGGAGGATAATTTAAAAGGAAATAGTTTTTTCTGGGGCTGGGGTCATGTTTCTGGGAAAATAAATGGAGCATATTTCTTTTTGGAGAGCATTGTTTTGGTCAGCGAGTCAACCATAACACTTCCCCTGGTCTTCCTTCATTCTGTCTGCCTGCTGTATAGTCTCAGTTATTCTTCTCTCCCTGTGCGGCATTTAGGTTATATCTGCAACTCAGGCTCGGTTGGCCTACCTCACTCAGCTGGGAGAACTCATTTCATATGGCGGACGATCATACACAGCTACAATGATGGTAAGAGCCTGATCTGGGTCCACTTTGCTAAAGCACATAGAATATAACCAATGCGACCGACTCATGTCTGCTTGCTTCTCGTCCATGCACAGCTTCAAGACAGGGAGGTGCTGGTCAGCCTGCTGGTTGGGGCCAAGTATGGAATGAGTCAGATCATCAACCACAAGCTCAACGTGATCTCCACGCTGGTCGAGTTCAGCAGCATCAGCCGAGTGGAGCTGCTCTCGGAGTCGGACAAAGTCAGCCTACTGCGCATCTCACTGCACGACATGAAGGTATGGAGGGCTCCGAGTGCTTCTACTGTACGTGGTCATCGAGCTGCCAGGCTCTATTATTCATAAACATGTAGGCACTTCTACTGACACAGATATGAAAGATGGATATTCACTCCACCACATTATTTTTGCACCAAAGCTCATGCTAGAGTAAAATATAGGTCAGGCATTTCTCCTCCAATACACAAACAATATGAAGCCTAAGGCAGTGTGTGGTAGTTATATAAAGCGTATTCAATGGTCTCAAAGGTGACTCTCTCTCCCTCTTTCTCCCACTCCATCGCCTTTTCTCCCTCACCCTTTGGCTTTAATCACTTTACCTTATCTTCTGCAATGCCCTCCCCCCCGCCCCCCACAGCCATTTGCCTTACTGATGGACTCTCTGGCAGCCAAAGACTTAGGGTGTCTGCTGGGAGGCTACTGCAAACTCCTGGTGGATCCCAGTGTCAATGTCTTCCGTCTGGGGCGCCCAAAAGTGAGGGTGCACCGGATTCCTGCTGAAGAAGGTGTGTGTGGGAAGTTCGCCGTAATAGAGGGCGTGTGCTATGAATCCCTATCAAGTGAGCAAAAACTGTTTCACTTAAAATAATCTACTTTTTGGCCTTGGGCCTTTTGATAGACATTTTTCACATCACATCTTGATGTATGTCACCAGCCAGTACGGGTACGGATAGAGAAGCAAGACATATGATACAATCAATATTTAAACGTGATAATGTTCTACTACTGTAGTAACAAATTGTTTGGTGTGTGTGTGTGTGTGTGTGTGTGTTTCCTGTGTGTTATCAGGTTATGTGTCTCGCTGCTGTAGTGACTCGGATGACACGACGGATGAGGACGACCCGATGGATTCTCAGAACTACAAACGTCCAGACCCTGCAAGTCAGGACTGGGAGGAGAGGAGGAGAGAGGAGGAGGAGAAGAGGAGAGAGGAAGAAAGAAAAGAGAGAGAGGAGTACAAAGGCAAACAGGAAGTTAAGATAATTGTGACGACAGAAGGTAAGGACGACGAGGGTGAAGAGGAAGGAGGAGCGACAGGATGCGGTCTGCATAAATTCAGTATTATGGATGAAGAGATGAACCTGGAGACCACCTGGTACCACACCGACCCCCGGGTCACCAGCAGCTTCTCCAGCTTGTCCAGCGGCTCCTTGAGCGCCGCACTGGAGGACAGCAGCGCAGCAGCGGCAGCCAGAGCCCCGTCTCGTGGACAACGCACAGCCGAGGACCTACAAAGCTTGGACGTTCACCACCCCTACCTCCTAGAGCCAAAACGCCGCCAGGGCCCCCTGCGACCCACCAACCTCAATTACCGCGGAAACGACAACTCTTGCCTTTGCTTCGCTGAGCTCTCCAAGGCCGATTTCCTCCCCAGCCCGCCGGGGGCCACCAGCGACGACGACGACGACGACGATGAGGAGGAGGAAGAGCGCGGCGTTGAAGAACTCAGACGCATTTCCAAGATCCCCAGCTCAAGAGATTTGAGAATGATTGACAGCACGCCCTTCGAAAGATCCCCAATTAAACGAAAGAAAAAGGTACCTCCCAAAGTCCCACTGAGGACAAGTTCAATTCCTGGGCATAAAGCAGGACAGGCTGAGCAGCGCCTCTCCAAGGATGAAGACAGTCTATTCTTGACACCTTCACCCAACCCTAAACCTGCTCTTTTGGTAAAAGAGACTGCCTCGGAGTCTGAGGATGAGTTTTTTGATGCACAGGAGAGATTTACTCCACCAGTTCCTGATCTGTCAGGTTTGTGTCACATCATGTTTGCTTAAAAATGAGTTGAGATATTATCCTGTTTTACGGAGCTATACTATTGATACATTTTCCTTTCTGTCCTTTTCTTTTCATTTCTATCTTTCACAGATGCTGAATTGGCCGACCGACGAAATGCTAATCGGTTGAGTGGAACCTGGAATGGTGTTTCAGCTGCGCCAGGGAAAGAGCCATCCTCCCAGCTGTCCAAAACAAAGAAGGAAGTGGAGACACGTAAAGGGACCACAAATCAACTGAGCAACCAACAGCCCAGTCCAAAAAAGTCATCACAGAAACCTGAAGTTAAAGTCAAACCACCGCTGGCGCCCAAGCCCCAGCTGCCTCCTAAACCTCAGATCATTCCTCCCAAGTCCCCCCAGCATGGAAGGTCGTACGCCCACTGCAATGGAGACGCCTCTGGACGCCTGTCCTCTGAACTCCTGGAAATGGAGCCAGACACCATGGAGTTCAAGTCTGTCACGTCCGGTGCAGGTGGATTACCTCTGTCGTCACCTTTGATCACAGCAGTGAGGTGCAGCAAGCAACCCCTACCACCGAGGCACGAAAACAGCCCAAAGAAGAATAAAGATGTGTCACGTGAGACTGGGGCACAACTGGTTTCCAAAGACAAAGCAAACAATCCTGTTGAAAACGAAACACCGCAAGTTGAAGGGAAAAGCAATGGGATCGCCATGCCTACAAAGAAGCCACCGAACCTGCCCCTTATCCCTCGCTCTAATTCTGGCACGAAGCTAGCTGTTCCCCCTCCAGTGCCCCCTAAACCCACTTCTCCCACCAGTCTCCACCCCTTGTCCCTTCCTGCCAGCTCCCCGGTCTCCCCGACTGATCCAGACAAAGGGATCTTCAAGGATAGCGTCACTCCACCAAATGGAATCCATCCCTGGAGCAGCCGCAACGGCAGCATCCAGTCAGGGCCGCGGAGGGTCTCCCTGAGCCACGAGAGCCTCTCGCCCAAAAATACAGATGCACCTCTTACCCTTACCACCTCCCTCACCTCAACCAACGCTAAAGGCGTGGGGGGTCTAGAGAGCAGAGAACCTGGAAGATCTGGATCAGGATCGGACCTGAGGACCAGCTCGTCCAGCCTGGGCGGCAGGTTACCGGCTTCTGCGCTGAGGGGAAAGATCCAGGCTCTACCTTGGTACATGACCCGTTCCCAGGAGATTTTGGGAACTCTGGACTATCCCTCCACAAGCTCCATCAATGGAGACACGTCTGGCTTTGGCTCTGGTTTGTCCGTAGCCAGCGGTTTATCGGATTTAAACAGGACTCCTGTCAAGGAAAAAGAGACTGCGATTGCCTCGAAACCAGGAGGGAAAGGGAACATTTTAGACGATGGGGCTGAGGTTGTCATAGCCACCATCAAAGAGGCCCAGGATGTGACGTCTCACATGAAAAAAGCCAACGGGACAAACGGCTCGCACCCTAACCTGACTTTTAAAGAGAACAGTGCACACAGAGGCGCGGTTTCGTCGGAGCAGCCTCAGTCTCGGTCCCACTCAGCGGTGGGGTTGGGAGGCGTGTCCAGCATGCAGATCGGAGGCGACTCTCCGACCTCTTCACTCGCAGACAGCACGCCACCGCAGCAGCACCGGGAGGCTTGTGGCTGCCGCACTGTTTATGCCAACTGTTTCAGTGGCGACACCGAGGATGGTGTTAGCTTCGACGAAGAGCTGACCGTTTATGAGTTCTCCCGCCGCACACGGCCCAAACCCACCCGACAGCCGCCGGTTCCTTCTCCTACAATTCCCTCTCCACATCCCAATATTTTGTCTCTGCTGAAGGACAACCCACGCCCACTCTCTACTTTTTCCACCGCCTCCTCTGAACTCAGTCCCCTAGTTTCACGTCCGGTTTCCCCCACAACCTCTTTCGGAGGTCCTCTTCGTTCTCTCACCAACAAGAATTACGGTGGGCTGAAGGGAGGTTTCGCCTCCCTTCGTCAAGATATAGATCAGCTTCTGCTAGTCTTAGAGAGAGGAGCACTTGAGCAACCACAAAATACATTATGTCCAGACTCAAAGCAGGATATCAAATCAGGGCCTGACCTGAATCACAACGGAGCTGAAGACAGTACAACCGCAGAACCGGGCTCGAACTGTACTGGAACGAGCCCCGCTGCCATGACAGAGGCTGAGAGGAATCTTCTCCAGGCAGAGGCTCGACGATTGGCCTCCGGGTGTCAGCGGGCCACACGTGTAGGCTGGGCTCCCGACGAAGCCCTGCGTTCTTTATCCAACAGCTTCAGTGCCCTCGTTCAGCTGTCCGCCGCCTGCCTGCGAACAAATCCCTGCTCCGGCTGTGACATCTGCCATAATACGAGTCTGGTCCAGGGGGATGAGGATGATGACAGCCAGGAGGCCATGGACAAACTAAAGGAGATCGTGGGTCTGTACCGAGAGTTTGTCGGGGCCGTTGAGACAGCTGGAACTGGTGTTGGGAGTAAGAGTGCGAGCCTCAATGGGTCAGGACAGGGTCAGGGGGAGAGCGACGGTGTGAGGCTACTGGCCAAACGCTGCACCGTGCTCATCTCCTCCGTATTCGCACTCACACAGCTCTTCCGGACACGCACAATAGACACCTCGAACACGCCCGGCCACGTACCTCTCAACTTTTGACCTGTGAACGTTTACCCACTTATAACTCACTGACTCTGTACGTGAGACGAGATGAAACAGCACAGAGCGAACTGGTGTGTAACCCCTGTGTTCCTGTACAGTAAGTGCCATGCACACCACTGCACACATACACCCACATCACACACGCCCACATGGAAACCACACACACACACACACACACACACACACACACTAAACTGAACCCTGAAGGAAGAGAGGAAACGTCATTGCCTGGCCTCTTGTTGGATGCATATGAACTATGCATTTGTACATATGAATTTTATAATTATCTTATAATTCTCTTATTTTATGATACAATATGTGTATGTATGTAAGGATGGATTACCCATGTATGTATTTATGTATTTATTTTTACAATATTTGCACCATGGTCTGTGATGTGCAGGTCTGTGGTGAAAAAATAATAATAATATGGATGTCACTGGAATTTTTATTTTTCCTTCTCTTTGAGACAGTATTATGTTATCTTTTGCTGCTTTAAAGATTTCTCCACTCCACAAGGTGTAATCTGTAAAGTGTCAAGTTTATTACTACAGTACGTTTTACTGACAGAAAATATACTTTATCACACTTGCAAAACTAAACTAAGTGATTTGTTTTGTATGTGCAGGGATAGCACCTTTTTAAGGATTTAGTTTTTTCAACATTACAGTTGCATAAAATTGGATACAAAACTACACCATTACAAAGCAGGGAAAGCACTTTTGACTGTTACAGATTGCACCTTTTTATGAGACACATACCCTTGTGTAAAGTGTTTTTTCTACCCCATCCCCAGTCCTGACTGACTCTTGAGTGAATGCTTCATGGAAATACTCCCAATACCCAAATGTATGCAGTATTATAACATTAATCTAGTTTTCATCCAAAGGACGCTACATATTTATTTTCTGGGAATGTGTGGAAGGGCCCAGGGAACAAAACAGGGGACCTTATTTATGTCGTTTGAAAAAGAAAAAGAAAAAAAAAAGTAAAAAAGTTTTTGACTTGGCACAAGGGTGACTGTTAAACTCTGTCCAGATGTAGCAAAGATCCAAAGTCTTAAAACACTGAGCCACAACTGCGGTTTCCTCTTTGGGCACATCACCTTATTAATAACATACTGACAGATGGACTGACTGCTGAATGCTGGGGTCAGAGCTGTAGATATACATTTATATCTCTGTGTCCTATTCTGTCTCTACCTTAGTTTATGGCTATGCAAACATAAACCCCTCACCCCTCCCCCACATAACGTATTCTTATTTCTTTGTGCTAACATTAAAAACAACAATAGCTGCATTATGTTTGTCTGAATATAATGGGTGCTTTCTTTGTTTGGAATGTTGGCTTTTGTCTTGTTTCGGGAAAACTTACTGCATTATGGATTGCAACGTTCTGCAAAGTTGCATGGCATTAGTATTTGTCAATATTAAGACTCCTGTCTATACTGATGTCTGTGAATTGTCAGTAAATGGATTACATTGCTCGATCAGTTTGCTGATGTACAGTGTTCACTTAACAGCTCGTCCATATCACATGCTGCCAGCTCGTCCAGTGAGCCATCCGATTTGAAGGATTTATTTGAGCCACCTACGAATACAGGAGGGTAATTAAGCCAAGTCAGTTAAGAGTTGCTTAAGTACATATGTGATAAGGGGATTAGCTGGTGGTGAGGAGATAGGTAGTGTATTTAATCTTGAAAGTAGATGACTGAAAGAACTTTTATAAAGGTGGCTATCGCTGAGAAAATAATAATAATAATGAGGTGGATCTCAGAGCTTCCAGTTGCCATGGAGGTTATGTCCAGTAGCAGTGTCCATCATTATAGCACTAACACCAAGACATCTGTATGTCTCAGGAGCATCTCTAGTCGTTCAACGAACAGGCCAGAAAAGTGAAGAGGGGCCTGTGTCACCTGTTTGTTTTGTTTCTGTATGGTGAAATTGTATCATCAGCATTTCATATTCAGAGAGGACATTGTGTTTTTACATGAGCAGCCACTTTTCCATACCCACGTACAATAAAGTCAATGTACCAAGAAATGTATTGTTTGGGAATAAATTACACACTGACTTTAAAAATGTTGTTGGTCCTATGTGTTTGTGTTACGTCCCCTTGCATTATGTCATCTTATTCTAATATTATTGTTTTGTGTCTTCTATGTAACAACACACAGACAGAAGACCTGGGTATCCAGGCAGTCATAATTGCCTCACTATTTGTTCCCTCTTCTCACTACCAATTAGTTAATGAGCATTAACATCAAGGCAGTGTTTATCTGTGCTTGTACTGCTGTGGTGTGCTTTCTCTTTCCTCTCTCAGTCGGTGCAGGGGGGGAACACCTCTAAATTATTTACAGAAAGCCAACTGAGTTAGTGCAACATTTCCACTCTTATTATTAAAATACATTCTTTAATAATGAATTTGGATGTGAAAATGTAAGATTTCACCTAAGATGACTGTCTGAAAGACACTTTTTTTTTAGGGTGGGAAGAAGCAGTGAGCGAGCAGAGAGGCTTTGTAACTACAGCAGCTCAGCCCTCACTGATCCAAAGTACCCATGTCAGATTGCCCTTAATCTGATCATTATCTGCCGTCTGACTTCATGACACAGTAATCTAGAAAGTCGCACTCCACACCGTCACCCCATGTACAAAACACGTTCGGACAGTGCGGTGCCACAGTGAGAGCCACTCCCACCATTAAATACATAGTAGAAGAGCAGAATGAGATGTTAAACTGCACAGACTACTTATGTGTCTGTTCACTGTTCATCTTGATCACAATACGTTGTTGTAATGGTGATTCTGTTTGTGTGACTGATTACAAAGAAGGGATTACAGTGTGTGTTTGGGCAAGAGTAGGTTAGATGAATAGATGGATGGATGAATGAGACATGGTATGAGTCATGATGAGGACTGACACAGGTCATAAGACACAGAGGTTATTCCCTTCCATAATGCACAGGTGTCTGTTACATAAATAAAACATTTGTCACTGCATTTTGTGAATGAACCCAATTGTTTGTAGAAAATGACATACTGTATGACTGATCTGTCATCTGATAACTTGACATAACTCCATCCATAAACACTCACATAACGAACTGTTAACATTTTTAATAGATTGATTTTGAAGAGTTCATTAGGCTGCACTTAATTTGACATTTTTATAGTAACTGGGGGACTTGTGCTTCACAGACAGTGGTAGTTATGAACAGTATTATTTAGTAAGAGTACTGCGATCAGAATACAAAGTTGTGTTGTATTTTCAAAGAAGAAAATCCTGGAAATATCTACTGAAACACAGTAGATTGCAGACAGACAAAAAAAAAACAACTTCAGAAATAGGCCAAGTGAACCATTTACATGGCAGCTTGAGCTTTTTGTGCCACTGAACATTACCCTCTGCCTCTGTCTTCTCTCAGCACCATTACACTCCAGTCTCTCTCTTAGTGTCCAAGCAGCATGCCTTTCCTCTTTGGGCTGCTGTACCCTGCAAGAGCTGCCGCGTAGTGACCGCATCTACTCAAGCTTGAAATCTGAGCCCATTATGTCAACAGATGTTACCGACAGAGAGGAGAGCAAGCGTGAGGAGGAAATGTAAAAGATGTGTGAGAATCATGTATATATATATATATCTATATATAGAGAGACATTTAAGTTTGAAAACAAACATCAATGAGCACAATAAATGAATAACCCAGAACTTGAGCAAATCTGGCCACAGTGCATAGTCGAACAAATTTCATCATAGGTCTTTCTCTAAAGCTGTAAACGTTTTGTCAAAAAGAAAGGCAAAACATTTTCAATCTGATTGTTCCAACAGGACATGTAAGGATTTATATCTTTTTTTCTCAAAAAATTATAAAAGCAGACAAGATATGGGTGGAACTGTATGTTTTACTGGCAAAACACATCAATGGGCACTTGTCAACACTCAAATAACAGACACACTGCCACTAGCACTGAAGAAAATAAATCAAGATAAACAGTGTTTGACAAAAAGGTTCACACAGATGAAGCGTGTGTGTGTGAAAGGTGGTTTTAAAATAACCTGCCTGTGTCTTCTGGACAGTATGTCCAGGAATATGTAAATATTTCTGAAGCTTTAACAATTTAACTTTCTGATTGCACTGTAATGTACTTGCAGTATGGAGAAGAGTCAGTGTAACGAGAAATAAAAAGGGCCAAACGCTCACACAGTTTATTACATTCTTGTTGACAGTAATTCTGGGGGAATCTCAATGGTCAAAATGCACAAAAGTGTTTTGAGTTAAATGGCAGAATTCAGCTTCACAGACAAAGTGCTCTTGGTCAAAAAAAAAGAAAAGGAAAAAGGAAAACAGATGGATAGTATCTACAAAACACCACGGCACACAGCACATAGAAAGAAATGGTTTCTCCTATAAAACAGTTTAATCCAGTCACGTAACCTTTGCTTGAAACTGTGAAAAAAAAAAGCGCTGGAGTTAGTTTGCTCCACGAAGTTTTCGTACACAGAGCAAACAAGGGCATCTGAATTGGACCCTGGCACAAGTTTTGTATAGGCTAAAGCGTGTGTTTTGTTTTTAATACTCTGACAACAGTAAATAGTCACAATGGCAGGTGGTTATTTCACACTGACTGTTGGCCCCTGTCAGAAGTGCAACTTCATTGCCGTCATGGAAACCCCGAACGGTGCCAGACAGCAAGTGCATCGGCTTTACTTTACAATTAACCCTTCTCCCCTACAGACTGGCTCTACTTCTCCTAACAGATTTTTCCCTTTAAATACTCTCTCTTTCTTTCTTTTCCTCAGCCCCTCTCATATGAGCTTCAGCAGCAGCTCGTACGTGGCGTTGATGATCCCCCAGGAGAGGAGCGAGCGGTGGTAGTTGAGGTGGGCCCCTCTGAAGAGCATGGCCAAGCTGCCTCCCCTCTCTCTCCACACCGTCAGCAGCACCTTCCCACAAGGCTGGAAGGCTCCACCGACCTGAGCCTGAGCCCGGGACTTTACCACGTTTAGCGGGTAGAACATAATGCCAAGGGCAGCGCCCAGCACCCCTCCACACACAAAATCATTCACCACGTGACCGGCCCAGCTCGTGGCTTCTGGGAGCTGCTCCTTGATGGGACCCCGGAGGCCGAAAAAGAGCACATTGCTGGGGCCGTTGCGGAGCAGGATGGGCACGAGGCCGCGGTAACACTCTCTGAAGCCATACTCGGTCAGAAGTGTCCGAAAGGTGTGGGCCGTGTTGTTGAAGCGGCCGTGGTGCCGGTGGTCTTGTAGGAGAGTCTGCACGCGCTCAAACGGCGTCAGGAAGGCCTCTGCAGTTCCTGCCAGCGCTGCGGCAAAGCTCCGCGTGACCAAATCTGGCACGCCGCTGCCGTCGGCCCGGTCCAGTAAGACTCTGGAGAAGTCCTCG
This sequence comes from Trachurus japonicus, assembly GCF_045865225.1. Taxonomy (NCBI): domain Eukaryota; kingdom Metazoa; phylum Chordata; class Actinopteri; order Carangiformes; family Carangidae; genus Trachurus; species Trachurus japonicus. The sequence continues at coordinate 20,206,721 of NC_140916.1, read as the reverse complement.
TACAGGCCAAACATAATGGCCACGGTCGTGCTCTTTTGGAGGAGCGGCGGCAACAGGCCCCGGTAGAGGTTCCTCAGCCCTTCCCTCTGAAGCTGGCGCACCGCCTCGGTGGCCAGCACGCCGTGCAGCTGCTGTCGGAACAGCACCTTCTGGATGGGGAAGGTCACCACGATATTGGTAAAAGCAGCAATGGAGCCACAGACATAGTGCTTCCCCTGAGGGCCCAGCGCGGCACTTAGAGCCCCAGAATGTAGCAGGGTGTGGCCTCCTTTAGTCAGGCCAGCCTGGGGCTGAGGTGTCCGGGCTGACTCCGAGTCCATGGTGCTAACAGCCATGGGAGGCTCAGTGCACCGCAGTCTGATCCTCCAGCATCACATCAGCACCACCCTCTGTCCAAGACCAACCCTGTGAGGGAGGGAGAGGTATCAGATACAAGCATCTGATGAGTATTCAGCCTTTTTATGTGTATTAGTTTTAAAAATTGAGGAGATTGCTCACACACTGAATTACATTTTGGTGAAGAAGTAATGGAATTCAATTGGAGGCTCATCACAAAATATGAAAGCTTGAAAAAACATAAACAAATACAAAACTAAGAAAAACTAAGGACCTGACAGAGGGCATACTGTACTGTTAGTTATTAAATATTTGTGGCGGACCATGTAACAATGAAGGCTGTGAGAAAACATAAAAAGACTTGAATTTTGAATATGAAATGAGAAATTGCATGTAAAAGGTAAATGAAATCCAAACAAATGAGTCAAATGCTTTAAAATATATGGTGCAATTTTATCATACATCAAATATATAAAAGCTACAGCCTAAATAACATTTTTATTATTTTTAAATGATCTATTTACTTACTTATTAAACAGGGACAGTGCGCATTGATCAACATATCAGTTTCAACATCTATGTAAAAATGCCAGAGTTAGCCATAATGGCTCATTTTCATCTGTCGTCCCTGGGGCAGGTTGGTAAAAAGTAGATGTTGTGAAATTACATTATAAATCATTTGGGAAATAATATTCTCTATAACAAGAATCGCACTGGCTGCAGTCGAGATAAAACGGCTTGTACACGCTAAATGCTGTATCCTCAGTGTTCAGATTGAATTGTTAATTCACAGTTACCTGCCTCACTCTTGTAGGGGCAGACTGCCCCAACCGGCCACTGATAAGAGTTGTTACACAATCTAACGCACTGATAAGTGCCAGCTTAGTCATGGAGGAGGAGGAGGAGGAGAAAATGGCAATGAGTGGAGGACGACACTTTATAATGCACATTATGAAACACCACGTGTTCAAAATTATAGTGTTTGCTTTAGTTTTTTTGTTTTCTGAAGACAAAAGCTAGACTGACACTAACCATTACATGTCTGCTAAAACTGAGATTCTTCCAAATAGAGAAAAGTGTGTAAAGCAACTAAGCAAGTTCTCAAGAAGTTGTCTAAATATAGAGCATGAGGGAGACCATGGTGTCAAAGTTGTAAGGTCATCAGAGGACACCGTCTGTGAGCCAAAATATCACTCCAGAAATCTTCAAGCAGTTTCAGATCAGTGTGTCAAACCTGACTGCTACACGACGCCTGACGTGTACGAACCTGTTGTGGAACTACATAGTTACCAAGTCTGAGGTGCAACACTTTTCCTGAAGTAGCCTACTGTACTTCTGAGGTGCTTGTGTTTTAGTCTAATGTTTACACATTTATTTCAAAGGGAAACTATTCCACTACATTTCATTCACCAGACAGCTGTAGAACAGTTTTATGCAAATATATGGTGAGGTCCAAAATTCAATAATAACCTCTCAACAGTAGCGAATTGAATTTATTATAATGTAATAGTCTATTCATCCAGAATTAAAGATTTATCTTATTTTGCCGTGGTCCCTGCTTTGAGGGTGTGTTGGTGCAGTATGTTGTATTTGAGTGCAGTGGTAGAGAGTTATACAGTACTTTTACCCTTCTCAAGTACAAACATCTTATTCATCTGTTATGCTACTTGATATTGCAACTCTAGTACATTACTACTAAATTTCAGAAGAAAACATTTATTTGATTAAGCTCCTAAAAACCTATAATGTTACATCTAACTTACATCTCGCTCTGTTGCAGCTGGTTTACATGGTAAACTGTGTCATGTTGATGATGATGACTCCTGAGTAGGCTACTTTTACTTTAATATGTGAGCTACATCTTGCTTACCACACTTCCTGACTTCAACTCAATTTTAATTGTGAGGCAGGACTCGAGTAAAATATGTGATGTTACTTGACAGGACACTTATCCCACCACTGTTTGAATACAAAATGCAGATTATGGATAACAATCACATGAAGGCATTGAAAATGCAAAAGCTAATTTGTGCAGGAGACAACCACTCTGTTATGCAATGTGATGATTTGCTAAATCTTGGGCGAACACGCCCTCTGTGTGCTGCTGCCTTTCGCTCAGCTACTTGTCGTGTCATGCCTGCTGCCCTGACATCATGTCAGTCAATGGGCTGACACACACATAAAGCCCCGATCATACTTTCAACAGGGACAGTCACCTTAATTAGGTTACCTGTGAACAAATAGTTAAAAGATCAACAAATAACCGCGGATTAGCATGTTTAGCCCAACAGCTACACCCACCAATGCTAGGCTGGTTAGCCGACGTGCTAGCCACGGGGCCTACACGGCTGCGTGCGGAAAACTCAAGAGATTTATGTTTAAGGTGAATGGAGGGGCGGATGGCGCATGGTCAACCGTAATGGCAGCATGCTCCAGCAAACAGGCTTGTCTTGATTAGCATGTTAAGCGGCTAACATGATCAGAGTCAAAACGGACAAGCGCTGGCTGGTGATTGGTCGCTGCCTCCGCTGACAGCACAGGGGAATAAAAAAACAAACAGCGGCCCAAACAACCACCGAGCTCGTACATTATTAGTCTTTACCTGCCGTGTGCGCCCGCCGCTGTCCTGTCCCCAGACAGGTGGAGTGCAGTGTTTTTTATTGCAGGACAATAGGGCCACTGACCGTAGGTCGTGTCTGCAGCTACAGCAGCAAGTGACCGCAGCAGTGACTCTCGGGCGCATGCGCACTACCGCAGATCTGATGCTGCGTTCGAGACAACTCGGAATTCGACTTCAAAGCGTTCGAGACGCACCACGCCAATTTAAAAAAAAGAAACCTTGAATGTATTTTAGCGTGCATTTTAATTGATGTTTTACCACTGACGGCGTGGTTCTCAACGAGTACTTTTTTCCCTCTGACTTAGCCAAGTCGGAGCTCCGACATCTGGCGTTCAGCACTTTTTCAAGTAGCAGATCGGAAAGATCCGAATTGTCTCGAACGCAGCATAAGTCTAGTTGGACGAGCCTTTAGAGAGCATTTCTAACATCTAAAGACTCAGTTTAAGTGCATTGTACGAAGTAAGAAGTGGATCGTTTGGGTCAGCAAATCTTCAAGGAAGGTTTCAACGTACTGTTTATATTCGACAAAAGGCCAAAAACAAAGTACGTTCGCGTTGTTTTCGCACACCACCTACACAGGGAAGTGTTTTCTCGATGACAGTTGGCCGTAAAGCAGGACATAGCGGGCATTTTTACGACTGCGCTGTGATGCTGTCGTAACGTTGGGAAAGTGTCGGTAAATAAAGGCTTAGCTTAAACCGTTAATGACAAATCAAGTGATTGGGTTGCTCTACCTTGATTGTATATTTGTGTCTTTTATATTTGCACGAGTTAAATGAGTTGTAGAATACGGGTTGGTGATCAATTCTCGCAAAAACAATGCCAACAGGCAGCGACATAACTGAAGCTAACTAGCGAGCTGTTGTTAGCTCTTGTCTTAAATGGTGCATAGCAACTATCTCCAAGGCCTAACAGAGTTTATCCACCGAGACTACGCTAGATAACCGTATGCATTAAAAACACAACCTGAGCTGTATTCAGAAAATGTCGGCACAAAAAGACTGTGAGTTTCTGGTGAAAAGAGCCCGGGAGCTGGTGTCAGATGATCCCTGTGCGGCCAAAGCCTGGCTCATAACAGCCAGGACCTTGTACCCTGCAGACTTCAACATACAGGTACATCTCCTTGGCTATTATAACCATAGACTGTAAAAAATATTATATTATAACCTTCTGAGTTATGTCTGCCTGTATTTGTACCAGAATAACCACGTGTTGAAATGTGATGTTTTGTTTTCATGTTTTCACAGTATGAAATGTACATCATTGAACGCAATGCAGAGAGGACAACTTCTGCTGGAAGACTCCTGTATGACATGTGAGTTTCAATGTATCTGTCTCCATGCCAGTAGTAGTAATGCCAAGTGCAATGTCACGACGAGCCCTGCATTCAATTGCTGATGATTTGTACATCCCCTCAGGTTTATCAATTTTCCAGATCAGCCCACTGTTTGGCGGGAGATCAGCGTTATTACAGCAGCCCTGCGCAGTGACTCTCAGGACAAACATGCACAGTTTCTAAGAGGTGAGAGGAAACATAGTTGTTAGTATATACACGCCATAAAAATTTATGTGCACGTCCTTACTCTGAGGAGAGTGGTAATGAAGTGTAGGCACCAAGGAGCAATGCTTTGGAAATCATTGTCTTCTTCCCCCTCCCCTTTCTTTCTCTTCCTCTGTATCTTTTCTCTCTCCCTCTCCTCTCTGTATGTTGGCTCAGGGCTCTTTGAGACGCTGCCAGGCCGTGTGCAGTGTGAAATGCTACTGAAAGCCACAGAACAGTGTTTCAACACTTTGGAGAAGGCAGAGATGTTGCTGCTCCTACTGAAGCGTTTTCCAGAGTCCGTGGTCCAGCATGGGGTACATAAAATTCAAACAATCATTTTCCTAATAATAATAATCCAATTTTTGATTGTGAAAGGTCAAAAGGCAATGGTAACAATTTACTGTATATTTAGGTCAGTTTAGGAGAGACATTGTTGGAGGCCGAGGTGTCGGAGAACGTGGAGACTCCTGTCAACTGCTTCAGAAAACTCTTTGGTTAGTGAAGCACTTGCAGTCAAATCCGTTCATTCATTTGCAAAAACAAAAAAAAAACACTTATGTAATACTTTTTTTCCCTTTTTTTTCCTTTTACAGTGTGTGATGTTCTTCCTTTGGTAATAAATAACATGGACATGCGGTTGCCGGCCAGCCTGATGCAGAAGTACATGCTGAAAGCAGCTGAGTTTTATATTGGTTATGTTACACGTGGACCCTCACCTGATGTACAGATGCAGGGTAAATCTGCACTTTGTTGATGTTCCTCTTTACATTTTCCTTAGTCATAACCCAATGTAAACATTTTAAATCTCAAGTTTCCCTGACCTGCAGTTGAATCTACTACCATATTTTTTTATTCACTGCCTGCTGTTGTTTTCTCTTCAGGTTCCCAAGAATCTGGGTCTCTGAAGTCACCCAACGTGTCCCGTGGCTCCCAGCGTTATGTGATCGATGGCCTGTCAGAAAAGTCTTCAGTGGTAGCAGAGCCTTGGGAGAGGCTGTTGGATATCCTGGCTGTGGTTGGAGCTCGCTGCGAGTGGCAGGGAGACAAGGGACAAAGGTACTCTTTCATTTCTACCTGTCAATCAGCCGGTACTGTTCTGTGGGGGTTGTTTTATACTAAGGTTTCTCTTGTAATATAACCCGCAATTACTCATTAGGTACACATAATTAATGATTTTATATCTGGAGCTCACCCCACAGAACTAACGCAGACTAATACAGCAGCTTTGGAATAAATCCTTCTTTTATGACAGTCATCAGTCTGCTGTGATACAATGTTGATGTAAAGCCCCTGTACGGAGCTTTTAACTGGATACGCAAAGGTCTCTGGTTTCTGCTGATGTGTCTCTCTTACCTACAACAGCAAATGAGCCCATCAGTGTGAAGATACGCTATTTCTAAGTAGTCTAATTCTATACCTCTGGAAGGCATGGTCGGGTCGGACCACTGACGAAACGATATGAAAAGATACATTACACTCAATACGCTGCTAAAAAAAAGTCCCGTCTTCTTTCCGACGTTTCCAAAATAAATCTACATGCACCGGCCAGACAAACGTCTTCATGACAGTGGGAAATGCATTATTCCGCCACTTTCGTCCACAAGGGCAGCCAAAATCAACACTAAATGAAAAGTCTGTACAGGGGCTTTAACTTTATGCTTTTTGAGGCATAAATGTGTGATGCTGTTTTACCTGTTCTGCACTGTGTTATACTGAGATGTGTTTCGAATATGTAGTGTGCTGTAAATTATATAAATGAATAATAGATTTCTAGTCCATCATATGAGAAACAGAGCCACCCCAGAATAGATCATAATGAAATATATCTGTAAGGCAGATTAGTAATATTGAAATGGGAATATTCAAAAGCTACAAATGAACAAAAATGAAATTAAAAGTAACTAACTGAACAATTTTGGACGGACAAAAAGATCTCTGTAGATCAGTTATTTTTCTTGCTGTACTTTCATATATTACATGCGCTTATAGAAGTGCAACATTTGAAAGTGAGTAATATAAATGTTAAAAGTTGTGTTTTTGTGTATGCATGCACACAGGAGTTACGTGGACATGCTGCTGAGACTAAAGGAGCTGTGTCGCTACCTGCCTGGTCTGGAGGGAGACACACGGTCCCGCTGCTGCAGTCAAATAGTCATCTGTGCTGCGCTCGTGCTCTTCCGCAGTGCATTTCTCTATATGTCAGCTGTACAGCCTGCACTGTTCCAAGGTCAGCCTCTTTCTTTGCAAGCGTGCGCTATTCCATCATCGTCATTTCACTCGCGCTCATCAAATGCACTATCAATGTTTGGCAGGTGTGAATGCAATGAGCTCAGGGCCGTGGATCCTTGTAGAAGATTTGAGCTCTGTGCATAGTGATGTTGATGTGGACAGGGGAGCAGTGAAGCACGCACATAAGAAACGTAAACTGGCTGATGGGAGAGAGAAGACGATGGTGAGCTTAGACCAGAGATCACTCACAAAAATGATGCAGAATTGTCTTTGTTTGTAAATGCATTGTAGGATATGACTATAATCTGTTTTTGGTCACTGCACGTGTCATTATAGAGCTCAGATGATGAGGAAGGGTTGGGAAAAGGCAGAAGCCGACACATTTTAGTGAACAAGACGGATATGCCGAGTTGGTCCGAGACTCTAGAGAACTTCCGCACAGCGAGGGAGAGCTGGGATCTCCTTCACTCCCACGATGGTCTGGAAACTGGTAAGCACTGCTAATGTTCATTTATATGTGTGTTTTTCCCAACACATTCAGACAGGTTCCACTCACTCTATCACAATAATATAATGTGGCAACTGTATCAACCACAACAGATGCAGATGTATTTTTCCTGTTTGTCTCTGTGGAGGTGTGGCATGATGCAAACAATTTGCAAGCAGTGATAGAAAATAATATCATACTGTATGACAAGCATTAGATCATTAATGACTGATTCTACTTTCCATTTGAGTCTAAATGTATTAATATCTGATTCATACTCCTGTTCTGCTTCTGTGGTTGACAAGTTCCACATGTTGATCCCTCAAACAGAAAAAAACATTTTTTCTTTGAGGATTTATGACAGGGCAACTTCCCAGTGGGAAGCTATTGAACCAAAACCCTGAGAGGAACTAGCAGCTGAGCGCATTACTAGGCTGATTATGTAGATTAATTTTATAACTGATGTTTGAGATGATCAGAGTAATCATTTAAATGTGTCTGTAACTTTCCATTTTGACAGAGTTTAAGAAGATCTGTGCCTCGTGGAAGACAGACAGCTGGCTGTGGTTCAGGATATTCCTCACTGACATGATCATATACCAGGCACGCAACTGTTTTAAATGTTTTCTGTTTGCGATTAGACACCTTCTGCCCTTGTGGGCAGTGGATGAAACTATGAAATGTAATTGGGACAAATATATATTTATCCTGATTTGGAGGCATTTAAGATATTAAAATATTGTTTTCTGTCTGACTGTCTCCAGGGACAGTACCGTAAAGCCCTCTCCAGCCTGCACCAGATGGCTGCAGTGCTGCAGCCTCCGCCTGGGCAGCAGAGCCCCTCAGGTCAGGCCAGTCTGGAGCACCACAGGGCCCTCATACAGCAGGCCTCGTGCCACTATGCACTGGGAGAGTACAGGGTAAACACATGCGCACACACTCGCAGCCATGTAGAAATGCTATCAGGAGATTTACTTTAGATTTACACAGGTTTAATGTCTATTTCATTCCCTTTTTCCTTTTAATACAATTTTGAATGCAAACTTGGCCCTAAATAAATTGAGTCACAATATAACATTTCACAGAAATACTGATTATTACAGAATTTTTTCTGCATTGTTATATCATACAGTATCTGGGGATTTTCATTTTCATTATATTCCATCATGTGCTGAAGTAAAAAAAAAAAGAAACCTGATGCTCTGTGAGACATCTGTTGAATCCCCTAAATAAGCAACTATGACTCTAACTGGCCCAAGGATGTAATGTTGTATTTGAATTCAAATGTAGATGTACTTTTACAAGCTTAGTGCAATTAATATTGGTGTCTTTCTGTAACTGATATTTCATTATTTTGCTGGAAAGCTCCTGAATATGAATATATACATACATGTATACTTGAATTCTGTAATACATCATTTTCCCAGATTAACATAGCAGGAAAGATTATGGCCACATGGACAGTACATAAAACATGCTTACTGTACAGTGGAGTTGTGTGTGATGTCCCTGCCCTGTTTACAGTTGTGATATAGATGTGTGTGTTTTGCTCATCAGATGGCCTGTGAGAAGCTGCTGGATGTTGTTGGTGGGTTGGTGCCCCCAAACCAAGAAGCAACAAAGCCCCCAGAAGATCAGAGTAGAGTCAAGACCAAAACAAGAAAAGGTAAACACATCCTGATTGTGTAGTAAAGTAACTCTGACATGTGGCAATTCTGAAATATGATGACTTTTTTAAAAAAACTGTCAGTAAGTAGTTCCCACTAAAATACCAAACTGTCACTTGGACCACAAGTTCCCTTTCCTGCTATTTGCATATTTTTCAGTTACAGCTGGCTTTCTTGTAACTACTGTCATCAGAACAGTAATTACTGCCTCTTTGTGTGTCACAATTAGGTAATGACCTGCGGTTGCTTCCCTGCACCAGCAAAGCTGTGCTACCTTACTGTCTCCAGCTCATGCTGGCCTGCTTCAAGGTAGAAAACTCTTGCTAGTCTGTGGAAATGACTGGGACTTGATTCTCTATGATTTTTATTGCAAGACTGATGCATTTCGACACTATGTAGTTACAAAACTTTGATTGAACATCTTTCTCCTTTTCTCACTTGGGCCAATCAGCTGCGTGCCTTCACAGACAATCGTGACGACCTGTCCCTTGGTCATGTGGTGGTGCTTCTTCAGTACGACTGGCCCAACGGCGAGATGCTGTTTCTAAAGGCCGTGGAAAAAATCTGTCAACAAGGCAGCTTCCAGTATGAGAATTTCTTTAACTATGTCACCAGTATCCTTTTGTGTAACAACACACGCAACCTCACAAAATTGGAATTGTAAACATTTACCCTGTGCTCACCTCTTGTATCTGTGTATAGCTGTCTCTCGGGTGTTATTTTCCATAAGCTCATGATTTCCGTCAGACATTGACATGCTGGAGGAGTTTGCATACCTGCGTACTCCTGAAGGAGGGAGGATTCAACTTGAGTTGCTGCCCAATCAGGGAATGCTGATCAAGTAAGCCCATTGCAGAAACTTTTCAGTCGGCATCGTGACTCTGCACACTCCCGTTCTGTTGGTGTGTTTTTATAGAAAACAGTGCTATTGATTGATGATCTAAGTAGACATGGCCTGTGAGGAAAATATTTACTTTGAAAATGAGAATGCTGTTAATGGAGTGGGCATTTTAACGAGAAGGGGTTTGTGGCTAATATAAATCTTCTTTCAAACTCCTTCTTCATTCTTTGCTGTAGAAGTTAAGACACTTGAATGTACCCACACTGACTGAGAGTTGTTGAATGTTGCTGTCCCTCAGGAACCCTAGTCCCGCCCTGGGGGTGGAGTTAAATACCCTTCTGCTACAAGGGGTGCAGGCGATGGACAGGTACCCCAGGCCCCTCCTCCCACAGTCCCCCTTCCTCCCCCACACCAGTCACCCTCCCTCCATTCCCTACTTCAAGGCTTGTCATCCCTACAGTTTTGATTTTGGGCCTGTCATTTTACATCAAGAGTTAGACGTTCTTTGATTTCCTGTTGCCGTTTGTTTATTTGAGCCATTGCTCGTCTTTCTGTGGTCATCACTGTTGTTGTTGTTGTTGTTGTCGTTGTTGTTGTTAATGTTGTTATCGGATGATGTTGCTCTTGTTGTACAGCCAATTTAGTTTTTTGCCTTCTCATAATACTTGATCTCATTTCATTTGTGGACATGTTTTATGTGGTTTTTATTTATAACAATGAAACTTTTGTTGTATAATGACTGCCTGATTGGTATATAAGCAAAAAAAAAAAAAAAAAAGTAAGAAAAACCAAACAAAAAAACATGCTGTTTCCATGACTCTGTCTTTACATATAGATCGTATAGATCTCAGTCTCTCTGTATGTGTCAAAGCATCTCAAAAGAATACATTTCTGACAACATGTATGTTTGTGTTGATTATTTCCTTATATTCTTTTACAGACACCACACAGTGACTCGTGGGATCACCAAAGGAGTGAAGGAGGATTTTCGTCTGGCCATGGAGAGGCAGGTGTCCCGGTGTGGAGAGAACCTGCTGAATGTGCTTCACCGTTTCTGCATCAATGAGAAAATCATCATCATCCAGAGTCTTCCTTGACAACTGGCCTGTGACTTTTGACCCTTCTCATCATTGATATTCCAGGCACAGTTTTAACGCAGCTGGACTGACCTTATGACCCCTCTCAACACAGGACACAACATTTCTAGCTCTCCTGTCGTTTACATCCATCATTGAACTCGTAGGAAAAGAAAAATGTTCTTGCCTTAAAAGTGGAGAGAGTTGAGTCATACATCTATCATATTGTGCGCATAGTTTTCTTCTTTACAGGTGTAAACCACAATATTGTTTTATGATATAGTGATATTTTGTGGATGTCATTGTTGACAAAAGAATCAAGTGCATTTCTGATAGACATGGTTTATTGTTTTTTTTTTTTTTACAAACTTCATCAACTGATTAGTTTATACAAATGCTACTATTAAATATCATTTGAATGGATTGAAGACTTTGATGTGGTACTATATGATTTATGCGAATGGCAACAATCAGTCTAGCTCATATTACAAGATTAAAAATAACATTTCAGTATGTCCAAGATTACTAGAATATGTATATACATAGACTTTTTACTTCCCCTCTGTTGCTCCTTGCACACTTTCTCCTCTTTCCCAATCTCATTTCTGCTATCCAGTTTCTTTTCCTCTTTTAAGCTTACTGTCACTTTACTTAACTGTCACTCCTCTACTTCTATCACTGGTAGATTTGGTAGGTCGGCCTGTAGGGCAGCCCTGAGGTTGGCCCAGAACAGCCTGTGCTTGGCCCTGTCCTGGGGCCACACCAAATAGGTGTGCCGGCCCATCATTGACTTCAGCTGGTAGTACTTGGATGGGATTGTATATTGAGGCAGTTCCTCTAGCATCACCAGCACAATACTGTCCGATCCCCGAGCAAGTCGTTGGTGGCTGGCGAAGTACAGCTCATAATGACACCACTCACTCTTGACAAAGTGAGCGGAGAGCACAAACACGGCGCGGCGGCTTTTCTCCACAGAGCTGATAATGTTCTCAATAATTGTCTTTCCTGGCACAAAGTTTTTCTCATGATGGCAGATTCGGAGCCCTCCTGCTGCACCTTCAAGGTTGGGAAGGAGGGAGTTGTGCACCCATTCGGCATCATGCTGGCTATAAGACACAAAAGCATGAAACTCAACGTCCACTAGGTCCTCAGGTCGAACACGTTGTGTTCTGGCCCGATGTTTGGCTCTGGTCCACTTCCAGATCATACCCAAGTACCAGGGCACATCCCAACGTCTACACAGGCCTACCACTATGAACATCACCACTATCGTTGGGCCCAGGATGATGGCTGCTAGAATGCCAATGTTGCAGTAGACCAATGGGATCGTGACTCTGTTTAAGGTTGAGTGCTTAACGTCCTCTGGGTACGTGCACAAATAGTCTCCAGGCCAGTTCAACACTTTAAGTCCTGTGTTCCTGTTCTTCTCATCAGAATTGCTGGCAAGTTGTATGAAATCCCTCAGAGCGCAGGTGCAGGTGAAGGGGTTGTGACCGATGTCCAGGGTTTTCAGTTGGGGGCAGCTCTTCAGCTTGCTCACAGATGGTGCATGGAGGGAATTTGACCTGAGGAGAAGCACATTAAGTACAGGGAAGCCATTGCATACAGGCAAGTCCCGCAGCCTATTTGCATTCAGATTCAGAGACGAAAGGTTTTCCATTTTGAAGATGGATGATGGTACCTTGGAAATCTGGTTGTTTTCAAGATCCAGTGTCTCTATTCCTTTTGGTAGACATTTAAAAACAGAATCTCTCAGACGATTAGAGACCAGAGTCATATTGATGATGTTAGGTGGCCAGCGACACTCTTTCAGACCGTCATAAACCAGGGAGTTGAGCCTGAGGTCCAGATATTGCAGGGACTCCATGTGTTGCACACGTTCGCTCAATATCTGAAGGTTTTTAAGATTGTTATTGACCATGATCAGTTCTGTCAAATTAACCAAAGTCTCACATTCAAGAATTTCTTGATGATTCTCTCTGGTAAATATAGTGTCAGACATAGAACAAAAGGAAAAGTCCAATTTATGGATTGGACTCTGTGACTTTGGGCATGTCATGTGTATGATTGAAGTGTCTGTGACTGCTACTGCCTCGATTGGCATATTGATAAAAAAGTTGTACACAGCCTCCTGTGAAAAGAGGAACGACTTCACCACCACCCTTCTGGCTGAGAAGGACTTCATTTTTGATGTCTGGACCACGGGAGTGTCGTCATCAGGCAGGTTGTGCAATGCCACATCTGCTGCTTCCAAATGGATAATAGATGTCTTCAGAATCACATTTACAAGTTCGGTTAAATCTTTCCAGTTAATTGATATGTTGGTGAGATAAAGATGAGAAGTGTTGATTTCTGCTCTTTGCCTCAGCTGCATAGCGAGGGTACTGAAGCTCCCTGTTAAATTCATCAACTCCACTTGAACAAATTGTGACAATGCATCTTCCACCAGATTGTGCTCCACTATCTGATTCTTCGTGAACGTTATCTGAAGTCTTTGAGTCTGAACATCTCCCAGGCTTCCTGCCCCATACACCGTGTCATCTCCTATCCAAAGGGTCAGTGTGATTAGTTTCACTTCAGCGATGTTCTTGAAATCGCCCATACTGATGTTTTTTGCTCCAATGGCGAATCTCTCCAGTTTTACCAGGCTCCTGAACTCACTCCCCAATGTCATGCTGGGAAATGGGTTACAGGCCAGATTCAGCAACAGGAGATTCCCAGTGTGCAGCAAGTACTGCTGATCCGACAGGTTCTTCAGCCTGTTGTGCGACAGGTCCAAATACTCCAGGAGTGAGGTGTTGAGGAACGTCTCTGGATCGATCTCCTCCAGACCATTCCATGACACATTCAAGAACTTCAAGAGCGGTGTGTTTTTAAAGTCTCCACTGTGAAGTTGTTGTATGTGGTTGCATGAAAGGTCTAAATATGTGACGTTCTGTGGCAGGTCTCCTGGGACAGATGTGAGGTTTTGGGATGAGAGGTCTACGACGACTTCAGGTGATGAGGCGATCTGCTGGAGTGCCACTATCATGACCGCCACCCAGAGGGCAGCACTCATGGGTGTCATTGTTTGCCTGGATAAAAGTAGGTAAATAAACATCTATGTTAGTACTGTTCATCTCACAGAGACTGTACATGTAATTTTATTGTTTGTTTTTCCTTCATTTGACCTGTGATGTCTTCTGCTACGGCAAACAGGAAGTCTCTTGTTTGAGAGTAAACTGATAACTCATAAGGTTAGCCTACTAATACAGCTGTTCTTTGTAGGGATTCATTTTTGATGTATAGTATCAAATTAATATTAATCACAGTGATTCAACTGTAAAATGCTGTAAAAAGGAATACTAAGAGACCAAGGTCCATCACAGCAAAGGTTTTTTTTCAAAGTCTTCTTACATGGCTACTGACACCAACTTTTTCTAAACAATAAAATTAATTCCTAAAGTAAGAGACTGACTCTTTTCCCATGGCTCATGCCATTTCTCATTGACAAACTTTCTTGTGTCTGTGCTAGTGAAAATGTATGCCCAACTACCTGCAGTGAAAATAACTGAGAAATAAACATGAATTAAAGCAGAAGTAAGTGATATATTTGTGTTAATATAAGTCTTAAATAGTTGTATCTTCCGACAGCAATCACTTACATAGAGTGTTTGGACTGAAACACGGGTCTGTCAGTCCCTCTGCTCTGCTCTGAGCCGAAGAGAAAACATTTATCGTATCCTACAGTTTTTATCCAATGAGGAGAGAGAACAGCATGCAGGGCTGTGTGTGCAGCCAAGGGACGCCGTGAATGTGGCGACGTAGGGACGAGGACTGTTATGGTGCGTTCAAGGAAACTCGTATTTTTCCGACCGTGAAGTCGTACCAGTTCGATCTGGTACGAGTTCACCGGTCGGAAGTTACGAGTGGCCGTTATAGTGACTTTCACCGGTAAAACAGGTCGGAAAAACACGAGTGGGTTGCCTGAAACGCTACAAAGTCGAAAGTTGTGACTTGAAGCTGTAATTTACGATTTCAAAAGCCTGCCTGGAACGCAGCATTAGCGAAAACGACCGGACCACTTACTTCTGCTTTAATTTAGTTTAATTGGAAGAGGTACTATTTTTCTTTTTCTTTTTTAAATAGTGAATTCCCCAAGATGCTATCTGTACAATGTGGTTTGTGTTAACCAATAAAACTTAGATTCAATGCATTCAATATCATTCACTGGAAAAATAAGAGGAGAAAAACTCATCTCTCACAGAATATCTATCCTAACCTAAGACCTAACTGGCAGCCTATTAGACGTCTGTGTAAGAAGTCATGTCATGTATGGATATCCAGTCAATATACAATCTAAACAAATCTAAACTAACAACAATACAGCACACAAACAGACAAAACACGGCACTAACCAGCACTGATGTCAGCGGGATTTCTCAGCAAAAACGCTGTCCTTGATCTGATGTTGATTTCTGAGGTTTAACTGGTTGCAATGTGGTTCTGTCTATATCTGTTTGTCTTTAAGTCCATAAAAATATCAGAAGTTCAAAATGTCTGAAGGGGGAAAACCAAAGCTCTTCTTCTTAGCCTCTGCGCAACAGCCAGTTCTGATGTTACAGCATGTGGCTCCCGAGTGAAAATAGACAGGAATTGTCAGACCAATCACATTTTCTCTCACATGCATCCTCTTTTCACTTCCTCAAACTGAGCTTTTATTGACGCTTCTTTTTGTGAAATGTATATGTACATGTTTTATAAAAGTAAATCATTTTATGGGGACAGAGGAAGTGAATCAATATGACTCGGATTTTGTTATTTGGTTTTTAAAAAAACAACTGAATATCGATGTTACCCAGACTGTTACACTGTGTCTATTTATTCTATAGCAGAACAGAAATACTATTATATTTACAGTAGTCAGAAATATATTGTACCACAAACCACTGACACTTTTTATTTCTGCTTTTAGTTTTCGAACATGAAAGGTTTACATGAGTTGCACGAACATTGCACAGTCACAATAGGCATCATAGTGACCACACTGCAGGTCAGTCTGAGACATAGAAGACCATTTCCCAACTCAATTGACTTATCCCATAATGCCTTGAAGCAGAGTGTATCCAGGGCAACTATGGTGTTGACTCTGACAGCTGAACAGGATGCGAAATATGCTTTTTCACTGCCTTTGAACTGTTTGATTGTGACTGCAGGCTTAATCAGAGACAAGCTTGTGTACAGACAGATGGACAGTTCCACACAACACACAATCACACAGTCACTCAAGCACCCACTTTCCAACAACGTTTTCTGTCTGCACTTCTTCTTTTTTCCCTTGCGTTAGAGACTGTTACAACAAGTGGAGCCTAATTGAATAAAGCCATACAAGCTGGTGTGACTGGTCACACCTGGTGTGGTTTGATCAAATCTTGGAGGAACATTGTGGACATGCATCACAGCTTCTGGCAATAAGGCAACAGAGAATAGCCTTTCCCCCCCTCTTTACTACATCATCCTTTCTTTTATTTTAATAAATGGCTTCAATACATTTTGAATATGTGAAATCATGTTGGAAAATTCAATCTCTTACCGTTTGTTTTTTTTTGCCAATTCGGGCAAAAATCTACCTTTGTGTTGGAAACAGTCCATGCGAACAGACCTGAACAACTTCTGTTATGGAGCTAAGATCAGAGTACAAGCTAATTATTGACCCAAGAACCGTCTTTCCAGCAGCAATGTGTGTGCTTGTCCTTTCACAAGGATAACACAGCAATAATCACTGAAGTATCAATCCTCCCCTTTTTTAAGACTTTCTTTTAATTTGGTTAGAAAATTAAAGCATGGTAGGGTGATTTTGGAATTACAGTTGAAAACCATTTACCTGAAACAGAGCGGTATATCAATAAAACGGTGTGTGCTATGAGTCAACCTTTTTATGTGTGAACATTATGGGGTAGGGAGGGGCTGTGGGAGCACAAGTACACTGAGGGAGAGATAGGGAAGTCTAACCTGGCCATCAGATGGATATACTGCAGCTCCTCACAGCTTCAGATGTCCCTCTCTCTCTCCTGCGGTGTAATTTCTCTCCCTCCATTATGGATCTGCTGTCATTCACAAGAGGATTTATTTTGTTGAACTCTAACTGACATCTGCTACCTCCTCCAAGTGGATTTCTAAAACAAGGTGGACTCCTTCAGCATGCTGAACCATCCTTCTCGCCCCACACGTCCCGGCCTGTTACTCTGCGTCTTGTTGTTGGTGTGTGGCTGGGACAAGGCGGTCTGTTCCCTTGGGGAGGGTAGGAAGATTTGGCAGCAGCCCAAGCCAGACCCCATCACCAAAGCCCAGTCTTTCCTTCATGACACCTTCCCATCAGGATTCCTCTGGGGTTCGGGGACCTCTGCCTTCCAAACAGAAGGAGCCTGGGACCGGGACGGAAAGGGAGCCTCCGTCTGGGACCATTTCACCCAGTCCTCTGTCAGTGGCGATTTGGCAACAGAGACTGGCAGTGTGGCAAGTGACAGCTACACTCACTGGGAGGAAGATGTGAAGGCGCTGGAGTTCCTAGGTGTAAGATCATACTCCTTCTCTCTCTCCTGGCCCAGGCTCTTTCCCGATGGGAACGCTGGGAGTCAGCCGAACACTGCTGCTGTGGAGCATTACAGCCGCTTCATAGATAGGCTTCTGCAGAAGAAAATCGAGCCCATTGTCACTCTCCATCACTGGGACCTACCACAGGTCCTGCAGGAGCAACATGGAGGCTGGAAAAATGAGACACTTGTGGACATGTTTGAGGAGTACGCTGCCTTTTGTTTCCACACGTTTGGGAGTCGTGTTCGGTACTGGCTCACGATGCATAACCCATACCTCGTGGCTGTACATGGGTATGGGACAGGTGTGCATGCTCCCGGAGAGACAGGGGGTCCCTCTGGCTCACTCATTGTGGCCCACAACCTGATAAGAGTAAGTCAGACAGACTCACTTATCTGTGCTTATTTTATACTGTAGCTGTCTGGACTGCAAACAAAACAACACATGAAGAATTGTCTAATGATATAGGTCATCTGAAACTTTGAACCCATGCAGCTGTTATCAGTTTATGATGGTCAATGAATGTTTGTGTTCTCCAAATGTCTCTAAGGCCTGAAGACAGTGAAGCAAGAACAGACTTCACCAGTGCACTGATATTTTATTGCAATCAAATTAACTCAATAAAAGTAGCACATTTCCATTTATTGTATTGTAACATGCAACAAAGTACAAAGCCTCATTGCTTACCTTTAATATGTTTCAAAAGTCAGCTGATCATATTTGACAGATTTCTGATAAGTCAACGGCACACTTAAGAGACACTCAGGTCAAAGTCCACCACATCAGCACTTTTGTGCTGGAGGGAAACACTGCGTGACAGGAAGTCATGGAGATATGCCTCATTAATAATCACTTAGGTTTATGCAGTTGAGAGCCTAGCCCACAGCTAAATACTGAGCAGATAGTGTGAGCAAATAATAATTCTCTTGGGGCCTAATAGATAGTTTTCAGAAATACTCTTCCCCCCATGAACCCATTACCTGTCTGTCTCTCACTGTGATTTGTAATGTGCCAGATGTTTTCTTTTTTTCATAAACATATTGAATTTACAAGATGCGGCCTTGCTACAGATATATGCACTCCGTGCTTTAAAACTGGCACTCTTGCCAGTAAAGACAGTGTGAACCAGAATGAAAAAACCTGATTCATTAATTTTGTTGTCCACACATTTCTTACTGGTGCATGTCAAAATGTATTGAGTGACAACAATTTTAATTTTGTTGTTCTGATTTTTAGGCACATGCTAAAGCATGGCACACCTACAACATCCACTTCAGACCAGCTCAGAAGGGTAAAGTGTCCATTGTTCTGGGATCCCACTGGGTTGAGCCTCAAAGAGGCCAAGCCACAGCTTCCAATGTTAAGTTCTGCCAGCAATCAATAGAGGCTGTGCTTGGCTGGTTTGCTAACCCCATCTTTGGAGATGGGGACTATCCAGCCTCTATAAAAATCAAGCATGGGGCTCTGGTGCCCACTTTCACCCCTGAGGAGAGGCTGTGGGTGCAGAAAACAGCCGACTTTTTTGCTCTGTCCTTTGGTCCTAACAACCTCCGTCTGGGCCGCAACCTGGTCCAGTATGGACAGACTGTGACCCCGGATCTAAGGCGCATACTGAGCTGGATAAAACTGGAGTATGGGGACCAGAGGGTGCTGGTGGCTGAGGGGGGGTGGTACTCTGAAGCAAGTGTGGGAATAGAAGACACAAGAGCCATCTATCTCATGAAGAATTTCATGAACCAGGTCTTGCAAGGTGAGTGGAGAACTGGGAGAGAACAAAAAGTATGAAACAACGTAATGTAATGACAATGTAATGAAATCATCATGAAACAACTATGTGAATACCTTTTCTCTCCATTATTGTTGTGTTTTTTTCTTCACAGCTATTAAGTTTGACAGTGTGCAGGTGTTTGGGTACACTGCCTGGTCATTGGTGGATGGATTTGAGTGGAATTATGGCTATACTGTTCGACGGGGACTTTTCTACATTGACTTCAGTCAACCAAACCGAACCAGAACCCCCAAGACCTCTGCTCTGTACTTCCAGCGTGTTGTTGCTGACAATGGTTTCCTCAGTGATCAAACCTCCAGAGAGGTCAAAGGCAGTTTCCCTTGTGACTTCCACTGGGGTATTGCTGACTCCACCTTAGAGGTGAGAAGACAAGAGGATGATTTTACAGCAGGAGATTCTCAATAACACCTCTAACATTCTTTTGTCTTTTGTTTTTGTCTGTGTTGTAGGTCCACTTCTACCCCTTCTCACCACAGTTCACCGACCCCCATTTGTACAGCTGGAACCTGACAGGAGATGGATCATTACGCCCGGTTCCAGGGGAGAAGGTCAGCACGAGACCAGCCCAGTGCACTGATTATTTAGCAATCCATGGTCATCTTCGCCTGTTTGCATCCACTGGGGCATCTCATTACCGCTTCGCCTTAAACTGGTCTTTGATCTTACCCCAAGGAGACCTCTCTAATGTGAACACTGAGGCTCTGAGGTAGAAATACACACAATTCAACTCAAAAAGTCCACCTATTTTGATTAACAAAGATAGTGCCTATACTGTCTTCATCTGACGTAGTGTATTTACAACATTTAACTTCCAAATTTATGCTCTGTTTCACATTGTTGTCACATCTACAAGGTACTACCGCTGTGTCCTGACTGAGCTCAAGAAGCTGAACCTGGAGGCCGTTGTAATTCTCTACTACCCGACACACAGAGCTCCGAATCTGGGCCTGCCTGGGCCATTGCATGCCTCTGGGGGTTGGCTCAACGACAGCACAGTTGATGCTTTTCAGGAATATGCAGCACTCTGCTATCAGCAGCTGGGGTACTGGGTTCGATACTGGATCACCATCAATGAGCCGAACAGGCTTGTAGATTATTATATCAATGGGAAAGAGAAGCATCATGCGGCTCATAATCTTCTTCTGGCTCATGCAAAAGCCTGGAGGTTATATGAGAGGGAATATTATAGTCAGCATGGAGCGCTGGTGTCACTTGCACTACATGCTGACTGGGTCGAACCCGCCAACCCCTTTCTGGATTCACACACAGCAGCAGCACAGAGATTCCTTCTGTTTGAACTTGGTCGCTTTTTAGACCCTTTGCTGGGAACTAGAAAGGAGGAGAGCAAGAAGGGATACCCACAAGAGATGAAAGCAGACCAGGAGGAGAAAGCTCGACTGGTGGGCTTGCCGGGGCCTTCTCCTCTGCATAGTTTTACTGAGACTGAGGAGAATGAGCTGAGAGGGGCTTTGAGTTTTATTTCTCTGAATCACTTTACCACCCGTTTGGTAGCTCCGTATCTCCAAACACAGGCCAATGTCCAGCAGAAACAGCCCCCTGATCATGACTGTCAGATCCTTTCTGATCCCACCTGGCCCACATCAAGTCTGGGGCAGGCTCTCGTACCCTGGGGTCTTCGGAAGATCCTCAACTGGGTGAGCCAGCGATATGGAGGGGCTCTCCCTCTCATTATCACAGCCAGTGGTGTTGATGATCAGGCTCCTGTTGAGGATAAACTCAGGCAACACTACCTCAGGAGCTACCTGCAAGAAGCTCTCAAAGGTGAGTCATGCATTTCATCACCAACAGTCTACCAACACGTTATAAGTTAAGTTAAGTTAAGTTAAGTTAAGTTAAGATTCCATTATTTGTCCCACAGTGGGGGAATTTACATTTGTGAAGCAGCAAATAGCAACAGTATAAAAAAAGAGAAACAGAATAAGACAAGAATAATATAAACATCAATAAGTTATAAAAACGATTAAAAAACCTCTTTGATCCAGGAAATGTTAGGGTTAGGGTTAGGGTAATTGTAATTTTGTAGAACCAAAATGGTGCTCTGAAGTGTTCAATGTGTGAATCAATGTTGACATAGACACCAGGCATTCAGGCAATGCAGGTTTTATTACTATATTGCCTCTTGCTATTACCCACCCTTTATGAGGAACCATGAAGATAATAAAAACAGTGAGGAGAGCAGAAAAACAAAGCACAGCAGAGCAACAGCGCTGATCAGTGTCTATACACTCTGTTCCTTATGGCTCCCCTGTGTTTGCTCATAAAAACATGTTGTTTTCTAACATAGGTCCACCATCAAATGTGCATTCTTAGCATCTGATTGTATTTTCAATAGCTAAATTGTTTTTATTCTTTGCTCTGCCTTTCTACCAGCTCGCCAGTTAGATGGAGTCAACCTGCAGGGCTTCTATGTGTGGAAACTGCAAGATCGACATGTTCCACAATTCGGGCTTTTCACTTCAACCCAACATCAATCCAAAGCCAAGGCCTCCATCACTGCCTATAGAGAAATCATCACCCAGAGCGGTTTCCCAGGGGGCGACACCGTGCAGATCTGCACAGTAAATAAGTTGCATGAACCTTGCTCTGTGTGCACATGGATGTTGAAGAACAAACTGATGGTGGTTTTCGGAGGCTGCCTCCTGATAACAGCCCTCATGCTGTCAGCACTCGTCATCTTTGTCGTCGTCACCAAGAGAAATCAAACAAGAGGCAGAGGCAGGAGGGGGAACAGGATGAGCAGGAGGAGGAGAAGGGAAGGAGTGCCTGAATGCATATGTCCACCTGTTGTAAAGTATTGACTGTAAAAGAGGTCGACTCAGTAACTGTGCGGCAAAAAAAAAAAGTTGTGTTCGGCTTATTGACAGAAAACATCCATGATCTAAATTGTGTCTAGTCCTAAGTCTTGTCTTGTTGTGTTGTCAATTTAGCCGCAATCACAAGGGAAAGTGTTGGCATCTTTTTCACATGGTTATTTAGATGAAGGGTTATCAGATAGAGGTATTGTGTAAGCTATTTTATTTGTGTATTAAAGGACCATGAGATAGTAACAGATTTTTTTCTATTGTAGGCTACTTTTACTAAATTGATTGTAAGTTTTGTGGTTTACATAAATGTTGACCTAATTTTTGATCTTCACTGTAGACACAATATGTGAATGCCATGTCATCCAGCATTGTAATAAAGTCAGTCAGTTGTGATTTGCATTTTATTATAGATCAGACATAAATCTAATCTTATCATATTGTAGCTATAATGTGTGTTTGGGATTAATTAAGCTTCAACTGTGGATTGCATCAATTTTGTTAGAGAGTTTGAAAAGGAGATGTGATGCTGACAGTCAGTCTCCATGGGACAATGATGCCCCCTAATGTCACTCTTTGGAGCCTCGGTGAAGCATACTGTAAAATTGCTGGGCTGTCATTTACTGGGACAAATATCAAAAGTACCTACCTAAAATGTGCACGTGTTTCCAGTGATGAAGCATTTAGGCTATTACACTTAAGATCACTTTGCATTTTTGTCAGACACCTGGGAGACTCATCATGCATCTCCATGACTTTGAATTAATAGCCTAGTTTAAATATTTAAATACTTTTTACTTGGTCTTATGCTTCTCTGTGGGTTTACCAGTCATGTTAATTTTTCTATTTTCATTAATTTGCGCCCACACCTATCTTAAAAGGCAAAATTGATAGACACAGTTATGATGATCAGCAGGGTAAAGCGGAATACTTCACATGTGAACTCACTGGAAAGCAAGTAGCCTATCCATGATGAAAAGACAACAACAGGTAGGCTACATGCTTCAGACTTGAAAACTACTCACCAAAAAATGTAGCCTACTATAAGAGAGAATTTTTGGACCCAAAAGTAAATGATCGCAAAATGATTGCTAGTCACTGTGTGAATGCCCCCTTTACTATTTACATTTGTTTTGATATCATCTTTATTTGCATTAAAAGATACTGACACACTGGATTAATTGTCAATATAACAAAAACAATATAAAATAATATTAATATAGCTAATAAGAATTGATGTCGCTATTATTTTTTATTATTACACAATACATTATTCAGTATGAACAGACCAACCAATGGCAGGAGGCGTTCAGGATGGCAATACAGATCACATGACCCCTTCTCCTCCAGACTGCATGCAGTTTGGTATTAAAATGTTTTCAGTACCACCAACCATTGTGTTGTTATACATTTGAGATGACAGATAACACGTTGAGCGATATTTAACGCACTCTCGTCTTTTGTATTGATAGACCGGGACCAGAGGGACTCGCGGCAAACGACTGTTTTTACAGCTGTTATTTTTTTTTATTTTTTATTTTTTAGGTTGTGCCCAAAGAAAAGTGCAGAGCTGAGTGAGCTCCTGTGGGCAGAGGAAGCTAGCTAACGTCAGTCAGGTCGGACGGCGGCGGCGAGGCCCCAACCGCGGACGGTAACACGGGGGAAACCATGGCCAACATCGCAGTACAGAGGATAAAACGGGAATTCAAGGAGGTCCTCAAAAGCGAAGAGGTTTGGTTGTTGTCTTTTCTTGTTTTGTCCGGTGAAGTAACAGCTCGTGTTTCATTTCTGTGTCTGTGAGCGCAGGCTGAATGCGAGTGACGCGTCGGTCGCTGGCTCAGCTGTCAGCCTGCTAATCACCGAGCTGCTGCTGCTGCTGCTGCTAGCTACAGCTAACACCACAGACCCCCGACCACCCTGCTGGGCGTCCGGCTTCACAATTATAAGCTTCTACAGCTAGCCAACAAACTTACTGGCGATACAACATATACTGAAACCAATGGCTGTTAAGTTTATAATGCTAAGTGGACGTCATTGGCTAGCTGTATCTTTACCATGCCTCCTATGGTCACTGAGCTAGCTGCGTTAGCTTCAGCAAAAAGATAGTTTGGTGTGATTTCGCCTGTAGCACTGGAGTTGTACTCCTAACATGTGCCCTCTTGACTGTATATGGACCCTCGCCACCCCTCCCCAGCTTACATCGGCGGCCCCCATTATATGTAAATCCGTGAGATGTGTGCAACAAGTAGAGTTCAACTTTGGCTAATGCTGCGGAGGGGAGGGGGTGTCAACTTCTGCTGCATTGGCAGGTCTGAAGTTTGACAGAAATCTAGCTCAACAACACTTTGCAGTTTAGCCTGTCTGTGGCTCAAGTTAAAATGCGTGTGTATTTTTTTTTACTCCTTTCAGACGAGCAAAAACCAGATAAAGGTGGATCTGGTGGACGAGAACTTCACAGAACTTAAAGGGGAGATAGCAGGGCCACCTGACACACCGTACGAAGGTGAGGGGCTCGCTTAGGTACTCTGCTGTCTGCTAACCTGTATGCATGGTTGCACAATTCTTTTGTAATATTGTGTCTCACTGTCATCAGCTTTATTTTGAGAGGGCCTCATCCCCTAACCATTCAAGAGTTGTTTTTAATCTTTAATCCCAAAACAATCTGCATATAAACAGTTACTCTTTACTGTAGTATGAAGTATCTGTGTCATGACTGTGTGATACCTCTCATTTCTTCCAGGGGGTAGATATCAACTAGAAATTAAAATTCCAGAGACGTATCCATTCAATCCACCCAAGGTAGGTATTCGTGGTCGTTATTGTTACTCGAATATAACCCTTTCTTTGTGGTCATTGGCCTCAGAATTTCTTTTCCCATTACTGTGCTAATCTGCAAATGATCTTCTTCTGCCTACCTCATTTAATGTCTCAGGTGCGGTTTATCACAAAGATTTGGCATCCTAACATCAGCTCAGTCACAGGTGCAATATGTCTGGACATTCTCAAAGACCAGTGGTGAGTGAATGTGCGCTGGCATTCTTGACATTCTTCATCGTACATCCATCATGATACTTTTCTAGTCATGTGAGACAGTACTTCCCCTACCAAACCACAAAGTTAGAGACCAGATGCTTCTAATACCACCTCTGTAGCCACTGGATGACATTTATCTTCTGGTTAATAACTGACAAATGGTAACATAAACCTTTGCATTCCCATATGACCTGATCAAAACTCCCACTTATTATAATATAATGTGATGTGATACAATACAATACACAGGTACAGCAGGGTTAGATGAGTGAAGTAGTAGCTAATCCCAATAAAACTAATAAAAATTAGTATACATTATATTTTTATGAATAGACCAGTGGTATTGAAACTAAAATTTTAGCTTGTCCAGTGTCCACTATTATGCGGAGAACTGAAAGTATTCTTCAACTTAGCTTGGAAGTGTTGAGTCCACATTAAGATGTGCTAAATACTGATGTATGTTGTGTGTCCTTTCAGGGCAGCAGCTATGACTCTGAGGACAGTCCTCTTGTCACTACAAGCCTTATTGGCAGCTGCAGAACCAGATGACCCACAGGATGCAGTGGTAGCCAATCAGGTGGGTGTGCATGTGTTTATGTTTTGACTTTTGGTTGACACATTTTACTATGGATATGTGTTTCTTTTTTTTAAGTGTATGTTATATGATATTAATGAATAGATGACATTGATATTATCATAAACTGATATTGGGTAGTTAGCTGTTGATCGAGCAAAAAAGGCACTTGATGAAATCACTCGCTCAACGATGAAACTAGGTGGACGTTTCTTCAAGACTAATCTCAGGAAACAGTAAAATAGGCTTTATGAGATTATGTATCAATTGTTTATTTTCTCAAATGTGTTCATCTTCTTGGTAAATAAATGTGCACTGTAAACTTCCTAAATGTAACAATAAATATGATGTCCCCCTGGACAAAACTGTTGCTCCCCTAAATATGTGAGGGCTCTTAAATCTGCCATTGTGCTAGAGTACCTTTAGTGTCACTAAATTATTATTCTTTTAATATCAAACAAGGTTATTTATTAACACAAGCAAAGTAATAAATGCACCTCTGATGTTAAACGTTGTACCAAATATATATTTTTTCTGTTCAGTTGTGCATGTTAGACTCTGGATTTTTACCTAAAAATCCCTTGCATGCATTATTAATTTGTCTGTGCCGCACGCCAGTTTGTGGTTACAGGTTAAGTGTTATTCAGTGCAATGCCACTAATGTGAAGCTCTTGTGAAATATCACGTGTAGGCAGTAGTCTTTTTGCCCATCACCTGTGTTTCCTATTGAAAAGATTATCCTATTCTTTTAAACATATAACACCCTCATACAATCACATATTCTGCATTAAACAACAGACCTGTACTGTATCACTTAGAGAAGATTAGATCTACCATAGTAAGAAATTACTTTCATGTTCATGTTTGTCAGCACAGTTCCCATGACTGGATGTTAATCTGTCGGTCACGTGTCTCGTATGGAGTAGAAACCTGAGGCTGTTACTCTCTAACTTCTCTTACACCTGCACTGAAAATCCTGCATGAACATTTGACATTAACAATATTTGACTAGTCTTGCTGTCATGCTATTTAATAACCCTTTTTGAATGAGGTATGCTGAGTCCAAAACTACTATGAAGCTACAGAACAGTTCAAGTGCTAACAGTGTTGGGAGGGTTACTTTGAAAATGTATTCCCCTACAGATTACTGATTACATGTCCTAAAATGTAATCTGTAATGTATTTGGATTACTTAAGTAGAGTAATGCATTCTGAATACTTTTTGGATTACTTCAAAATCTCGAGTGTCTTTAACTGGGAATTTGCTTTAGAGAATGATCTTAGATACGATCTCATTGGCTACCGTGGCTCCTTTAAACTGAAACATTAGTGGATGTGTTTGAATTTGGCAAACCAGTTTAGTTTGTTATTGATCATCCAGCCATATTTAATATATAATTTATTTTTTAAATAGCCAATCACATTCAATGAGTAGGCCTAGGCTATATTAAAACTGAGCATCTTTCTCTGCTCTGCAGTCCAGACTACAGCCTCTGAGCCTCTCATACTTATGCAGAATACGCCTGAAAAAATACACAATTTTAAAATAGGTTTTGTTTGTGAGTGTAGGGCAAACAGCATGATGATATTTTGAAAATAAAGTGATGACAGGAGCCACTGTTAAATCTGTAGGTTAACTCTAAAAATGTACTTAAACTCACATCTCTGCCTAAGTTGGAGTCGTTTTGGAAACAGTGTGACGTTGCTGTTAAACCATGCTCATTATAAACATCATGACAGTCAGGACCCTTTTAAAAACGTGATCCTGTCGCAGTTAATTCACGTTGTTTACCAGAGACCGGACCAAAATGAAGCCAACTTCAGCAGGGACGGCCGATGAGTTTAGCACTTAACCCTCCTTTCTTTCCCCACATGAGAGCACTTTAGGCCGGCAGAGCGGGGTTAATTGTCGCCGCTGTTTTGTCTGTCCCTCTCCCACCTTGATGGTTATAACTTCGCCACAGTGCCCAGTCAGTGCAACCCGTGTGTAGTGCGGTAGGCTAAAGTAATCCAAGTAGTCCAATCCATTTTTTTTAAAGAAAGTATCTGTCTTCAGAATGCACCAATTTAAACTGTAACAGAATACAGTTACTTATATTTAGTATTTTAAATATGTAACGCCATTATGTGTAATCCTTTACTCCCCAATCCTGAGTGCTAATTCTAATAATAATAATAATAATAATAGCCTTTATTCAGGACTCAGAGGTGGTCCATATAAAAACTAAAAGTAAAGAACAGTATGGTTCATCTACACTGGCTTTATACTTCAACAGTGCACACAAAAAGCCCTGGGCAAATCTCAGCAGACTGCAGCTGTATGAGTTGATTTGCCTCTGAATGTGTCAGCAGCCTTGAAATCTTGCAGAACACTTTTATTGGCAATCTGTTGTGCAGCCACATATAAACGATGATAAAGGTGGACAGTGGGTGCACCACTCTTCTGCTCACAGGCATCTATATGCTCAGCTAAATGTATATAACAAAAAGTTTCCACCCTCTTACACTTAAACTTTGTGTTATTTTACAACTTTGACACAGCAGATGGGAGCTAAAACTCACAAGTGTTTTTTGTTTCATCACTTTCTTCTTTCTTGATTCATTTACCAGCTATTGTTTGACCAAAAAAGTCCAAAACTCTGACTTAACTATCAAAAGGAGTCCAGTTCTAAAAAATGTCCACATGTGGGAAGATAGTTCCCATGTCTTTTTGCTATTTTAGTCTAGAGGTGGTTTAATTGATGAGCAGAGTTGTCGCCAGTTATTTTAAAGTTGTCAATTTGTTGACAGTGATCAGCAGACTATGTAAAAAGTTAAAATAAAGCTCTAAAACTTTATCTAAACTAAGTAGAGAAGTAAAAAGTTTTGCTTGTTGACAGTGGCGTGCTGAAGCCCTCTCCCTCAAACTTCCTATGTTTCCCTTTCACCCACACAGTACAAGCAGAACCCAGAGATGTTCAAACAGACAGCGAGGCTCTGGTCTCATGTCTATGCAGGAGCTCCTGTCTCCAGTCCGGAGTACACACGCAAAATAGATAAACTCTGTGCCATGGGCTTTGAAAAAGTAAGTATTTTTAAACTTTAGTCCTCCCCTGCTGCGCATCGCTCTGCTGAATTCTCCAGCAAAAAAAAACAGTGTGTGTTCTGACGAGTTTTTCCTTTCTCTCCCCCTAGAATGCAGTAATAGTGGCGTTGTCGTCGAAATCCTGGGATGTGGAAACAGCGACAGAGCTACTCCTCAGTAACTGAATCCTGACACCCCCTTCATCCTCCTCTCGATCCCTCTCTTCCCTCCTCACACATGCACACCCTCTCTCCTCCGAAACTCCAGCTGTCTGAAGGCGTCTTTTCCTCTGTCTCACCCTCTGTTTCACAGTGGACTCCTCAACCTCCACACTTCTCCTATTCCTCCTCTCCACCCCCGCTCCTTTATCCCCTCCACTGCGTGGCATCCTCTCCTCTCCGCTCGTCACCTCTGCTGTATCACACTCCAATCAGTCGCTCTGTGAGCTCTTATCTCTGGTTTCTGTATCATTCGACATTCCACTCAGCGCTACAATCAAAAGTCCAACCACATCTCACCCTCGTTGAAGCATATGCCAGACTTAAGACCCTGCCCACGCCCGCCAGTCTGCTAGCTTTCCTGGCTGTGTCCAGGAAGAGGCTGTCAGCAGCTCATCCTTGCCTATGCAGTGCATTTAACTTAATTTGTCAAGACCTTTGTAGGAAAGAGTCAAGCCGTTCAAGGAGGCTCTTTTGGACCTGGTCCTGATATTTACACACTTTGATCTTGTTTTCTAAACAGGGATTAAGCAGTCCTCGACTTTTAATGTGGTATCTCTACAGCAAATTTCTTGCGCTGTGTCCCATTATCCACCCATTTTTAAACTGTTAACGCTCCGTGCTTTCAGATATCAAGGGCACTATCAAGTTTAAACATTTTCCACTTTAAATGTGGATGTTAAAATAAACTGTGGTGAAGTCAATTTAGTGCACCAAGTAGAAAATGTGGAGTTATTCAGACATGGAATAGGATGAGGCTTTTTCCCTGTTCTGGAAACTAGCTCATCAAGTGTCACTGAGGTGTAGCCATACTCATTTCCATACCATGGTTTCTTCCCTTCAACTGTCTGATCAACCCAAATCTCTCGCTGCAGACCATTGTTCCCACCGCACTTCGCACACACACACACATACCTGTTCTCAACATGGCTTACTTCATCTGTCCCTTTCCCTACATTTTAAAGAAAAACATTTATTTGGTTTTTGCCTCCTACAGGAATACATTTGGATTCTTGTTTTTAAATTGAGAGAGAAACAAAACAAACAAAAAAACATGTTCAGCAGTTAACACAATCTGTCACAAGTCTGAATGGAAATGGTTCCAAACAAGTTTAAAAAATATTGCATCATCTTAACTACGCCAACAGATAAATATGTCAAAAATGATTCATCTGTAAATAAAGATATTAAAGTCTGTGTAAATTAATCCATACTCTCACTTTTCTTTTTGTGTTGCCTCTCAAAGACACACTTTTAATGCATCAAAGTTATCAGCTGAAACAACTTCCCCACCCACAGATATAAGATATAGAAATATAACCCTCAGTGTAAGTCAAGTTCAATCTGATGAGTCAGTGCACTGCTTGTTAAGGATCCAGCAGGTGTTTATAAGCTTGTATGGCTGTGCATACATTTGAATAAAAACACTGTGCAGCGCTAAATTAAAGACCAACAGGAATCAAATCTGCGGGGAATTACATTACAAATGGAGAAAATAAACCAATTAAGATGAAGAATGTGCATGCAGAAGAACTGGAGAACAGATTATTCAAATCGGAGTTTGTCTTTCTTTAAGGTAGTACTTGGGATTAGTAGTACTACTAAGGCTCTGCTGTCGTGTTAAATTCGTGAGGGAGTGAGCACATTTTCGCCATCGCTTATCACGACGTTCCGATCACCTTCGCTCATGCCGATGGAAACTAAGGAAGAGCACATTAACAGATGGCCTGCTTGGTGGCGTGTTGCGATATGCTGAACCTCTCCAGGAAACCTGGCAGTAATCTGAATGTTGTATTTCAGCCCACACGCTCGCAACCTCAGAGGAAAGAAGCTGCCACTTGATGTGTTTATGTCTGCTGATCAACAGCAGTATGTAGCGTAGATCCCTCAGGTTTTCCCGGGCCTCCCTGGTGACAAAATCTCATTTTGTATCCTGGATGTTGGCATATTTCTCCAGTGTATCTACTGTACAGTACCATCTGGAACTGCTCCAAGCATCCCAGAGCAGAGGGATGAATATACAAGACAGAAAACGAGCATTCTGTGTGGCTCATATAATGACCCTGAAGTAATCACTTGCCATTAAAATGCACACAAAATAAATTAACTAACTGCATTATTAAAGTGTTGAAGCTTCCACAGGCCTGATGATGTCACCACAGTGTACCTCCGCCGCTGTAAGAACTTGCTGTTTGTCTGTATGCTTGGACACAAAAGAAAATGTGAGTGTGCTTCTTCAAAACATCTTTTATTACAGCATAACTCTCAAGATTCCTAAATTGATTTTGCATATGTGCTTTTGTAAATTTGGATTATCATTTTTACAGCCTTGCTTTAGGCAGGGCTATATTTGCTGTGTCAACCAATAATATCAGCGTATAGCTTCCTCAGCACTGCTTCCACCATCCTTTGTTTTGTTTTTATGCCTCTGCTGGGGAGAGCTGTGGCTGAGGGTTTTTGAGGTTTTTGGGTGAGCGCGACATCTCGGGAATACCTGAGGGAATTTCTTCAAATTCACTTGGACTCATAGACGAATTGATGAGATCATGGTCAAAAATCAAGGTCACACTGACTGTAGTGTATATAAGGAAAGACTGGAGGCATTTCATTACATCTGGCACAAACCTTCACTTGGATGTGATGGAAATTCTAGTTTTTAATGTTTAACTGCTTCTTTCATGAATCATGGAGCTTTCCAGCCATGCGCCGTCTGACCCCCATATTGCTGCGAAGGCCCTCATCTGCAGACTTATTCAGTGAGCACTTTATAACCTTGTATTTAGAAGTAGCTACTATACAAGTGCTCTTGGGAGACTAGTGAGCCTTGAACACCTAATAGTATTCGCATTTTGATTTTTTTCACAGTGATTTAACTGGAAAATCCTGAAGTAACAAATATCCTCTCACAATATTTGACTTATTAAAACAGTTATTACTCACATTTTTACTAATTAAAACAGCAAGAGATGCTCAACAAAGTGGCTCTCAAGTTAAATGTCTGATTTTATCTGATTACTACTATAAAATTCCAAAGATACATTTTAATTTGCATCAATGTGCTGTTACTGTTCATTTCTGATGCTTTGATGCATGAATTTGAACCAAAAAGACAATCCACACTTGTAAATTGTTCAGATTTCTAAATAAATAAACTATGAATTGATTTAATTTTAAAAGATAGCATGCAAAAAGAGAGTTATTAAGAGTTGTATTCATTTGAAAAATTGTCTTATTTGTGCTATTAAAATTAATTCAATTACATACATAATACATATTACATAACAAAATGTTAACTCCCAGTCCCATCTTTCCTGTCTCATACCCTGGGAGTCTGGGTCTAGGACCAGCAGCCCACCTGGCAGCAGGCGTTTGATTGACAGCTTAATAGCCCAGTGTGTGGTGAGGCGATGATTCACGGGCATCCTGTTTCTTTCGGTCTGCTGCTGCTACGTGATAGCCGGAGTTTTATTCCGTGTCCCAGGCAGCAGACATGCTTCCTCCCCCGCCAAGCAGTAGGAGCTGGTCTCACCACAGTGATGACCAGATGAAACGGCGCCCTGCCATGAGCAAAGGAGTTCAGTCGGGGTTGAACTGGCATCATGTAGGTCTGTCAGAGGGTGAAATCCAGGACCTGTGGATTTGTGGTCCCACTTACTTTTTTATTTCTTCTCAGAGGTATTCAGAAATGTTGAAGATGATCCCAATAATCTGTCTGGCGGTGCTGCTTCCTGAAGGTGAGTCAGACATGAGCTCAGTGGGTCTCTGTGCTGTCATTAATCATTTGAACAGATTGTGCTGTTGTGAACTTAAACGTACAGGCTTTTCATTTGGTCAAAGAAAAAAAAAAGAGGAAACATCAGAAGTTTACGAATAATATTTGCATTGCCACATTATCTGCATTGTCTTTCAAGTAAAGAAAAGTTTTCTAGATGTTGAATTTTGTGTATGCGTTTTAAACCATTCAACCAAATCATCTAAAGAATCAAATCGTATGGTGTGCTATGAAAAGTTTGTTTGCTGATTCATTAGCATTTTTATATCTAAACCCAATGTGCAATATTCACTCAGCTAACTAAAAAATGAAACAAAAACTAATTATTTGTACAATTGTTTGAAATAATATTTTTTTTTAAATAAGTCTTTAAAGCAATGCAATATATTTCTGATTAATTTGGCAGAGAACTAACAAACACAAACAAAAGAGTTATTCCTACATTAGCTTCCATCCAAACCACAAACAAAATGACAATAAGTACTTTAGTAGCGCTGGAAATAATATAAAAAAGCAAGTGTGTAAAAGTATAGAAAACATAAATAATCACAACTATACTAATAAAAATGTAGATTAACTCAGATGCAACTATGTCAATGCAGTTTAAACCATGTTAGCCATCTTCATGTTGGTGTGCAAGGCGACAGAATGATGTCAGAAGGGACAGTATGTGAAACAACATTAGAAAACACAAAGTTTGTTTTGTCACAGATTGAATTATTAGTAATGATCTTGTCTGTCTCTCTCCAGTGGTTCACTCAGCTGAAGGTCACTACGCTCAGAAGCTTCTGAACGACTTGATGGAGAATTACTCCAGCGCCCTGCGTCCTGTGGAGGACACAGACAGTGCCCTCAACGTCACTCTGCAGATCACACTCTCTCAGATCAAAGACATGGTGAGTGTTTGCTCATCTGCAAGATCCTCATATCCTGAATTCCAAAATGGCCATTATATATGTTGCATATTAACAGAGGATCAGGACAGTCCACAAATAAAAATACAAATGCCAGTTTCTTTGTGTTCTCTGTAAAGTTATGCCAGTATTATATAGTAGTGGCTGTTTGTTTATTTATAGGATCCCCATTAGCTGATGTCATGACATTACCTATTCTTCCTGGGGTCCCCAATACAATTTTTTTTTAAAACATAGTACTTACTCACATTCATCGCTGTTACAGATCACTGTAACACCTCATCATATGCGCAAACAGTCTGTCTAAGATATATTATAAGGTACAAAGAATACATCATACATCACATTACAGTACCACAACAGTTCAACCCACAAATAAATTCCTATAATACGTTATATATTTCTTACTCATTGAATTTTCAATTTATTTAAAGCAGAAGTAAGCAGAATGTTTGTGTTAATATAAGTCTTAAATAGTTATATCTTCCGACAGCAGTCACTTACATAGAGTGTTTGGACTGAAACACGGGTCTGTCAGTCACTCTGCTCTGCTGTAAGCCGAGGAGAAAACTTTCCTTGTATCCTACAAGTTTTATCCAATGAGGAGAGGGAACGGCATGAAGGGCTGTGTGTGCAGCCAAGGGATGCGCGTGAATGTGGTGACGTAGGGACGAGGACCAATAGATCCATGACGAGGGCGGGGGCTGCTAACTCCATCGGCTGAGAAGAAGTTAGCCAAAATGACCGGATCGCTTACTTCTGCTTTAATTAGTCTTTTACTACCTTTTTTAAAAATATGTTTTGAGTTAATATTTTTGATATTATTAGGTAATGTGTTCCCTCCTATAATGGCTCTGTATATTACAGTATGTTTTTAAAAGTTTGCTCTTGGTTTAGGTGCCAGTAAATGATCATATCTTGATTGTCTGGTTGGATATTTATTGACATTTCTGGTGAACAATATCTGGTCTGAGAAATGAATCTGTCATGCAGACACATACTGTAGGTCTTATTAAAGACTGTTGAAGGTTGTCTGTGAATGCTGTGTTAATTTCTGATTAATTTGACAAGGACCATGTACATGTAGGCCTAAATACGTACATCCAACCGTCCAATATAACTGATGCCATAGGTTTTAACTGAACTCAAAGCCAAAACATAAAGATGAGATGTGAAGTTGAAATTAAATTAAAAGCTCTCTGGGTTTCCATGGGATGGATTTGTGGGTGCTGATGTGTATGGATGACAGACAGACCTCCTACTGTACAGGCCTGGGCCTACTGTTACTCAGCTGGATTAGGTTCCCGTTCAGGTTCAGTGCTGTGTCAGCCCACAGTGAATTAGCACTTGTGTTGTGTGTGTGTGTGTGTGTGTGTATCTTTGGCTTTGGCTTTGTATGGCCGGAGAGAGAGAGAAACCAGCTTTCCTGCTGAATGTAATGTCTCTGTGGTATACAAGCTTGTCTGTTGATGTCAGTCTGTCATGTTTCAGAAGACAGGAGTGAAGGCCCAGACAAGAAATACTGTATGTGTGCATATGTGTGTGTGTGTGTGTGTGTTTGTGTGTGTGTGTTGGGGTGTCCTATTACCCAAAGCGGTTATGTTTTCTCCGGTTCGGTGCTTCAGTGAAGCTCTGGCAGCGATACCAAAACCACCCCCACCAATCGCCCTCATCCTCCAGTCGGTCTGCTCATCCACCTGATATTGACAGACAGGTCTGGATTTCAGTTGTTGCGATAATCTGAGGCGTAGCTGCCGACGTAAGGCTCATAGAGAGTTAATGAGAAGGAGATCAAGAGGCTCTCTCTTTAAGCTCCTTTGTATGTATCCATCGTCTATAGGCAGGTGTGTGTTTGTATGAGTGCACTTGCAAATGCTTTTTCCTATTTGTGTGTGCGTGTGTGTGAAGGATGAGAGGAACCAGGTGCTAATCGCCTACCTTTGGATTAGGCAGACATGGTATGATGCTTACCTGAGGTGGAATAAAGAGGACTATGACGGACTGGATGTCATCCACATCCCCAGCAGCCTGGTGTGGCGGCCCGACCTCGTCCTCTATAACAAGTACGCCCGTACGTCACACAAACACAAACACACACACACGGTCACATTGGCCCCTATGGAACCTAAATGATCCATACGAGGTTGAAATTATGTGTTATTTCACAATTTTCACAAAAAGATTACACCAACAGGCAGGATTATTGGCATGCACACATTCACCCTTGGGAGCTAACCACTTTAACAGACTAACATTTCTCAATTAGGGCTCTTCACTAATAATCTCATTAATTGCAAAATTTGAGTTATTTTATAATAATTATCTCTTGCATATTATAATTACATTATAATCTATTCTGACATTTTGTGTAATTGTGTTTGTGGTGCATTACTTTGTTCATGGGCATGGGCAAAAAAAAACAACAACTTCAAGCATACTTGGAAAAAAAAAAAACGTAAAACCAAAAAATGTACATGGTATATTTTCAGTATTGTGTATTAGAACAAGTGTAAAATCTGAAATTAAGTGGTCATAATTATGTAATGTATAACCCTAACCCTATTATAAAATGTATGTAAAGCTCTAAAAACAACCCATGATCATTTTTGAGGCTGAATAATACTTTTG
The DNA here is from genome assembly GCF_045865225.1 of Trachurus japonicus. Lineage (NCBI taxonomy): Eukaryota > Metazoa > Chordata > Actinopteri > Carangiformes > Carangidae > Trachurus > Trachurus japonicus. Next base: position 20,170,535 of record NC_140916.1, on the reverse strand, counting down.
TACATGTAGTTTATATTGCAGCAGTGTTGTACTGGTTTGTATTAGATTGTGTGTCTAATAACACTAATACTAACTAATACACAGGTCAATACGTATTGTGATAATGTGCAACATACAGTAAGAAAGTAAGTAAGTAAAATGTATTTATATAAATTATATAATGATGCACGCACACACACACACGCACAATGACCCTGCAGTTAGCTACATGACACAGACAACAATTGTGTCTGTCTCCACTCTCTCTCCTCCTACAGAGCTGACGATGACTTTTCTGGGCCAATGGACACAAATGTGAGACTGCGCTACAATGGGGAGATAACCTGGGATGCTCCTGCCATCACCAAGAGCTCCTGTGTGGTGGACGTGTCCTACTTCCCCTTTGACAGCCAGGAATGCAACCTGACGTTTGGTTCCTGGACCTACAATGGTAACCAGGTATAAAGCATCAGTTTGATTCATCCACTTTTTCAGAAAGATGATGATCCCCTCAGGTCAGTTAGTTAAATGACTAAAAACTCATTCATGTAGAGGCTACGTGTTAGATCAGCGGAAACTGCCACTGATCAGCTTGAAAAAGAGATCATCATCAGACGTACGCTCTAATTATATCCACATGTTTTTTTTGGGAAAATGTCAGTGGGTTGAGCTTGTTCTGTGTGCATCCTTAACTCCTACTCATCTCTTTATCTAATTCCAGGTAGATATCATCATGGGCATGGACAGCGGTGACCTGTCAGACTTTGTAGAAAACGTGGAGTGGGAATGCCATGGGATGCCGGCCACAAAAAATGTCATTATGTATGGCTGTTGTTCTGACCCATATCCAGACATCACGTACACCGTTCTCCTGCAACGCCGCTCCTCCTTCTACATCTTCAACCTCCTCCTCCCCTGTTTCCTCATCTCCTTCCTGGCTCCTCTGGGCTTCTACCTGCCTGCAGACTCTGGGGAGAAGGTTTCCCTGGGAGTAACAGTTCTCCTGGCTCTCACTGTGTTTCAACTAATGGTGGCTGAGAGCATGCCTCCGTCAGAGAGTGTGCCGCTTATAGGTAAGACTGTGAGTTAATGTCGAACCTGCTACATATCTGCATTGTCATTTTGATATTAAAGGGACATTGTGTAACTTCTCCTGTTATCTATTCACGAAAATCATCATCATTCGTTTTTCATTAATCAGTAATCGCCCCCATCAACAAACTGAAGTGTTCCCGTAAGCTCTGAATTTGCCGTTCATATCATTCATATCTACATGGCGCGGGTAAGCTCGGTGCTGGCTGCCATGTCGTGTCGCCATGTTTTTACGTTAAGTGGCAGCGTGACGGTAGGAAACCACGGAAACTCAGCGGAGACACCGGAGCTGTCGGCTCAGGTCGAGGTGGCGTCTGTGAAAAGTCACCGCGGTAACGCAGTGAGGAGGAATGGAGCGTTACACTGATGATGCATTCACGTGCAGTCGGGCAGATGGCCGTCGGTAACAAACCAGATGTAATTTTAGTCACAGAAGTGGAGAGAAAGCCGGTAAAACGTGAGTCAGGTAAACAATACAACATCGCCATGACAACATATTGGCTTGTTTATGCCGTTCCGTGCAGCGGCTGTCCTCCGTCTGCCGTCTGCCCAATTTCACGTGAATGCAGCATGAAAAATACGATTGAGTTGCTTGCGATATACAACCACAACACTAGATGGGAGTAATTCCTACACAATGTACCTTTAACAAGTGACAGAGTGGGCAGCATTGTGTTATACCCCTGTCTCTCTTCTCCCTCTGCCAGGGAAGTACTACATTGCCACTATGACCATGGTCACAGCCTCCACTTCTCTCACCATCTTCATCATGAACATCCACTTCTGTGGTGCGGAAGCCAAACCAGTCCCCCACTGGGCAAAAGTCCTCATCATCGACTACATGTCCAAGATTTTTTTTGTTTATGAGGTAGGTGAGAATTGTGCCTCTGCCTCCTCCTCCTCCTCTTCGTCCCCTCATTCCCACCAAGACGAATTCCGCCACCAGCACAGCAGCTCCCACGTTCACGCAAACGGAAAACCGGGCAGCCACAGAAGCCGGGATGACCGGCAGAATCACAAATCACAATACCCCAGGCCCCAGACCCCAAAACCACAACAACATCCCAGAGTGAAAGTCCAGCACCACATCATTAGAGAAGAGAGGAGCCACCTCTCCAGCTTTGCACCTGGGAAGTATGAAGGCTCTAATGGTAAAATCCCCATAAGTGACTGCTGTAAAGAAGACCAGAAGGTCCCCTGCTGTCCTGAAGACAAAAAGCCTCCACCTCAAGGCCCCACTGTGACCTTTGGCCCCTGTGTGCTCTGTAGCCATGGCAGTGGCCTCCCCGGTGTGGACACCAAGCTGGTGCGCAATGTTGAATATATCGCCAACTGTTTCCGAGAGCAGAGGGCCACCTGCGCCAAGGGGGCGGAGTGGAAGAAGGTTGCTAAGGTGATGGACAGATTCTTCATGTGGATCTTCTTCGTCATGGTTTTCCTCATGAGCATCCTCATCATGGGCAAGAAACCGTGACCAAATAGTGATCCTGTGGATTTTTAAATATATTTGACTATATAGTCAGAAAAAAAGGTGGATGGACTATATTCTTTTTTATAAGTGTTGTTTGTTGAAAATGTATTTATTAATGTAACAGTATAGGTTACAATGATATAAAAAAAATAAGCATAATATACTTGCATTTAATGTTTTTCCCCAGCACAGGCTATACTCCTTAACATTATTAAAACATTAAAAACAATGATTTTTGTTTAAATACACAGTAATTTTGTGTTCATGTAGCAACATTACACATTATTTGAAAATGCCAATATAGTTTATATAATAGTATCCTGCATTCTTGTAAAATCATCCATTCTGTGTCTCACTTTGCACTTTTACAATACAATGTGTAGCAACCCCAGCGACAGCCTGTTAAAAGGGTGCAGCTTATTACCCTATCCCCATCAATCCTGGCTTTCATGTAAAGGTATGTCATCATCCGACCATTGACTCCCACACGCAAGGTGATCTGCTGTCAAGTTAAAAAATGACCAGCAGAGACAGCACATGTCTTATTCACCACTGTGAAATCATATGCCTGGGGCCGACAGAAACGGCATGGGTGCACACGCTCCTGACCTACAGAATAATTTTTCTGTTCAAAATCATCCAGTGAATAGTTAATGAGTGAGCTTTGTTTGTTGCACAGCCAAGGCAGCGAGCATGTAAGGTAATATTGAGCATCAATTATGTAACACAATGTGCACACTCTGACGCCCACCCCCTCCAAACACCCCTATACTTTGAACTTGGAAAGTCAGGTGCATGTGTGTGTGTGTGTGTGTAGTTGGAGTAGTAAGGAATGAAAAACAATAAGGAAGGGAAAAAAACCTAATAATGTTGATACCAGAGGTGGAAGGTAAACTATATTAATTAAAGTACAACACTGAAGAAAAGCTTTGAGGCATATGTGCCTCATCTAAATATTTCTATTTTTGTTCAAGTTTACTCAACTAAATTTCAGATGAAAACATAAGATAGATGGATCTAATGCCACCTCAACCTATTAAAATACTGCATCAACACTTTAAAGGGGGCCACTTTTCATACTTAAATAGATTTTGCTGCTTAACTTTCCACATATTTATTGCAGATGGATTCGCTGCAGGATTGTGTACTGTATGAAGGATTGAAACAAAAATTAAACTACATTGTCCATGATCATAATCATCATCATCATCATGACAGAATATTAACCTTTGTGATTTCTGTGTCACAGAGGACCAGAATAACCACATCTTTCATGGGATTTGTTGATAATGTAAAACATTAAATATCACTGGACTTATTCTTTAACTTGGAGTGTAGAATATTTACATTTTAGCACTTGTGTATTTTTCATTCTTTTTCCCAAATCTCTGTCAAATAGGTGGTAAAGGTGATGATAAACAGAAGAATCAGGATGATAAATGTCTCTCCAAGATTTTCCCCCACAATACCTAAATCCTACAATAGAGGGCGTCCTTTTCCCACACTCTGATGGTGGATGCCCTGGAGCATAACTGTTTGAAGCTGCATGTGGCACCACAAGCTACATGATCTGCACCTCAGAGTTATCCCTGCTGTCTTTTCATCATCCACGGAAACCTCACAAAATTTCACTACTGCAGGCCAAATAAATAAAAAAGAATTTGTCGGCTGTATTAGTTCTTTTGGCTATAGTAGCTATATATCTATAGAAACTACATGTGTTGCTTGCTGCAATTCAATGATTAAATGCAGGCTATTGATGGAAGTGAAATGCTGGGGCAGCAGGTAGTCTGTTGATTGTCCTACTGAGTCTTTTTTTTTTTTAATCTTCCTTTCCAAAGTGATTGTCATGGTGAGGCTTGATGCTTCTGATATAAGTGAAAATATCTTATATATGCTATCTGAAAGGAGCCGCTGCATTGTGTTCCATTAGAGCGCAGTGAGCCGCAGGGGCCACAGCAGGCTGTAATCACCATGGGAGACCAGGAGAAGTGCAAACCATGTAATTTGGACAGGCGCAGCAGCTCAGGCTCTGAGGGAAGGACTGCTGGGAAAATTACCACGTACTTTGCAAAATTTCACTTGGAGAACTATTATCTGTCACCACTTAGATTTACACACAGAAGAGGAAAATCACTGTGATGATACAATGTATTCACCAATGACTGACTACAGTAGTGGAAAAGAACACGTTGCATAAATGTTCCCATATTATGCTAATTTATGTAGCTCACAACATTTTAAAGGGAAATATTGTACTTTGCAATCACTTTTATCTGGCAGCTTTCATCCACGTTTCTCTACAGCTTAAGATTCTTCATACAGTAGAAAACTTAAACTGCCAAAAAGAAAATATTACCTTCACCTTAGCCAGCTATAAAGTATTAATGTGCAGCAAGATATGACTTTATCATTGAAAACACCAGTAATATTATATACTGCAAGAGAAGCCACTGTGCATAATGTGAACTTTTTTGTAATGGACTATTTTTACACTTATTTAATGAAGACATTTACATCTTTATTTTGAACTCTTTGCAAGCAATTTTACAAGATTAAAACACTGGAAAATTGCTCACTGCACTTCTGTTTAGTAGCCTATCACTGACTGGCCTTATGGAAAGAAACTTGAAGTGTCTGGGCGTAGGTGTAGAAATAGTTTAGTCGACTGTGCATTTGAAAATAGGCTTTGGAGTAATGCAAACAAATAACACATTACACGAGAGGTGTTCAACAGGGGGTCCACGGAGGTGCTGCAGGGGGGTTGTGGAATTTTTGGTTGATTTGACAATGTTTTATATCTTTTAGTTTCCACATTTAATAAAATAAAAATGAAAAATAAAAATCTGTATAGCTTGTCTGCATGATTATCATGCAATTGTTGATATTGGCATTGGTACCAGTTAACAAGGTCTGTTGGCAGAGAGGGACAGCCCCTACTCACTATACACATTTAGAAAAAACAATAATATGAAATGAATGAATTTATTTATTTCGTTATAGACCTACCGTTGAAGCCAAAGCTTACCCCTACCCCTTTTCCCTTAAAAAATTATACTCATTAACACAAAAGGATCAGTAAGCCTACACTTAAATTTCTGATCACAACAAAATAAAGAATTGTTGCAGTGCATAACCCAAAACAGTACAAAATCATTCAACTTAATTTTCCATACTGTAACAAGAAATGTTGTTCTTATAAAGTCTTTTAAAGCCGGACCTAGCTTAGTGAATGGACAATAACAAGTCTACATGATACTGGGCCCAGTTTAATATAGGCCTATTTTTTAATAGCCTATAGTAGGGGTCCCTGCTCCATCTCAGGCACTTTGGGGGTCCTTGCACTGAAAAACGTTTAAGACCACCAATAATCTTCAACTTTATTTAAAGTTGTAGCAACAACAAACATTTCAGTCTTTCCAGCTCACATTCGTTACAACAGTAGCCTAACAGTAGCCTACAGTAAAGTTACAAATGTAGCCTATAACAAAAGTTAAGCAAAAGAGAAAACAATCAAATTAACAAAAGAAAATAAATTTTGGTGACAGACCTCGTATCCCATGAGAATTATAATTAGTGTTGTGTGTGACAGATTAGTTGAACATTGTTTATTAGCCTATTGATAGGACATTTCTTAGGCTATTTGTAGTTAACTTAAGAGACTTAAAATAATAATCAACTTCAATCTAAAACAATTTAAATGATGGTAAAGAATTCTGAAATTTATGGATATGAAATTTCCCCAATAAAGACCAACAATAATCTTTACCAAACTGTGTGACAGGATGACATCACAATGCTGTCCTTGTAGACTTCAAATAGATGTCTGCTGGTCATGGTAACAAACAGTATAGCCTAGCCTACTGCTTTCAGTTTTAAATGTGTAAATGGTGCTGTGTGTTCAAGTGTAAGTAGGAGTTTTACAGTTAGGCTATTTTTCTGTCTCGGTCCTGGATGAGGAGCAGAGTGGAGGGAGGGACGTTTCGCCTCTGCCTTTGCACGAGTCCTCCATGGACCCTGAAAACAGCAGGTGCATGCCATCTGCAAATGGTTCAGATTTATAGTATGTCCGACTGTCCACCGGTGCTGTCATTAGCTGTCGTTTGACATACTGCTGTGTAAAACCTTTAACAAGCTCATAATGTCCCGGATTGATAGAGGACACGCAGCGCTAAAGAGATTAATTCTTGATCCGTGAAGAACGGGACCTTGAAATTGGAACGTAGTGGTTGCCATGGTGACGGAACCACGCTAATCCAAAAAGTGCTCTGAAGACATTAGGAAGTTTGTTTTTAAGCGGAGGCACAACCCTGGGTAAAATAAAAAGTAAAACATCTTTATAAATTGTCGAGGAGAACTCCAGGGTAGCAGCAGGAAGTGTGGTCAACATCTGCGGAGACGCCCATCAGCTCGTAACGGACCCAGATTTATAGTGGGGGATTTATCTGCGTCTAGTCGCGGAGTCACCGGAACAGAACCAGCAACCGTTAAAACCAGCATCACCTGCACCGGTAGACGAGTATGGAAAGTCCCGGAAACTAGTAAAGTTTTTTTGGGGGGAAAACAAAGCTGGACTCTCTTCTCTAAGGTAAGTTGAGTTGCACCGGAACATTTCCAAGTTTACCGCAGCAGACAAACAGCAATGTTAGCTTGATTACATCATTGCCACGATTGACTCTAACGACTGAAGGAAAATCTAAGCTAATTGCTACACTAGCCGCTTGTGATTGTTTTTGTTGATGCTCTCCTATGCACTTTTATGATGCTCACTTGAATCTGTTTTATTTTATTTTATTATTATGTTATTTTACTTGTAAGCACTTTATTTCTACGCCATATAAAAAAGTTCATCATAATCATTACTTTCTACTGCCACGTGCATCTTTTAGGCTAATAAATACAGCAGCATGCAAAAGTTTGGGCACCTCTGGTGAAAATTTCTGTTAACGTTAGCAAGTGGAAGATGAATGTCCAAAAGGCATAAAGTTACAGATGACTCATTCCCTTTATTCACATTTATGAATATGACATCTTTCTTTTACATTTTCAAAATGACAGAAAAGGAAAAGGGGCCCGCAGCAAAGCCCCCCCCCCCCCCCGAAACTATCACAGCATGTAAATGGTAGATAGCTAATGTGATGATCTCATACCTTGGTCAAAGTTATCTGGGAGCTCAAATCTCCTGGGTTTCCCATTCTTTTGCAGGCTACTGCTTTGTTTCCCATTTTCACTCTAAAATTGTAGTAACAAAAATAATACACTGGTTGCTTTAACTATTGCAAACGGGTGTTTCATGTTTACCTTCATGCCTTTTGGATCAGTTAATCTTCCACTTGCTTAACTGTTAACATTAACAGAAATTTTCACCAGGGGTGCCCAAACTTTTGCATGCCACTGTTAGGCTATTTGCCACATAATCTTCTCTTCTAGTAAAATTCCCTGCACCATGGAAAACTTATTTTAAATTACATGAAGCAAAGATAGTTCATAATGTAGTACAGTGGTTTGAATCACACTATTAACACCATGGTTATAAATGTGAATGTAGGTTAATTGATTGGCTGTCCACACTTTGCAGTGGCATGTGAGACATTTATTCACCAGTAATCATGTCTATAAAATGTATGTGGGTTTAAAAAAGTAAAATGGATTTTATTTATTTTGCCCCAAATCTCCATGTTGTCTCACTTGTGTATAAGTGGTTTATGCATTATTTATCCCCTTGAAGTGAATATAATTTTTTTTTTTTTGGGGGGGGGCACATTTTCAGGTGTTTAGGAAGAAGCACAACGAGATGGTGAAAAATAAAAACAGACGATCTTCCACATTAAAACTAGCTGATTCCCAGATTGCAAGCAGCGAAGATCTGACTCCCCTGGATGACCCAGCCAAAGGGGACGTTGCTGCTGCCTCTCCAGAGCACCAGACCGATGGCCAAGTTCAGTCGGGCTTCTCAGACAGAGTCTACCTGCTGGCATCAACCATCTTCCAGAATAACCACCTGGAAAAGCCTGCTTCCCACCGGTTGGTGAATTATGGCAAAGACAGAGGTCTCCCCTTACCAGAGGTCAGAGATAAAGAGCTGTGTCGCACTGCGTATGAACTAACCTTCAACACACTTAAATGTAAGTTTGTCACATGGTGATGTCAGGTTGATTTGTTTTTTTTAACCTTGTGTCCTAACTACTTTTGCTTTATTTCTTTATTTGCTTCCCTTTATCTAAACCTTACACACATGCCCACAGCTTCACCAATTACACATTCAAATTGTGTGTTTGGGGTGAATTGTTTGGTGTGAGGACATTGATTTATTCCAGGTACAGTAAATTGCATGTAAAACAAGTAAAGTATCTGACTCCAAGCAAACAAACAGCCATTTGAAGTGAGAATGAATAGCCCTGGGGAAGTTAATTGACAGGCAGAATTGGATATAGATAGATTGATGAAGGGCAAGAAGAAGAGAAAAAAAATGCTTGAATGACCAAGGGGAATTCTTCATGATGCTACAAATCAATTTGGCCCATAATCTGTTATCCGGGACTGGGGCGGGGTCTGGGTGGCAGAAGTCACGGAGGTGTGTAATCACCATGGTGATAAGGGAGGAGAGGTGAGCCAACTGTCAGCGTAGGAAGCTGGCCGGAATCGATTTAATGCGTTCTCAGTGGATAGAGAGGTCAGGTAGGAGGAACACCCTCATAGCCATGAATGATTTTACTCATTCTCACTATCCAGCCGCTTGGATACTTGGATAAGCCTTGGGCCTACATGTCCCACAATTAATGCAGATCACTTCAAAACCTAGCATCTAATCTATCATCACAAGCCCCAGCACATCATTGCAATAACCTTTATTAGTTTAACAGCTGTAGGTCATAGTACAACATTAGTGGATGAAATCGACTATGTTGCCAAGGATAATCAGAGAGCACTTAGAGATCTTATTTCCAGGACATTGTTTTCATTCATCACTCTTTTCTTACTTTCTACAAGAGGATGCCTGTTTGTACTAACCATAATGAGGAATTTTCTTTTACAGCAGGCATGTGAAAACAAATTAATTTGCACAAGAGCACTAGTTTCAGCTCCGCTTACTGGAAAAAATGGCCTGCTTTGAGCTCATAATAATTACAGTATACTGCATTATTTGCTAAATTTAATCCTCTTTTTGTTCAGAGCTTATATCAAAGACAATAATTCCAGTCTTATCAGTGTTATGTTAGTACTGTTGTTTTGTTTTTTTTGTTTTTTTTACAGTCCCCATCCCGCATATATGACATTTTTAGAACTGCTTAATTTGTAGAATTTCTATAAGCAGAATAATAATGTAATTTTGCTGTTTTTTTTTTTTTTGGAATGTGGTCTGCACATAAAATAGATTAAATATATCCTTCCTGTCTACTTGAGGCTGAATCAAGTGGTACTGCTACAGTAGAGTTTCTGATTACATGATAACTGTATTGCTGTTATGGACATATGATTGGTGACTTACTCGATCACATAGGTATGTTGGTCACATATTAGATTCTCTCGTGCTTGCTGTGTGGTTAAATTGGGTGCAGATGAAACGACACAACCTGGAAGCCAATGTTAATCTCTCCTCTTCCTCTTCCTACCAGCAGAGTGACTTTTGGTGCAGAAATTGATTTGCTAGTGACACACACCCATGCTGGCAGCCACACACACACACACACACACACACACATGCACATGCACATACACACATTGTTCGTGCACTGCCTTGCAATGACTGATCCAAAATTGAGCTGAGGTCAGTTGTTAACCCAAAGAAGAAATGCTTCAGCAGCGAAAAACACACAGAGCAAAATGCCAATGAGCTCCGGTATTGATCTTGTGATTATAACTCTTATCTGCTGAAAACAAAAAAAAAGTCATCCAGTAATCTTCCTGTCAGTGGCTGAGGACACAGCCTTGTCAGTCATTCAAATTTGGATAGAGAATTGGAGATGATAAACCCTGGTGTAGATTTGCCAGATTTCAAATAAAGACAAGGTTGAAGTGGTTGAAATAACTATCAGCAGTCAAGTCCTTTTTGCCCTCGCCTCTGTGCCGCTTTTTCCCTTTGTTCTGATTGTTCTCTTTCTTTTATATCTTCAGGGCTTTACTGTTTTTTCGACCTCCTCCGTCTCTTTAAAAATCCCTTTTTCATATCTGAGTGACTTTCTACTCGATCACTGACCTGGAGGCAGTTTGTGTTGTCAAGGCTTCGTTTCTTGTTGATTGGTCATACTGTACTGTATGTTCTCAATGCTCGAGGTATGTTCAGATGCCGAGCTATGTAAAGTCATTTTTGTGTTAATTTTTACTGGTAGAAAAATATTTGACCTTGTCGCAGGCAATGAGAGTCCCCCTCCTCTTCTCCTCCTCCTTTCCTGCTTCCCTCTTTCTTTCCACTGGCTACTCCTCTGAGTATTTCTGCCTCATTGTCCATACCGTCCAACTGGGCTGCCAGACGCCCTTGTCAGATGACTGTGGCTGCTGTATTCTCTGTGTGCGACTAGAAGGGTTCTTTGGACCACTTTGTGTGTGAGGCTAGACTCGGAGCAATAGAGAGAGGAAGACTCGTCTGTTTTGTCCTTGACCACAATCACGACAGCTACCAACCAGAATGCCTCAGCAAATATTAAATAGTGAAGGTGCAAAATATGTAAGAGAGCCTCTCTATGTTCATCGGTAAATGTGCAACTCGTGGCATGTACCTTTTTTTTTTTTGGGCTCGTCCTCTGTCTGATTAATGTGCAATCTGGTGCACTGATGTGGAACGCTGTGAGACAAAGACCTGGCTGAACACAAGAGGTGCTGCATTCAGCTCTGGCTCTTTCACTAAGGATTTGTTTGACTACAGTCCCCATCAATCACAGGTCATTGTATAATACCTGGATAGAGGCCATGAAACACACAACCTCAACATGGGCCCTCCTGGGATTACCACTGCCTCCTGCTGGTGTAGGACACAGTTCTTGTTACACTGATTCCAAGCCTGTTTTTTTTTTGCATATCAACCTCACGTACCAAGGTCTCTGATTTGAGAAATTCCGTCTTGCCCCTACAAGTAATATCCAGCACTATTTCTGCTGTGTAAAGATGTCCACTGTACGTGATTTATAGTTGCATTTTCTCTGTGTTTTACTCAACCTGCTGCGTGTGATTTATAGCATGTGGAGGACTGTGACCTCTACAGACCCAAGCATCACGGCCCCTTCTGGGGTCTGTGCTCTGCGAGTGGTTATCTCTACTCTTCTTATCTTTAAGAGACCCTCTGCAGTAATGGCCACTATTGTAAACCTTATTGACCTACATCGGCTATAAATTAGAACACCACTGATGATTGTTTCAACAATTAAAGATAAGCTCCTTTACGTGGCATCATTTATTTATTTGTGTGTGTACCTGGCTGCCCCTCTGGGGATGTGCCTAGATACATGGCACGGTTTGCCATGCTGTGATAAATTAACAGCAGTGTTGGTGGTTTCCATGGTGCCTCGTTAAATGGGCTCTGTCCCGGGCTTACCTCCTATTTGCAGCTTAAGAGCTGTGTCGAAAAAGAAGAATTAACCGAGAAGCCAACCACGCATGTAGCAGACAGAGCCTGCGACGCATATTAATGGTACAACTAAAGACTTTCACAATCACAAACACATGTGCCTCATTTCCACCTTTCATTAACTCCTCTGGATGAGGCATAGAGAGATGTGTTCCAGCCTCCCTCGAAACACATCCACATTAGTGAGTTTATCCCTTTTTCCCATTCCCTGTGTATAATGAGCAAACACTACCTGCTGAGTGGCTTTGGAAGCAGCTGTTCTTTAATCCCAACATGATAACCTGGATAGTGTTGCTGTCTCTCCACCTCGCTCATATTGAATAAGGAGAGCCCACTTGTCACAGTTGGGAGTGGAAGAGGACGAGGTATGTCTGTTTTATGTTTTAGAGAGAAAACCTCCTGTTGGCTGTTGAGGCGGCGGCTGCCTTCCTCATGTGACAGTCAGGGTGTGCATATTAAAATCAATTGAAACCACACATAGATATCTGAAAGGCCGCTCTGAACATTTTGCAGTTTATATCTTTCGGACTAATTCCCAGATTCGATGAGCACGGGCAAACAAAGTGTAGTCGTATGTCTGTCCATCAAGATTATATTTAATTAATGAGTGTTGATTAAAATTAAGACAGTGACAAGCATCGTAGAAACACAGTGTAGTCTGGTATGACATACATTTGGTTTCATAGATCATATTCAGATGGACCCTGCCCAGTACTTCAGATGTCATTAATTCATTAGCCCCTCAATTTCACACACACACACACACACACACACACACACACACACACGCACACACACACACACACACACACACACACACACACACACACACACACACACACACACACACACACACACTCACCACACACACACAATAAATGAAAGAAATGAGGCAAATGAATAATCAGATTGAGTCTAATTAAGCACCAAATAAGCATTTAATCAGGGGAAATTAACCCTCCCCCAACCCTAATTTAATTGAATTATCTTTTCAAATTAAATCACAATCATTTGGTGTGCCTCTAGGAGCCCCTCTCCCTTTGTTTTAATCTCTTTCTTTCTTTTTTCAAGACATGTTCTCATCATTAGATATGGATTTATCCTTCATAGCATATATTTTACCCGTTAATGGATAGTAAGTAATTTCTTGTGCCTTTATCTCCTGCCCCAAAGTGGGGGTTGGTTTCTGGGGATAATTAGACTTTGATATATAAAATGGCCAACCAATATAGATCATTATTGCTCAGATGCAAAATTACTAATGAAAGTCCCTGTTACTATATCTATTCCTCTACCTAATCTCTTTCACTTTGTTTCTGCACAGATCAAGAACTGCTGGAGGACATAATGATTGACAGCGGCTTTTACTTCTCTCAGCCAATAGTAAGTGAGTTCCACAGGGGCAGTAGTTTTAATACAGCAGAAATTTGAGGGGAATTTATGTCAGCATCGTCAAACACATATACTATGTATAGGATAATTTTTTACTTCTTGTTCTTTTTCTGAAGTCTTTCACTCATAAGACTTTGACTGTACCTCACAAGTGTTCTTCAGTATTCATGTCCTGCTGTTCACACTGAACATACTCTTTGTTCTGTTCTCAAGATCTCTAATCAGTAAAAGTAATCTTGATGTATTACACTGATACACTCACAAAGCACCTTGTGTCTTTTATATACCCTGTCCTAATCGACGACAATCATTCCCTTTGGAATAACACATCTAAAAAGTACTATGGGGCAGAATATGATTGGCTGTCTTTTTTCCCCCCTTTATTGCTTTTCTCAAACAAAACACCTCATTAATTAGAGATTAAATCAAAATGCCATAACAAAACCAAGGGCAGTGTGTTTGGATGTGTTATCTAAGTGTATTCTACACATTATCTCTCAAACATCTGTCCTGGAACCAGTGTGCTGAATGTTATTACAGTAGTGACACTAAGGCTGTGCTGAGTAGCTGTAAAAGACGTGAACCTGTGGTTGTTAAACAATAGAATAATGCCCTGCTGCTTACAGGAGGAGGTATCCTCTGGAGGAGACTGGTATGTGCTCACACTACTTTTAACATTCTTCATTAAAAAAAAAGCAGTGGGAAGAGGGGGGCTGCTTTAGCTGCTCCAGCTACAGCAATCTGGATGGTGATAAAACATGCACAGAGTACAGAGCTAGTCAGCGCTGGTAGAGGAGAAGAGTGATGAAAGGAAGAGGCGCTGAAATGTGTGTCGAAAACCTCAGTAGTGGTGAAGTGTACAGATTGTAGACGACTAATGTCTACTTCAGTGAGAGTTCAAACATACACAGACACATTAATACACACGACTGTGTGTTTACAAAGCAAACCTTGCACACACATGCACACACACATACACTCACACTGTAGCCTGGTGAAATATGGCCCTGGGTGAAATGAATGGGCCTCCCTATGTGTTGGTGGCAGGTCGTTACTCTGCATCCCTCTAGTGAGACAATAAAGCCAAGACACAAAGAGACAGTCTTTAGAACTCACGCTCACCTCTTTTTTACACTGCTGACATCTATAAAGTTCAACCTTGATGGAGAAAGGAGAAAGAGGTGGGTGAGAGGGAACAGGCTAGCTGGAAAAAGGGGGGTACATGTGGGTACTGGAAAAAAAAGGGGAATGAAAAATAAAGATAGAGATAGACTTGTATGCTGAAAGAGCCTTAGGCCCATTGGATCTCAGTGGAGAAAGAAAATGAAGCCTAAATTCTGTGAAGGGTCGAAAAATATCTCGACTGGCGATGTGAAATCTGTAGAAGAAAACACTGACTAAAGGCTGAGTGGCACATTTAACATGAAACAGATCCAATTCCAGTTTCTGTGTAAAATGAGCCATGAAACTTTAATCATATCTAAAATATTCCAATTACTCTATCTATATCATCTACATGTGATAGTTTCATAACATACTTAACCAAATTTAATCATTGTCACATTGATTGATTGGACATTATTTTCAAACCCAGCTTAAGATCGTGCGATAAAATTGAAAATGAGTCCAAGTAAAGAGAGACAGAGTTAATATCTTATGTTGTAGGTCTGGATCTGAAATGACAAAGCTGGTAGAGCTGGTGTGTTTACTGTGGACCGGTTTCCTACCATGGGATGTCGTTGCCAGGCAAATTAATGACTGGGAATTTTCCCACACCCGAGGGTTTAACCTTGGTAAAGGGCAAATGGAACTTGAGCTGGAGAGGGAGGACGAGAAAGAAAGAAAAAAATGGAGTGCCACAGTCTGTCTCAGAAAAACCAACCTTTCCAAAAAGCTCCTGGAATGAATAATAAGTGTTGGCTAATTCCTTAGCTGCAACATAAACCCTTGTAGCGTTCTCGCTTCTCGCCCCATTAGCCCTGTAGTGAGGATGTGGCAAGCTGTTGCCACTGTGGAACGCCATCTGCCTCTAATGCAGCTGGTGCCCTCCCACCCTCGGGGACAGAAAGGTGGAGCGAGGGAGAGAGAGAGACAGAGGTATAAACATGGAAAGTAGAAGAGAGAGCTGAAGGGAGAGAGATCATTGTAGAGGACGAGAGGTAGACACGTAACTCAGGAGGTGGGGTCATGGCAGGACATCCTTGAGCTACAATTATGTGTATATCGGTTTCTGAAAACCTGATCATTTAGCCTCTGAATCAATACAGCTAAATACAATAACTGCACTTCACCCCTCATTAGGTAACCAAAATAGAGCACTCTCTACACTTTTATCAAATAGCAGCTTGTGTTGTTTTATGCACTTTTAAATTCTAGATGCAGTGGAGTTCTGAGGTGTCAACCTTCGATAAATAAAAGCTTTATCCCCGGCCTTGTCATTTAAAATAAGACACTTGTCTTCATGCAGTTTCTGATCTTGTTCCTGCCTTTTCATTGTTCTCTTGTCATGGTTCACTTATCTTTTTGCTCTCATGCTCCAGCCAGATGATCAGATATGCCTGGTAGCCGTTATTCTGTACGACTTCCAGGACAGGAAGTTCCTCCCACGGAAACGCTCAGAGGAGGAGGAGATCATACAGGATGTCAGACATGTTGAAAATTGTCTTCTCAGGTAAGGAAAGAAAAATCAAGAGAAGCACAAACTATCCTACAAGGGAGGACCAACTGAGAGAGAAATTTTGTATGTGTCCACCGTAGGTTTAAAACCAAACTGGCAGCGTCTCTGGCCCGCTGCAGGATCAAACGTGATCTCCTGTCCATTGAGTGTATCTTGCCGGAGAGTGTGAAGACAAAGCAGGAGAGATCAAGCAGCCTTCCACTTTACACATGGGTTAACACGCTGAAGAGCAGGTCAGCTGAGCACACAACTACTCAAAACTACTAGTATGCACTACTAGTACCTATCTGTACACTCCCACCTGCCACAGGAATGTACTGGAGGCATAGATAGAGTACATGCAAACATCTACACACACACACCTTCATCTACACACAGACCTTAAACTTGCGGTGCTGCCCAATGGTTTATGGGCCAGGTGCCCTGCTGACATCCAATTAAACCACCAGACTGTGTGTGTGTGTGTGTCTATGTGTCACTGTGCTTGTGTGCTCTTGCACACGCCCCGTCAGGCTGATTCAGTTAGGTGTAAATCCTGCTGCTGTGGACAGATTCAATCAGCAACAACCCTCAGCAAGCTTTGGGACGGTAAAGGTCACCTGTTGGGATGAGGGGCTTCTGTGTGCGTGTGTGTGTCTTAATGATTTTATACGGCACATATTACTATTGAAGTCTTAAAGTCTTTTAAAAGGCCACACTGTTCTGCACACTGTTATTATCTATGATGACAGTCTTCCTCTTTCTCCCACCTCTAACCTTCCCCCTCTCTCATCCCTTCTCTCCCGGGCCTTCGCTAATCCGCTCCCCTCTCCCCCTCTCCTCTGCCTGCAGTCTTGATGAGGTCCAGAGTGTTCTGCAGAGTGCAGGCTTCTCGCAGGTGAAATGGATTGAGCAGCTAGAGGGCCAGAGCTTCTGCCAGGATCCCCACTGTGGGGATATACTGGTATTCCCTGCTCAGTCGAAAGCTCAGCTGTACTCAACCAAGCTGCTTGGCGACCACAAACTCATCATCCAGGTACAAGCTACACGGAGAGAGGAGAGGTTTCCGACAAGGGCTGTCTGCTCTCTGTGAACTTAAATATGACTGTGGAAATCTGTGCAGCACTATCCATCTTCACTGATATTTATGATTTCACTTTGGTCATAGACTTGGTCCCTGGTGTCAGCTAAGATTAGTTTTCTGAGATACAAAATATTTCACATCAGTTCCCCCCTCCCATCTGGCCATACTTCACTTTGGGTCATAAAGAATTCTCCAGTCCAGTCAGGGGATGAGCGGTTTAATCATTTAATTTCTACTCCATTAAAGTCAAGCTGTCATGCAAACCGTAAGCAGCACACAGCACTACAACACAATTAAATCAGATTTTGCAGCCAAATTCAATCAAATATTAAATCACCTCTCCTTTACCACTTCTTCCCTCTCATGTTTTATGGCTCTCCACCACTGTCTCACTTTTCAAATGTCCTTGTTCTTTTTTTCCCCACCCTCCTTGGTTTGTCTTTCCTGACAAATCCTGTGATCTGGATCCTCCCCACAGAAACTTATCTCAGCCCAGTCATTCCCCAGGGGTATGTTTTGCACTATTTGCAGAAGGGATCCCATTGATTGAAGGGCATCTCCATTGTAATCTGACGGCTCTGCTACTCTCGTTCCTTTTCTACATTTCTTTTTTCATCCATCTCCTTATTTTGCCTTTAAGTTTCTGCTTTGGAACAGCTGCTCCAGTCTCCCATAACTCTCTCATCTATTCCCTCCTCAGTTCTATTTACCACTATCATACACTCTAAGTTGTCCTCTTACTTCCTCTTATCTCAGTTTGTGTCTCATTACAGTAGTTTGCAAAGTGATGCTGAAAACCTGGATCTTGAAGTCTTTCGGCTGAAATCTGCTGGTCTCTCTCCCCAAACTAATGCTTTACTCACTGTGCCTCTAGGATAAGTCTTGCAGCCTAGGCCCAAACGCAGTGTGCTCCGTGTCACCTGAAGATGGAGATGTTCTCATGGTGGGGTGCTTCTCTGGCCTCACTGTCTACCACACTGCCTCCCTAATTGCTGAGAAACATAAAGCCAGCAACTCCAGCAACCTGCCCACAATTTATGTTTGTGTCAGCGATTGTATGGATGCTCAAAGGGAGGATCTGCAACAAGCCATCTCTTCTATGGGCTGCAAAAGTAGGCACAGCCTGGACGTGTTCCTGTCATAACCTGTTTGTGACTTTGTATGGAAGATGAAAGAAGTTTTACTGAAAGAAATAGAGGCAAAGAAGTTATTAATTTTCTTTTTGTAAGCTGACCAATTACAGCAAACATTGGGGTATTTACACTGAAAGTTTCTGCAAAAAATAAAATAGAATTGTTGTTCTCGGCAAATTGCCAGAGCAGCCTGTGTGCTTCAGACCAGACAATGTCTGCAGAGATTTCAGAATTTATGTAAATATTATTTGGTAATAGCGGCTGCCACCCTCGCTAGTCACTAGGGAAACAATTAAGTGCACGACAAAGCTGACATTTTTATAATTGCAAAAGATGCCCTCAGGAAATGGAATTCTTCTGCAAAGAAATATAGTGACACAATATGAACAATCTTGAAGCATTGAGCAAATGTGTGTTTTTGATTACCGTATATGGTGGTGATCATTCCTCTTTATATGACTGTTATTCAGATGTGAAGCTGATACCAGGGGTCTTCCAGTCGTTGGATGGTGGCGACAAGCGACTTCAGAAGGTGCGCGTTATCCTGTTGACTCCCAAGTGTTCTGTGTCTGCAGTCAGCAACCCAGTTGAATTCATACTACAAGAGAATGGAGGTAATGTCCATAAATAGAGAAATACACATTGTAATGTTACCTAGAGTATATTATAACCTGCGGTGTTCATTCTGAAATAGGAAAAAGAAAGTTTAAGGTTTTAAGGGCAATTTGATTTAACAAATGAAAACCGAACAAGCCCACATCAACATCTTTTTCTGTTTAAACAGAAGATTAAGACCATCACCATGAACACCAGTGTCAGTTTCAGTCTTTTTCTATTTTTGGTTCTATTCTATATTCTATTCTTGCCTCTCTGTGCACATCCTAACCCTCTAACAAAGCTGTCAGGTCAAGCCTGTCCATCTACTACTGTAACTATAAGTTATTTATACCAGAGTTGTGTACAATCCTTAATAAATAAAACTCAAATGCTTCTCCCCTGAAAGGCTTCTTTTGTTTTCTCAGACACAGACCTGCTGCAGGACCTGTCCCAGGGTTCAATAGCACAGAGCAAACTGGAAGCTCTGGTAGCCCAGCAGAGGAATGATATTGATCATGCCTTGAAGTGTAGGAACGACCTGCTTTCACATGTACACACACACGCACACACACTTAGACACATGTACCATGTGATCTCAGTCTTGTGCATGTAGCCTCTCTCACCTCTCTGACACAATGAAGCTCATACTTCCTAATTATCTAATCTCGTATGCCATTAGACTGAAGCCTGTGGTGTCCCTGGGAGACAGTCTGAGTCTTAATTAGGAATGCTTATGTTGCTCTGCGCCGGTCAGCCACAGTCTACTGCAGCATTCTTTGCATATTTTAAACAACTGATTAGTAATTCTGCTTTGTAGCGCATAGGTTCTGTAGAACTGAACTTGGCAGGAGGAGATACTTTAAGTCACATGGTATGTAGAGCAATAAATAAGATGTTACAAATCCTTTAAGCAAGCAGATGCTGCTGCTCAGTATGATTCTATGTATTTTATTTCATTTCATTCAGTGGCTAGTTAATTCCCTCCATCTTCTATTGCTCAGAGCACTTCTACTTGTGTTGGTTTCATGTTCATCAAGAAGGTCAAGTC
This sequence comes from Trachurus japonicus, assembly GCF_045865225.1. Classification (NCBI taxonomy): domain Eukaryota; kingdom Metazoa; phylum Chordata; class Actinopteri; order Carangiformes; family Carangidae; genus Trachurus; species Trachurus japonicus. The sequence goes on along the minus strand of NC_140916.1, from coordinate 20,150,521 downwards.
TTTCTGTTAGAGGTATTGGAAACCATCAACTGTAATCTCACTGTCATCGATTGGTCCTTTTTCCCAATGCAGATTCTAGTAGGAACGTTAATTAATGTTGGGTGCGTATTGAGTGCTTTGGCTGGGTCGAGTCCATGGTATCATTTCAGCGTCTTTATGTAGGCAAAATACTTAGACTTAGAATTCATGAGCAAGAACGACATTGTATCTCAAATAAAGAAACTCAAATAGCTGACAGCCTCACAAATTTACAAGCAGCAGTTGAATAAAATGAGGCATGTTCATACGTAAACAGTAAGAAGAAATTAATATTCAAGAACCCATTTCTTCAAAGGGAGCTTTTGATAAGGGGGATGGCTCAGTTTGAATAATCACATTTAATTGTGGGAAAATGAGAGGAAGAAATGCTCTGTAACTAAATGTGTCTGTGCTTATCTGTTCCTCCTGGTTTAATTGAAAATGAAACAAGTTCGTTTATTAGAGGTGTGGTCACATGTCAGTAAAATGTCTTTATTTTCTCAATTAAATGTAGAAATGCAACTTTCAATCCCTTTGTGTCAACAGGTCAAAGTCTTATCTACATTTTATTTATATGCGTACAATTGTGTTTATATACTAACACATGTTTGTGTATAGTTCCCAAGGTTGTGGCAGTGGTATACTCTACTTGTTCTTCATACCCAGAGGAGAATGAAGAGGTGGTGAGAGGAGCCCTTGAACAAGCCAAGGCCCACTCGGAGCAGGAGGGGGAACCAAAACAAGCAAACTTCAGGTCAGCGTTGGTCTCTGTACCTCAGTGCCCTGGTGTGCTTTCTCTATCTGCCTCTTTCATTGTCTTTCTTTGTGTGTTTGCCTTGCTGTCTGTCAGCCTGCCGAGTTGTTTGTCTGTCTCCTTACAGACAAGTCTCTGTCAAAGTCCCACCACACCTCAGGCAGGAGCTGAAGGAGACTCAGTGAAAATATAATCAAAGATGCCATTTTATGTTTCTAAACGCTGTGAAAGGGGCAGAGACAAAAAGTTTTCAGGCAGTTTGCCTTCCCATAGATATTTTTTATAGTTCTTCAATGGGTTTTCTTTTCTGTGTTTGTGTGAGTGTGTGCATGTTTGTGTGGTGTGGTGTGAAGAACTAAGACATGTTGAAGTCAACCACTCCTGTAGACTTGTATATACCAAGACTGACTACACTCTGCAGTTAGCTGGCCTGGTGTGCTGGCTAAGCCTCAGGCCAGCATAAATAACAAAATAATAGGTATGGATCACAGTAGCTTTAACTACCGTACTGAAACTGGTGCTGGTGTACATTTTAAAGGAAAAACAATTGAATGATCAGTTGATCTACACATAAATGCTGATACTTGATTAAATTGTCAGGCAAAAATGCCCAAACATCACAGGTTCAATCTTGAATTAGAGACCTTGTGCATTTCCTCAATTAATATGCCTTATAATGACAGTTATGATAGAGCAGCTTCCTCCATATGTATGTTTATATATTATATTGGTGTTTGTGTGTGCTTCACATAGGGTTAGTCCATTCATATTCAACTCTTCTGACAATGCCTTGGACCCAGAGGAAACAGAGCCGTTCTTTGTGCTGGAGCCGTCAGAACAGAGTAACGGATGCTTCCTGGCTGTTCTCACCAGAGAGGTGAGCATCACTACTCATAAATACTTGACACTGATGAATTTGCAAAGAAAATATATCAATCAGGCATGTGAAGACACTAAATATCTACCGCAGGGAGTTTTAGGGCCAATTCAGTGTTTTTGTATTGTAGGTAATGTAAGTGATAACAAGAAAGGAAGCATCTTGCAGGAAGGCAGCTGATTTGCACACGTGTGTAACATGTATGCACAATACTTAGCGTGGCTCAGCGCCAGAGCCTAGTGAAATGTGCTGTCCATCAGCCTCCATATTCTGTTGTACATCTGTCTTTAAAATGTAAAGGCAGAACCTTTTTCCACAAGATATTTTTACTTCTTGAACAGAATCCGTTGCAGCTTAAATTCTTTAAAATCACCACTCTACTGCTGCTGCTGCTTTTAGGAAGTGCAGCCAAGAAGAGAAGCAGGGACAAATTTAGCTCATTTAGCATCCAGCCCTGGCAAGCTGTCTGGTCTCTAATGACAGAAAAGTTTCAGCAGAAGAGCTGGACCTGACCAAAGGCTTAAGCAATGTGATCCCAGTATTTTTCTTGGCTTACTGTTGTATGTTTGCCTGACATTATGCTCAGTGGTTTCGAGTGCTGTTTTGCACAATATGCAGTTTGTGAGTTGTGTTTTTTTGCCCACATACAGCCGGCTAACACACAGGTGAAACACTAACTGATCCATTATTTATATTTACTGAGACACTCCGTTGTCCTTCGCCATCATACAGTTGTCTCTCTCATGGGTGCCAACATAGAAACAGCAGACAAGGTGAAATAAGTTTAATTGAGGCAAATATGGGAATTGTGACTAAGCAGGTGCACTGTTCTAGCTACTATCTGTCAAACACACATCCACTGGGGAACTGTAGCATGTTTTTTAGCCCTTTAAATGGGAGGGTATGCAGGGAACCAGGCTACAGGAGATGAGATTAGCTGAAAATGAGTGTCACAGACTGTGATAGGGACTCAGTCGGATCTTAGTGGAGGAGTAAAGAGGTCACACGAAGACAGAAATGAAAATGTCAGGTCACGGACACAGGCGTACTGGCCAAGTCTCATCAGAAACAAGAAAGCAGTGAGATGTAGGTGAAGGTATTGGGATAAGTGGGGAATGAATGCTGAAAAGAAAAGGTCTGATGATAGAGGACATTGTCTGAGTCAACTTTAGAAATTGAAATTCTGTGAGTCATGATGAAATGAAGGGATGAGAGGAGCAAGAGCGACAGAGAGGCAGAAGTCGCCCTGTGAACATGCAGCTCAAGCAGAGAGCTGGATGTCACAGCCCATATTATGAACCAAAGAGGTGAATGAGGGAGATAATGTCCTCTTTACTGGTGTATATGTCTGTGGAGATGTTTTGGAATTGCTTGTGAAAATTAGACACAGCCGAAAATTTTGGATGAAGTGTCTTTGGAGGCAAATTCCAAAATGTCAGTGTCTGAAACGAGCCCTCAGATCCATTTTCTGACTCTTTTATGAACACTGATAATTGGGACGCACTCTGTCTCTGACTCTATTGTGTCATGGAGTCGTGAGGCTTTAATTACTTCATCAAGTCTCTCAGTCCTCTATTTCAGCCAAACTCATCTTCTATACAGCCCACTGTCATCCTCCTCTCCTTGTCTATCCTCTCTCCCTCTCTCTTTCTCACCATTTCGACTAGGTAGTGGCTGGCGAGGTCTGACTGGCCATGGGTGCAGTCTGCCGTGGTAGATCCACAGGGTTTGTAAATGTGCATCAGTAGGTCTCATCAACCCTCTGTGATCAGTCTTCCCCACGTCCTCATAATCCACAACATAGCCTTGTTTACGACATAAACTCGCTCACATTATGAAATCTGCTCTCACGCTCATGATGCCAGTGCAGGGTTATTAAGCCACCGTGCCCCCACTGGGTGACGGAGCTCTCTCGCACTGTAGCGTCTGCTTCTCTCCGGCCCATTCATCATGTTTTATACCTCCGCTGGCAGGAATGAAAAGATAATCAAACTGCTGTAATGGTACCTCAAACATGATTTTTTCCCTCCCTACCTCCAATAAAGTCAGCTAATCAAAAGTTATTGTGGCACTCTGAAAAGCATCATAAAAAATAGCAATTATATAAGTGTTTGAATGCTGTCTGGCTTACATTGACTGTCACAGCGGCACCCGATGAGGTTCTTTATGAGCTTTCCATTCAGGAACAGCTGGGGACAATAAAGACATTCCAGTGATCTGTTTCTGGTCAATTTTTTAGAGGAAGCAGAGCCCATCACTGGTGGACTTTGCTCTGAAAGCCCTGAACTACTGATGGATGAAGTCGGACAGTGTTAATAGGGGATTTAGAACTGTACACCTTTCAATTGAACTTAATTCTTTTCATTATATGGGAAGAGTTCCATAAATTTGGCCGTATTTGCAGAGATATAGTCGATGTAATGAGTTCAGACAACAGCACTGAAACAGAATGGGCCCCGCCCCGGGGTGCGCTGTGCAGATTAGTTTTGCAGAATATAGAAGGAAATGAGAGATTTACAGAGTATGGCATAGTTGGTTAGTGGAGAGGAAGTGAGATTTACAGGGTTGAGGGGAAGAAAGGGAGGCAAAGGAGAGTGTCTGTTGAATTATTCAGCGCCCCCTGTCTGTATGACTTAGCATCAATGAAGTTCAGGGCGTCCACCAAAGACTGCATTACAGCGATGCTTCTAAGGCATGTTTACCTGTGTGCAGAGAGTATCAACATTTAAAGGTACATGCACCTGTGCAAAATGCACCAACCTTGTATTCACAGGCACACTTTATTTTCACAAACCTACCTACATACACAAAATTACAATTATTTTTTACACGTACTAGTACATGCAGGCACTTAAAAGCAAAATACACACAAACCCGCACAGGGTTGTGTCCCCGTAGTGTACACACTGTGCTTGTGAATAATTCAGGTGTTGAGGAGAGCAGTAGGCTGCTTGTGTGCTGGTGCTGAGGCAGCAGGTGACCCTGCAACCAGCAACAAGGACATGGTGTCTCTCCTCTCCTCTATTATGGATTAGAAAAAATGAGAACATTATAAATTTATCTATTTCTTCCACTTAACCCTGGGATGTTTGGTTAGCCAATTAGTGAAGTTACCTGGTACCTGGAGAGCTGACTGCTTAAGCACATTATATTTACATAATAGTTTCCATTGCATTTTCACTCTTACAGCCTGAGCCGGAGGTCAAAGAGACACCACAGGAAGTGCTGGCCAGAGCAAATGCTAAAGGAATACTGGACAGGATCAACTCCAACCAGTCGTCCAGAAAAGAGCATCGTGGACGTAACAACAGGATGAAAAAAGCAGCCGGTGCTCGCACCTCTCTCAGTGTTCAGTCTAAACACCAAGAGACCAAGGGTGGCAACAGTACTCCACTGTATGGACGCCAGGAGTCGACGAACAGACAGCAGCCATCACAAGGTGGGCACAGTTAACTTCAGTCCTGTAAAAATAGAAAAGCACGCACATCCCCAAATCTAAGCACTGGGTGCCGGACAACAAAAGTAAATCATAGGAAACAGAAAAGTCCGCACACCAACAACAGCTCCAGAGCAATAATTTATTATCATTGAAACAAGGGAGTAACGTTTCAGGTCAGAAACCCTTAAGTTAACCCTGAAGTCTGAGGAAGGGTTTCTGACCTGAAGCATTATTCTCTTGTTTCGATGATAATAAATTACTGCTCTGGAGCTGTTGTTGGTGTGTGGACTTTTCTTTTCCTATAACTTCAGTCCTGTACCTTAAGTCATCTCTACACAGTGTGATAAATGCTATTTTCTTTCCTTTCCAGACTTCAATTGATTCCACTCTTATGTGTGTCCATAAAATACGAAGCTATTGCTAGCTGTGAAAATAGCCCATCTGCATTTCTCAGCCTCACTGAAGTTATAACTTGTTTGTTACTAATTCTCCCTTACCTTTGTAAAGTGTGTAGTCTTTGTAACTACCTCCTGGCTGTAATTTTCACAGATACAAGTAGAATTTAATCTCCACATTAAACTGTAGGGAGAAACCAAGTAAGCATACTTTTTTTCCAAAATGTCAAACTATTGTTTTAGATTTTGGGTAAGAGGAGTAAGAAGGAGCAAATATGCGTTGTTCAGTGTATAATGTCCTGTATTATTGTTTCTCCTCTCTTTCTATAGTTTGGTGCAAAAATAAAATGAGGTCCTCTCCCTCTGACCTTGATCCCATTGTTTTCTCTCTCAGGTAAACCCAAAGCACTGCGCCTACAAGCCCTGAAGAACACTACGTCCAGCCCCTTCTCTTCTTCAAAACAGGAAAGCTCCTCCTCCTCCAAACTAGAAAACAGCACATCCTCCAGTAGCATCACCCCTGTGTCCAGCACTACAACTACCAGCACCACCTCTCCACACCCAGCTCCTCCCTCTCCCCCTGTCGTCCGTCCTCGTAGAGCTCATCAGGAGGTGCTGAAGCCCGTGGTGCTCGTCCTGCCTCGCGTCCACTTCCCTGACTTCTTTCCACCGCAGCAGAACCGAGCGAGATTCAGCCCCGGCTTCAACTACACCAGGTGGAGTCCATCTCAGACTGTACCTCCCTCCCGCTCCAGTGGTGGCCTCGCCAAGGATGTCATGGTGAAATCCCGGCCTCTGTTTTGAGCTCCCAAAACCCAATATGCATATGGCAGAGTTAACTTTTGTGCCAAATGGTTAAAAAATAAAGTCAGAAGTATTTCAATCTAACACCAAAATGTACACTGTTATTTAACTGCCAAATTCCATAGATCATGTGAATACATCACCTAAAGTCCAGAGCAATCTTTACTTGTCATTATTTCAAAGTCATCTTTACCATGTCTTTGCGTTCCATGTCATATACAGTACAGAAGCTAATCAAACTGCATATATTCATAGGGCCAAAGTCATTTCAATGTCATTACATGATGAATGGCTATTACATAGGGTCCCAGTGACCTGAAACATTAAAGGACATATTCAAAAAGCTGCTACTTTTTCTTTTAATAATGCATTTATTGTCACAACAGATTACATTTACATGGTGTCGAGATGAGTGAAGAACAGAACTGAAATGATTTACAGCATCTCTTGTTTGTTTTATGTGTGTGTGTGTGTGTGTGTGTGTGTTCTTCGTTGAGATTTGACTGCATTCACAGAGTTCACGTCGAGTGCAGGTGGTGGCCCCGAGCCATAGGAGCAGTGTAAAGGTTTTGATAGCGGTGACAGCAGACTTTCTTTTTTTCCTGCTGTATGTGCATATTTGTGTGTGTGTGTGTGTGTGTATGTTTGTATGTGAGTGTGTAGGAGTAGACCGGCTGGATTTACTGAAGAAGAGAACATACAGTTAACCCTTACTGTGCGGCACAGATTTGGTCGTTTCTACGCTGTTCAAGCAGGATGAACACTGCAGTGCACCGCTGTTCATATAGCCACGAGCACATCACGTCTGCCAAAGTCAAAGATCGGATCTGAAATTTCTTGCTACTACTGCACATAAATCGGGTGTATGCAGAAAGATTCCTGAGGAAATTGTTACGTTTGAACATAAGCAATGCGACATTCTTGAGCTTTTCAACTCATATTTTCTTTAATGAATGCAAAAAACCTACAATCGTAACTAATTTAAAGCTTTAAAATACATTAAAAACTGTTACCTCTCTTTTCCTGAACGAGCCATTTGTCAGGGAATGGGAAGTAAAAAAGAAATCATTAGATGACTTTCTAATAGTTCTGTAAATGAAGCAGAGTCACCTTTAATTTAAGTATGGGTTAGAAATCAGCTTGATTTATTTTTTCTTCTTTTTTTGTGCCAGTGTAAATCCAGTCATGGTCAAGTGGAGATGACTTGTGCTGAGAGCATCTGTTTCTCATGTGTTCACCACTCTTCTTACCAAGACCCTTAACTCATCTACATTAAAAAACACATCCCATGAAGAAAACATGCAAAATCAAAACCCACATCTGTCGCATTTTCTGTCACCAACAGCTCATCTCTCCCTCATATCTACAAGACTTGATCCCTAAATTCTCTCTTCCTACATACAATCATTTACATACACTTCATTACAATCACTTCATTCATCCTCAGAGGGGATTTTTTTTTTTTTTTAAGTTTCTGTTTCAAGTTTGTCACACATTTTAAGAATCAAAATACTTTGATGCTGTTTGGTGGGCTGCTCGAGTGTCTGTCTCGGCTCGGTTGTTTTTCTTGTTCACCTTCCTTCACCAGATTCCCTTGACAGCAAAGATGACCCCCGTTCTCTGTCTGGAAGGTTCCTGTGGCTCAGCATCTATAGTCCAGGAGCTCTTTCTATGCGGATGAATATATTTTACAGAAGGGGACAGAGCATGAAAGAAAACTAAGGAAACCAATGAGTGGAAAGAGAAATTTGATCTTTTTCTTCTGGGTAATCCTGTATCCTGTCTATGGAGCTCTTGATCAAGTAATCCATCCAGCCCAGAAATCCAGGGCCTGTGAAGCCAGCAGGTGTTCTCCACCTGGGCACCGTAGCGTTCAAAGGTCAAAGTTCAACCAGTGACACCAGGCGACAGCAGCAAACACGCCGCAGCTTTTCCACTTCCTCCTCATAAAACACATGTTTTCTTGTCATTTAAAAAAAAAAAATCGTCAGGCATTTTTGAGTATCGCTCTTCTTTCCTTCCTCTGCGGTGGTGTTTGTTAACATATATGTACATCATCGGTTACCATGGCTGGTACTGATTAGGTGTTGTCGTGGCGATAGTGTGAGTGGCGTTCCAGGCGTCGGCCGGGTGGTGCTGTGATCGCTGGTGACTGGGTCATTGCTGAGGGAGCTCTGACGGCTGTTTCTTGGGTTTCAGAGTGTCTATGAGAGACTGGACGCCGCGTTTCACGCTCGTGGTCACCCGTCGGGTCACTGAGTCCGCAGTGGGTGAGGTGGAGGAACCGGCGCGTTGGGATGGCGGCCTCGCTACCAGACACTTCTGATACCTCAGCTAAGAAAGAAGAGGAGATGGAAAGTGGAGTTTTTATTGTTTTTAGGTTAAAATACAGTGAATGTAAATTATATTGCCTGCAGTATTTTGGTTATTTATACATAATAGTTGTGCATCATACTTCAACACTTAGATGCAAAGATAGATGCAATTCATGTCGATTTAGCAAATCTGATGCAAACCCCTACTCCCAGTAGGCAATAGGGTAGCTCAGCCCATAGGTAGAAAACAGAGGGAGACAGGGAGCCAGGCTCTAACTAAATATAACACAATCCAGTGCAATCCAGCACATGAAGCATTTTAGATTAGATTAGATTATCCTTTGTTGTCTCCCCTAGGACAGATTCTTCTTTAGAGGTGACCATCAATCTAATAATAATCAGATGTACATAAACACCATATTACAGAAAAATACACTATAGGTACATACTGTAGGTAGTTGTACCAGTGCCCAACATATGAGACTGCACATAGGATATACATTTAAAAAAAAAGAAAAAGAATACTTTGGATTTTGCAATGTTATTCATGAGTTTTTGGTGCATTGGTAGCAAGATTTTATAACATTTGGACAGAATCAGGTTAGCTGGTTTTCCACTGTCATCACTGTTATGCTAAATTGGGATAACTATGAGAGTAGTATCAGTCCTTTCATCTAATACCTGGCAAGAAAGCACCAAAAGTGTACTGTACAAGATGTAGAGCTGCTTCTCTAAAGAAAAAAAATCACCTTTAAACATTCACTTAGAAATAGTGATACAACTAAGTAACATAAGTTATTTAACATACATAATTAAACAAAGTATTTCATCATCATTTCATACAGTAATGAGAGAATTTAATATGTGCTTACCACACATGCTGCCTGCACGGCCTCAGACACACAGCCTGCGTTAGGGTCGCACCAAAACACATGACACTGGAAGTGCTGGCTTCCAGTGTCCATGATGAAGGCAAATGTGTGGATATCTCGTCCCACGCCCATGAAGGACAAGAAACGGACACGACACTCCACCAACACCTCCTCGTCCTCCTCCTGCACAGCCATCAAAGAGGAGAATCAGAGCTGTATTAGATCTCCCTCTCTAATGGGTAGGAACATTCACATGTTTTATTCATTTAGCAACAAAAAGCCGCTTGCCTTTTCTTTGATCACAGCCACAGTGGTGTCAGCAATACTCAGTATGACAGGAGTCCAGTCCTCTTTGCCTGTGGAGGACAGGAGGCTCTCTATGGCCCCGTTTATGATGTCCATACCTGAGGACACAACACAGACGTCTGAGCAGCTTAAGGACGCAGCATTTCTTATGATGCATGTAGGGGTTTTCAACATGGGTTCAGTTTTACCTATAGGTCGCGACACAGATGTCATACCCAGGTACAGCACATGAAACTTCTGCACCAGCTCAGTCTTTGGCATCGGGAACTCTGCAGAGGGAAAACACACAGATCCGAACTGGGAATTTGATCTAACACAGCGAAGTTCCAAAAGAGTCCACATGATAATTGGCTAAAACTAGAGAGATAAACAAACAGTGGTGAATATTTTAATATTTTAGGGTGCTGTTGACATGATTAGGGCATGAAAAAATATGTTCCCACACAGGCATGCAGGATTTCAGAGGCTGGATATTTTCTGCAAGAAAGCCCAGCTGTGTCTGTTTACACAATGGCCTGTGGGCAGAAAAGATTACCATACACATTGCATGAGGAGGATCAAAGATGCTGTCTCACCTGCATTTCAATCAGTGCGGGGGTTAACACCCTTTACCCTCAGGACCTTGTTATTATCACACCACACAGTAAACTTTACAAGCTTAATAATTTCTAACAAGGTTAAAATACAAAGCACTGAAACTGGATAAAAGTTAAACCACACAGTTCAAAGTATGTTAATTTCATTAACTCAATAAAAATGGCACAAAAACGGTTTCCCCTCCTCAAAGTGGTGACATAAATTATTAAGAATTTTTCCCAATCTCTCTCATCATGGATTTAAAAAATGTCAATATATAGCTGCTGCGCATCAATGGTCGGGGCCGGGCAATTTTAGGCAGAAGCTGTAGCACATGGTTGATTTGTTATGAATTTTTTTAAATTTTGAAATTTAGAGGCTTGCTGTAGCTCTGCCATCAGGAGTATTGTCTTGTGTTTCCAGTTGAGGACATCTGGCATGGGACTGGACCTTTGTGAAAAGTATGGGGAGATTTCTCTATGGAAATGTTGCATAAACTGAGGCTTGAACTCACAATCTTCAACACCAACAACCATCCTGTATCTCACTGAGCTAGTTGGCAAGTGGAAATGTCACATGCTTTACAAATTGACTAAGCCAGTCAGTCACCTGTGTGCAAGACAACAGCTGTTAGTGTGTAAAGGCAGATTTCAAACTGCTGTCAAAAATTCAGTTGAGACAAACATCCGAAAATACACAAATTGCATCTAGACAGCATGGAGATGTTGGATTTGTTTTAAGCAATGATTTACTGGCTCCATAAGTGCTCCAAACTGATGTTTAAAAATGCAATTTTTGCATTGACTCCAATTGTTCGCATGATAGTGAAATTCAAAATGCTATATAAAAAATTCAGTTTTTGAACCCTCTTTTCCAATGACGTTGAGAGCACACCAATAACACTCTGACAACAGGAGTTACATGATGAGTGATGAACATTTTTTACACATTAACTCCATATTTAAAAGAGAGGACAAGCAGGACAGGATGCAGGATGAGGTCAGCAGAGCACAGCACAGCCATTAATATTAATAATAAATAATAATGGTTTACATTTATATAGTGCTTTTTTATTGATACCTGATATCCAAAGCGCTTTACAGAAACCATTATTCATTCATACCAAATCCACACCAGTGGTGGTAAGCTATATCTGTAACCACAGCTGCCCTGGGACAGACTGACGGAAGCGTGGCTGCCAATGTGCGCCAAACGGCCCCTCCGACCACCACCATGATCATTCATACACATTCACACGAGGGTAAGGTGTCTTTCTCAAGGACACTTCGACAGCGACTGGGACAGTTAGGGATTCGAGCCGCCAATGCTAATCTCCTCTGAAGTGTCCCAACACAGAACTCAGCACTCTCAACTACCCTTTAGGAATCTAATCCAGGTGAGAACAAGACCTGTTGTCAGTTTAATGGATGAAAACCCCCCTAATGAAGCTAATGGACTGGTATATCCACTGTGAAGACCACGCCTCTCACTTGATACCATTTTTTAAATGAAAAGACTATGAGTTCAAGTATGTTATGGCTTCAAAAGATGTGAGAGATGTTTCACCAATAAGTTCTTTGATCCTGGGGTTGGGATGGGCACTGTGGAGCACCAGGCCTCGCCTCAAAGAAACACTAATTGCGTTTTAATGAGGTCGACTGCCTGTGTAAGTGAAGAGCCGATATAGTTCTTTTATATTCTGATGCTGAAGCTCCTTTCCCCAGTGCTCAGCAGATACACACATGGGCTGAAGTTACAGTAGAGGATGAATTGTGCTGGTGCTTTTTTCTTATTCTGCCTATAATTGCTTGGGACTGAGAGGAACAAGCAGAGGGACTTAGCGAAATAGGAAACGGTGAATAGAATTAGTGGTGGCAAGGATAAAGCTCAGTGATTGTGGAGAGAGAGGAGTTGTAGTAGAGTCAGCATTATCTGTGTGTAATTGAACCAAACACGGCTATCTTTTCTATTAAAAAATGTGCACAGCTATTCCTGAGGCGATTAGGTCATTTATAATTAAAAAAAAAAAAAAAAGTAGAACAACATACATGGTTTCATATATGTGGGGATGTTATGTGACACACGATACCACAGCAGGAAAGATAGCACACAACTGACAAATCCAATTCTCCCTCACAAGCTAAGAGCGAGACTCAAAGAAAAAGAAAGACTGTGTGTGTGTCTGTGTGTCTGTGTGTGTGTACCTTGTAGGGGTACATCAGAGCCGGTCTGGGAGGAGCTGCCAGCTGCAGCCTTGGCACTTTTCCTTTCAGCCATAATCTAAACAAAAATTGAAGAGGGAAGGGGATAAAATATCAGTAGAATGGGAGAAAAACAGGGAAAGAAAATGAGAAAATGAAAAAGGGTGGGATGGGAAAGGAAAGGAGAAGTGATCAGAATGGAAATAGACAGTGGGGGAAGAAAGATATGGATGAAAATAGATGAAGCGAAAAGAAAAAACATTGCTGTGAAGAAGAATAACATATAGAGCAAACAAATAATAATACTTAAAGGTTACGACTGGTGATATCCAATATCTACAGTTTACACATCCTATGAAAAAGCCTAAAACCAACAGTTTCTCAATATTTACTGACTTCCCACATCTGTCTGTACATCTGTCTCTCCTGAGATGGTAAGACTTTAAAAACAAATATAAATGTCTTATAGTGTCTTTCTTTGCTTTGCTTTGCTTTGCTTTGCCTCTGACCCTTTGCTGCAGTGAGCACATTCTCTAAGGAGAGTTGAGGAGTCTGCACGGCCGCTGCACTGAGTCACTGCTCTCTCTTCCCGCTACAGACACTTGATTAATTGTAGGTGTCATTAATCAAAGTCCATGGTGAGTCTGCAACTTTGCTCACAGGGGAACATACAAGAAGACGCATGCATACACACATATTTCTCTCTCTCTCTCTCTATTGTTCACTCTCTCTATCAAACACACACATACACACAAGGGAAGTCCACTCAGCTGCAAGACTCAGGTCACCAAGTTTCTCCGCTGCAGTAAAGAGAAAGCTACCACAATTTTTTAAAATAGGCAATATGAAGAGGCATGGCCTAACACGCACAGACACACACATGCATACACAGATACACACTCACTTACTCACCCTTCAGTTTGAAGAAGGGGATAAGAAGAAATTAAAGGAAAAACATTTCTCACTAAATGGGTCAACATGCCTCTAAGGAAGAAAATCTGAAATATTTTCAGGCAGATTCATGCTTTACAAGGTCACTGCTGGCCTCAGGACAGACTGGGCTCTCTTTGTCTACAGAAGCACTTGTGAAGTGAAGTGTTTCTAAAGAGAGAATACCATCAACCCTATTCTTTGAGGCCATTTCTATGTCATTGTCTGTTGATTGTTTAGCATAATAGACTTCACATAATACACACTATTAATACCAAGTAAAACAGTTTAATGAGGTCACCCAGGTCGCTTTGTTTTGAAATAAAAAACTGAAAGGAAGAATTGGGGTTTGGGAAGATTAAAAGAAATTAACCAGATTTAATAGGTATGATAGATAGGTATGCTAGATATGTGGAGCCATCCTTGGCCACATGCAGTTTCAAGCTAAATGCTAAGACATCTTGCAAGGAACTTCATTGGAAATTATGTTTTGGCAATGTTACCAAGTGTTTGAACATAAAATGCTTGAGACTGTGATGACATTCATGGAGAATCCAAGACCTTCTCTGGCTGGTGATTAAAATGCTGGACAGAGTCTTTGGGACCTCATGAAGGAGGGGTAAAGGTTGTCTGGTGACTTTAAGCCACCTAAGAGCTGAAGTCAGCATGTTTAAGTATAACAAATGAGTTGCTTCATCTGGACACTGAGAAGAGAATTGCTCCCAGCTAAGCACTAAGGCCACGTTACAAATGCTCACCTGGCTAATGACACCAGTTCTTATGCAGATGTTGCCCTTGACTTTATGACTGCACACTCCCTTGACCACCCAGATGAATGAGAGTCTTCTGTCACTCACAGTGAAGCTGGCACAGAGTCAGGGGGTGACAGTGTGTCAGCTGGTACTGACACAGATGATGGAGGCTCAGACACGGCTGGTTCTGACTATGAGGCTGACACATAGAGTCAGTGGATGACAGATTTCCAGTCACCACTATCTCATGTGACATTGAAAGCACCTGTTTATGAAGATGAGATAGAGTCAGGAGATGTCAGAGCTCCAGATACTACAGGATGGTTTAACTTTGGAGACGGAGCAGGTTCAACTGCTGATGAAAACTAAGTCAAAACCTCAGTAACAGTCACATCGTCACTGCTGTGTTGGATGACAGAGCTCCAACGGTGTATCAGCAAACTGTTGGAGCTTCAGCTGCTGCAGGCTCAGCTGGCAAAGCTCCCGGCCTGCTGATCTGGGATGTCATCACTGACCCTGATGGAGCCTGACTGGACAAATTGCACATTTTTCCCCATGAGTTGAAAGTTTCCATAATTTCCTATTCCAGACACTGAAAGGATCCACATCACATCCAAATGTGTGTGTTTGGCATACCCACAAGGTCATGTACAGAGTAAGCTATTTAAATTGTGGGCCCTCTTTCATTGGTGCAGCAGTGCAAGCAGAGCTCCAGCAATTTGTTATTTTCTTCACAGGGAGGTTCACTATATGGCTGTCGCTTAAGTATGATGGTACACAGTCCACACGACAGACAGGAAATTCATTTAAAAGAGGCAACATAAAGTCAGTTGCTTGTATTTTAGTGAAAACTGTGTCACTGAAGTGAGAATAGTGAATAGTGAAACACACTTCCCATGAACCAGTCTGCCATCCAGTTCCCCCATTAAGCTGGCCAGCTCTGCCTGCCTTTCCTCCCACCAGAAGCCGCCTCCATCATCTCCTGTTAACATTTCCATGTTCCCACATTGTGTGTTATAAACTATAAACTGTTTTCTTGTCTATAACAACATCTATTGCACGTCTGCCCGTCCTGGGTGAGGAATCACTCCTCTGTTGCTCACCCTGAGGTGATGTGAAGGTCTAAGGACAGAGGATGTTGTTGTGATGCCATGTAAAGCCCTTTGAGACAAACTGTTTGTAAAAAAGGCCTATACAAATAAAGGTGCCTTGCCTTGCCTTGTACAATAAATATCTGATGATTTTGTTCCTGTTGACAAAGACCAACCGACCACTTTGCAGGATCCCATCGTCTGTCATATTGTTGTCATTGCTGTTGTTGCATGTGATCATCAATGATAATGACATCAAGTTTACTGGGGAAACAACCAGGAAGTAGTAAATTGAGAAAAAAAGAATGTCTATGGAAGGATGGTGGTGCAGTCAAAAAAGAGCTCCTGAGGCACTCTTGAGGTGTAGCAAAGATTTTAATAAATAAAAAAGGACCCAAACAGGAAGTAGTACATTTGTGTGTGTGTGTGTGAATGTATGAAAGTGTTTCTTTGTGCTGCAACTTATAAACACACGCACACACGCACGCACCGCACAGCACAGCACAGCTCGGCACAGCACGCACAACCTCAGTCTTATCTCCTGTCCTCCCTGTGAAGGCTTTTAAAACTTCTCTCCTCAGCTCTTACTTCTCCACTAAAAGATAACAGAAATCTTGTCAGATCACTGTTTTGTGCTCTTAGCCATTAGTTTGGTGTAACATCCATGGACAGTAGGATTGTCAAGTTACAACCTTACAAACTGCATCAGCAGAAAGCTTTTTCTCTCTCACTCTTCAGTAGTTCCCTGATTACAGCTTGATTGCTTGTTTCAGAGCAGCAGATAGACTCATTCAGGTGGAGGCGGCGACGGTAATGACACCCACCTTGGAGCAGATTTCGTGGAGACTCGTGGCGATGGCTGCGGCAGGGGTATCACATCTGAACACGTGGCACTTCAGCACCCGCGTGTTTTTGTCTCTCGCCACGTAGGCAAAGTCCCTGAAGCACGGACAGAAGAAGCACAGATGTCATCATCACATGTGTATTTCTGATACAGTCAAAACACAAACAAGACAGTTTAATGCACCTCAGGAGCAGATGGACTGAATGTTTTGCTTCATTAAAGAGGCAGTGAGTAAAAATCTTTGTTGTCTTATAATATAATTACTGCATATGCTAGAAGAAACCACAATTAATATCATAATTCACCAATGGTGAGAAAAAATATGCTGTTGTTCAGGGGAGTTTCAACATTGTAGCATGAAGCACATACAGTATGTAAGGAGAGGGAGAGGAGGAGAGAATAATTGCGGGTTATTTACTTAAGAAAACACAATACATGGAAAATAACATAAATAGACCCATCACAGGATTCAATCTATTTGTAAATGTGCAATTTCGCCTTTTTCGCCTTGATGATATTTGTTCCATCTCATAGCACTTTTTCATTCCATATTGTATTGAGGGTCTCATCCACTTTATTTCCCTCTCTTCCTTGGAGAGCCAGCTTTGGATATTGCTGGATATTGTGATGAGACACTTCATCCCAGAGGGGCAGCAGCTTAAGGCCAATATGCAGATACAATATGATTGCTGGTTTGTATTTTACATTTCCAACTGTTTTCTTAGTTTGTTCTGCTCAATATTAGGCAAGATCAACTGTGTCTGTAAACATTTTAATTACTCTCCATTTGAAATCCCTCCCACTGATTAAACCTTGTATTACTCTCATCTGCTCCGTCAGTGAAACAAAACCTCCCAGTCCTCTCCTTGCATTGCACCTGTTTGCGTTGTCAGCTGTTCAACAATGGAAACAGAAGAGCCACCAAAACAAGTTGCAAGACATTTCATGCATAAATTAAAAACAAAACACAAAGGACAACAGCATTATTATTACTCCATTTTGCATCATGATCTATTTACCCCTTCTCTAGACATTTCTTGGAGGAGCTGTGCCTCTAATTAGCTCACTCATTTATTGTGAAAACGTTGCTTCATTACTTGTGTCATTTAAAGGCTCCTTTAAACTTTACTGCTGTCGCTGCAACTCCTTTCACACCAGTAAAAGTTTATTTGATGAATGCATTACTTAAAAGCCTATTTAACATGAGCTTTGTGGGATAGTTTTTTGGTCGACAGGCAGCAGGTATCTCTGCAGTTGTTACTTTTCTGAAAAAGGTAGTTTCACATTTTGGCTCATACACACACACAGGCATACAGGGAGGCAGATGTGTGTCCCAGTGCCGGAAAACCTCTCAATGATGCCACATGGCAGGGAAAATGAGGAGGATGAGGGTTTGCGTAAGAGAAGAAGCTCCGCTGAGAAGGAAACTTTATGCGCAGAGTGGGTGGGAGATGAAACACAGCTGCGTGAGGGAGATACTACACTCACGCACACACTGACACACGCAGACAGAAAAGATGAAAGATAGACACATTTCCTCCTCATTAACAGGTGAGACGAGCTGCAGAACAAAAGGTATGAGGTCGTGTTTCCAGCCAGGACTGAAATGATTGAGTAAACAGACAACAAAGAGTGAGAGAGAGGGAGTGGAAACATGCAGAGACGCCAGCTGGATGGCTGTGTCACCAGATGCAGCTCAACAAGCTTCACGCACACACAAACACACACACACACACACACACACACACACACACACACACACATATACATACACAGCGTATACGCTCCAGATTAACCATAGGCGCAAACAGAAATATGGCAAACACAGCCGACATTTATCACACCGGGCTCTTTGTGTTTATGAGTCCATTATCCGGCCTGTCTCCTCTGCTTAATTGTGTGCTCACACACTTTGGGTCGATAATGCCTCTCCGCCTGTGGCCAGAATAGGGAAGTATGATGCGATGAGTGTGTGTGTGTGTGTGTGTGTCCACTGCGCTACGTTCAGGGACATTTGAGCAGTGTGTCACAGAAGCAGCATGAGTGGCCTTGCCTCGCATACCACAAATGGGTCTTTTATGACTTCTGCTCCGTCTCTGGGGAATCAAAACGCTATAAAACAGCATGCAACTCTTAATAGGAAATAGCCTCAGGCCAGAGTGTCCCTGTTGATGATTTAACAGCAATGATTTAGACCTTCAATAGTTGCTGCTGCACTTCCTGTTAAGAGCAACAGTGACTCTGGGCAAATCAAAGCCACTGATTTGATGTAATTGTACAACAACGGGGTGTGTGGGTGGGGTGAGCTTGACACAATGTTTACTGTAAACAACGGAGGAGTTGAGCAGTTACCTTTCTCTGTGTCCCGGGAAGCAGAGGGAGGGGAAGGTGGGAAAAATGAAGCGAGGAGGAAGAAATGAGGGCAGGGAAGGAAATAGTAAGGAAACAAAAGATGAGTTTTAAGGGGAAAAGGGGCAAGGATGAAAAATTGTATTGCAGCAAAAAGATGAGGTGGGAAAGAAGGTGTGAAGGGAAAAGGGAAAAAAAGAGAAAAACAAGAGAAAAGTTAATACACAGCATATAGAGTTGGAAACTGACATAATGCTCTTTCACCTCAATCACTGTCTTTCCATAAAATGTGTGTGCGCTCAGCTGTGTGTAGTGTTCGATTCACTGGCTTACCGTTCCACTACATTATGACACAGCACACCTTTACTATTAGATATGCTATCACACTCGTACTCTCTCTCATACACACAGAATCTCTTTGATCCTTCACTTTGCTTTCGCTCTTTAATCTTCCATTCACTCCTCAGCTCTCTCGTTCTACACACTCTCTATTTTTTTTTATTCCACAACACAAGAAAGAGAAAGCCCCTAAAAAGAAAAGAAAAAGACGCAGCGCAGAACGATTCATATCAACAGTGTAAGTTGTCACTGCTGCACCGCTACATACAGCCTGTGTCACTGTGTTATGAGGAACGCTACAAAGGAGCCACAGGCTGAATACGAAACAGAGGGCTAATTCAAACATTGACTGGCTTTGATTCTTTGATGATCCACTTAGTGAGAAGCAGCAGCAGTGTGTGTGTGTGTGTGTGTGTGTGTGTGTGTTGAAGCAGCTGCAGAAACCCTTTTCAAACAGGGAACCTTCAGAGTCAGATCTTCGGAGCTGCTGCTTTAACTTGCTCTCCAAACAGCCAGTGGTCGCCTCGCCAACATGCACATGCACCAACACACACACACACACAAATAAATCAGCACAATTTACAACTGCACAATTGTGATTTCCAATAATTGTAATTTGCAAGCAATTTACAGGCCTGTACATTTCCTAAAAGTTCTTATCTCGTGTCGTGATATTTTCTCCTGTGAGTCCCTTTAGTAGTTATTCTTCCATCTGCTCAAGTACAAACTCTGTTTTTCAGAATCAGTCACTTTGATGGAGTTTCATTTTAATCTCAAAATCTTTTTTTCACATTCCTCAATGTTATATTCTTCTCTCTTGTGAGTGACAGGCTGAAAGTCTATGCTGATATAAACCCAGAACGGACTCCCGCCTTTTATTGTCATTATCACAATGACCTTATTTGACTTTGAAAGCTAAAGATCTGGAGATGCATCTATTTCCTCCCTGCTGTGGCCTTTTGTAAAAGCTTATGCAGCGATTTTAATTCTGCACAGGCAGTAAAGTTACAAGGCCATCTATCTGGGCCCAGTTGTTCAAAAGGCAAACTAATCAGATTTTGGAAAACTGATTGGATCAAATCTTGAAAATGGGTTGTTTAAAACTAAAAATGGACTCTGAGATCGGATTGGATCACGTATAATAACCTTCAGTGTGATACACAGTCCCATTTAGAGCACTCATTATCCGGATTTGTTGATCTTGAAAAGTTTGTATCTGGATTAGATTGATCCAATCCAACTTTGCTTTGAACAACTGGGATATAAGTAAAACGGATTACGTGATTTCAAAATCCAGATAATTTTCCTCTAGATTAAACCTTTAGGCCCTGGTGACTCCAGTCCAACTTTGTATCACTCAAGGCAGCAGGGCTGTAATACCAAAAACTGCACTTCTTCACATGGCCACTTGAGGCTGTCTCCAAAAGTGAGTCAACCACCTATACTCCAAGTTACAGTAATACGACCAACTTTACAGCAAAAATAAACATGTTTACAGCTTGGTAGAAAAAAGGATTTGTGTCTCTACTGGTAATTTCCCCCTTCATTACGGCTGCATGGAGGTGAATTTTTATATAGCTTGTTCGTTTAATTTTTATCAAGGCTTACACTTCTGCATAATTGAGGGTATGCAGCTTTGAGTGCATGCAAAAAAGTCTCGGCTGGGAATTCAGCAGACAGTGACTGCACAACATCCACTCAGAGCTTCCATGGGTGACGCCACAGAGTTCACGTTAATCTTTATTTACAATGTATGTGTCACTCTCTTAGGATGTCAGTAAATGAAAATCAGTCACACAGTCCAAGTGTCATGTAAATGTGTTACTCCTGGTTGAGTTTGGTTGTGCGCAATATGATATAGGTGATGATGGAGCACTACAGAGGAGTGTACATTTACCAACCGAGATTTAGCAGAATAACCAAACCAAGATCCAGGACTGTAGCCAGGATCCCAGCAGGGTTTTACCTGAGACATTTTTCATACGCCAACAAACAAAACTATGTACATTTTCTAGAGTATTAAAATGTTGTTTATGTTTTAATTATTTGTTCAGCTCAGCTTTTGCCAATATATTTTGATCTCTTCCTACCCTGCTCTATAGTGGTAGGTTTGTAATTCTTGTGGAGAATGCTAAAATCCTTTTGTTTTTATTGAATTTTCAAAAGAGACAAACTCTCTCAAAAAAGGTTAAATCAGCCATAAGAAACTCTGCATGTATATGTGTGTGTAACCAAAGACATGACCTCTGTGCCCTGCTGGAGTCTGTCTGCAGGTTGGCTGTAATGCAGTCTAATATAGTTTGCCAACCAAATTAGGAAAGGCAAATGTTGTTTTCCTCTTAATTTGACATTTTGGTGCGTTCTTCATGAAAATATCCCAAAAACTAAGTTGTCGACATGCACAAGTTTACACATAAACAGATTTTTCAAACTATAGTGGACACTGTCAGAGCAGAAGAAGACAAGAGAGAGCTGTTGGATTACTTTGGCATTAAGGAGCAGTGATTTCAAACCTCAGATAATGGAGGGAATGACATGGAGAGAGACAGGCAGTGAATCAATAAATAACTGAATGACCTCAGAGGTGTAGGGTTTTTGGCAGAAACGTGAGGAGAAAGGATAGAAAGATAAAATGTCGAGAGAGAGAGAGAGAGGGGGAGTGATGAAGGCACTGGGCCAGAAAGCCAGAATGAAAAGGTGGAAGTGTGAAAGACACGAATGGGAACGAGGTGTGAGACCTGGTGGAGACTGGACGGCCGAGGAAGACGTGGAGGGGAAAGAGAGAGGCGGAAAAAGGCACGAGATGAAAGGTATGAAAGCACCAAAGCAGGGAGATGAGTTAAAGCAAGACTCCCACCACTCATGTGATCTCTTTTTCTCTCCCTCTCTCTGCGCTTCACATATTTCCACAGCTGAATAAAGGATAACTGACTCACAACTACCAATCTCTCTTTGATCCTGATGGCTGTGAGGCAGGCTCGGCTGGAGAGGATGCGTACAACTCCGAGATTAAATGAGGTCACGGCTGCAGATGCACGGTGAACTGGGTTTGTGAACGTTGCACAGAACCATTATTATCTGCAGCTCTGACAGCAGTCACCCACCAACCATACTAAAAGCTGTGTGTGTGTAGTGACATTAGGAAAATCAGTTGCTTTTTTACTACAACTCCACAAGGATTAGGAAAATCACACCCTATGCAGTTTTAGTTTGTGATACTCAAACCTTGATGCATTTCAACAGTTTGAATTTAATTTACAGTCTTGGCCATAAGTATAAGGACACATCATCATCAAGCCCTTTGTTAGCTTTAGCAAGTTCAATTGGACTCAAAATATTGGGTTCTACATTGATGTGCTCAGGGTCAGCACTTAGTTACATCAATACTGGAAGAGCTTTGTGGGAGATACAGCCCTTTAGACCAACAGTAGTCAAACTGCACATTAATACAAGTGGTCCAGAGCTGAGAGTGGCCTTTTAGACTATGATGAAGGTCTGTATGAGAAGGGAAGATAATAATAATGAGTCTCAGAAAGACTAGGTTAAAGCCCACTGTACATGGCTAGACTGTTTTTTGGTCAGTGATTAAGGTTGTGATGGAAACTATTGTAATCAACTGATGTCACTGTGTTTTGTTTCTTGTTATCTGAGCTCACAGTGTTATACGTGATACCTGACCAGGACACCACCTTTCAGCACCATGCAGTTGTTTTTAACAGTCCCTCAATTCTTTGCATCGATGTCTACAGACCATCAAAGCATGATACTGCTTTTATCAATGAATTTTCTGATAATTGTTTTTATCAATAATCCATGCCACTTACAACTGTATCATTAAATCTGGTGATTTTAACCTGCACATACAGCACAGTAGATGATCCATCTGATTCCATGGCAAAAGAGTTATTACATTTACCGAGTTGCTTGGACACAGCATGTCACACAGCCAACTCACAACAGAGGACACAATCTCAGC
Organism: Trachurus japonicus; assembly: GCF_045865225.1. Taxonomy (NCBI): domain Eukaryota; kingdom Metazoa; phylum Chordata; class Actinopteri; order Carangiformes; family Carangidae; genus Trachurus; species Trachurus japonicus. The sequence goes on along the minus strand of NC_140916.1, from coordinate 20,127,683 downwards.
TATACTGTATGTATGGCCTGTCAGCCAATGCGTCCTCTGTTGTGGACTTGGCAGTGTCTGACCTACTGTGTGTTTTTGTAATATCACCAGTTTTATTCAGCAGGAGACCTCGGTGCAAACTGTCAGGAAATAGCTCAGAAGTGGCTGCAAATTTTATTGAAATCTTGGGTAAGCACTCCCCAGCTACTGTACGTGCATCCTGTGATTTTATCGTTGAACATTTTATCAATAAACTCAAATCAACACTTGATCTCGTAGCTCCACTACCTACAAAGAAGGTAGATATCAAAACACTCCCTTAATGAAGACTTTGCAGACCACTTGAGGGGTAAAATTGATTTGATAATATCTTCTATTTTATTTAATCAAAATACTGTTCTTAATAGAAAGCTTGTTTTTACCTGAAGAAACACTGGACAGTCTTGACCTGGTTGATGCTGAGATGCTTGGTAGAGTTGTCTCCCAAGTAAAATCAACAACCTGCCTTGTCGATCCAATTCCCACATCACTTTTTAAAACGTTTTATGGATCTTTTTAAGGTGAGCTCTTGAATATTGTGAATTGTTCCCTTCAGACGGGGGAGACGTTTTCTTTTTGAGAGGTTTCAGTCTGGATTTAGGATGAACCACAGCACAAATACTATGCTAATGAAAATTGTAATGATCTTGGGTGCAATTTGGACTTACACAAGCTTACAGTCCTTGTGCTACTCACTGGATCTAAGCACTGCTTTTGATACAATAGATCACCTGATTTTAAACAGACTTAGACACCTGGTCGGCCTCTCTGGTACTGCTCTTCAATGGTTTAGTTCTTATCTCACGGATAGAAAATTTCTCATAAGTTTGGACACATGGAATCAATTGTGGTGTGCCCCAAGGCTCAATTTTAGGCCCCATACTTTTTAACTTATACAGTACATGTTCCCACTGGGAAATGTCATCAGGATGCATAGTATCAATTTCCACAGCTATGCAGATGACACACAGCTGTACACATCCATGTCTGCTAATCAATCAATCAATTTATTTAAAGAACAAAATGCTGTAATGTAAAGCACTTTGTGCTATAATGTATGAAAAGTGCTGTATAAACAAAGTTTGATTTGATTTGAATGCCTAATAAAGCTGTTCTCAATTACATGTTTTTTCAGACAACATGTAAGACAACAAGTATGAATGAGTGACCAGGAGTCACATCCAAGGCATTTCCAAGCTGCTGCACTGTGATAATTACATGCAAAATGATTCACTCAGTGAGAAAATTAGAAGCGACAGAATAAACTTCTTATTTGGTCTCTCATCTGGCGCTCAGCCTCCGTCTGAGTCGAAACTGCTGCTCCGCCTCTCTGCAACTCACTGAACAGATTAAACACACATAATGTTCCTCTCGCTTGCAGGGCAGCACTGGTGACTGGAAAATAGCTCAGGTTTGACCAAGATTTTCTAGATTTGTCAGCAGACAAATGGTATCACTGCAGTATTCACCCAATGGTGTAATCAATCATCAGTCACTCCTCGCCAGTCAGTGAGCAGCAGTCAAAACTCGTACAGGAAGCACAGGAAAACTAGAAAATGGAAAAACAAGCTGGTAGACTGAAGAACGGCAGTCTTGTGGATGAGCAGAAAATAACTTAACTGCACAGCAAGTCAATGCTCTTTAAGATGTAGCAATAGATGTTTCCTTGGCAAAGATCAAGAAAAGGTTTTCTGACCTTCACCCCAGAGGATTCAACTCAAGATACAAACCCCTGGTCAAAACTAAGAAAAAACACAAAGACCAGGCTGCTGCTGTGCAAGATTTACAAAATGTGCAGAGAATGTGGCAGACTCAGCTGAATCAAACCTCAATCGGCATTCATCATTGAGCAGGACAACGATACACGTACGGCTAAAGATCTTTCCAGGGTGAAGAGCGGGAATTTCCTCAGCCTTCCTGGCTGAGTCAATCAGAGAGAGAGAGACACCGTAACAAGCAGAAGGTTGCAGCAGGGGAGCATCAACAGGGAAGATCCAACTGATTGCAGTGGACACAATAATACATTTGATTTTGTAGATAGATTTCAAGTGTATCTGTCCAATTACTTTTGAAACTCTCCATGTTGGGCACTGTATCACCCACACATTTCTTTCTATATGAATGTAAACCTATACTCAAATTCAGGCTTATATCTAGTACTGCTATTATATACACTGAGTCTGGGGAACAGAAACTGTCCAAATACTGACTCTTAGTACTTAGTCTGGACTGTATGTTTAATTTTCAATTAACCACAAAAAGCCACCAAATTGCATTTTCTATAATGCAACACCCGTCATACTGATGCTGAGGTTGGTTGTGAGGCTAGTGTCTTAATTTCCTTTATAGCAGATTTGTGCATGAAATATAAGTTGTGAGTGTTGGTGGAAATTTGAGAACGCTGCGACCAAAACCAGATTTTTTCCCCCTCATGGCTCCTAAGATCTGATGCAGCTTGTGTCTGTGATGAGCTCCCTGAAGTCACGCATCACTTCTCCAGAAAGAAACTTATATAATAAAACACAAAATATGAATACATTCTAACACACTCCAAATAAACAGATAGTTGCTTTATGATTCAGCCCATATGATTCCACATTGTTTATTTTTGACCAACTATGCATAAAGACAATAAAGCTACAAGTTACTGATAATACAACCTTATTTAGATTCAAGTTGTGTCAAAAACTATTATGCAACTCCAGGTGTTTTAATGTTGTAATAACACTAACACATCTCACTAATGCTGCAGTAAAAGCAGCTTAAAAACAGTGACTGTGAAAACAACATTAATGTAACTAGTCCCTAGCCTGCTCTGCTGTACTTTCTTTTGCTCTGTAGCTTCCAGTATCACTCAGCCGAGACTTGTGTCCTCTCCAAACCATCTGTCACACACACTCTCAAACACACACTTCACACAGACTTCAATTATCAAACAGCCTTACAGAGTGTCTGGGTAGTGTGGGCCGCTATGCTAATGCACTTACATATGCTAATTGCACAGCCAAATGCTGATTAGAAATGTCTGAGCGGGAAGTTCTTGTGAATCCCCTGTCAGCAGAAAGTAAGACGGGGAGGCTGTGAGGGGGTCCAGGTGTGTGTGTGTGTGTGTGTGTGTGTGTGTGAGAGAGAGAGAAGGAAAATACATGTTACACTTATTGATCAAAAATGAACAGGTAGTTCTATGATAGCTGACAGTGCTGTGACTCTGGCTTCAGGCCAAAGTGGACGTGAATATCTGATCCAATGAGTTTCAGCCTGTGACAGGTGAGAGCCACACTAGAGTAGAAACAACAGCTGGTTTAGAAAAAGCCCTTTCATCACACTGTAAAGAGAATAACAAAACAATTGGCAGGTAGATTTATATTCAGCAGATATTTCCCTCCACTTATTCAGTAGTTGTAGGAGATTTTGTTTTTAGCTTACTAGAAAACCTGGCGCTGCGTGAAATCGTTCAGTAAAGAAAAACACTCTGCAACTGCTTGAAGTTGGATAATATTATCAGGACGAAGCTAATCTGTATGAGCTAAAATGATATTCATGACAATTATAAGAGGCACTCACACTAATAGAGAAAGCTAAATCCACCCCAAAGCACGCTTTGTACGCAAAGAAAAAGTGAACATTTCTACTTTTACAAATTACTTTATATTAATTCAAATTCTGTAGATGGACCCACATTATCTGCATGTATTCTCTTTCCATTTCCATTAATCCAAACCCAATAAACATAAACACTGTAATGAACTGCTACAAGAAAAAAAATGCTTTTATAAAAATTGGACCCCTGAGTGCTGATAATTGTGTTTGCAGAAAACAGCCAATGTTGCTCATGACTGAAGTTAACTGTAGTTTATTGTAATGGAATATAGATGGTGATAAAAAATGTAATAAAACACAAACATAAAACCTTCAGGAAGAGAAGAGAAACATTAATAGGACTGTACAGAGCAGCCGACAGAAATTGGCTTATTACTGCTCTATTGATGCTATGTAAGTGTCTGCTACCTTGTATTTACCATTGTGCCAATAACACTTCAAAACTACCAGTATTTTAATTAGAGCCTGGTCAAGACTCATATTTGATCCTGATACCATTGTTGTTGAGAGTCTATGTTCAAAAGCTTACATACAATTATTTTCCCCCTGAAAACAAATCCACCCTGTGTTTTCTGCTTTTGTTAGAAGAATTCCTGGATCGTCTGAGGACAGGTGCACTGTTGTCGAACCCTCTGGGACAAATTTGTGATTCTTCTTGACTCAGGATTACAATCAAACTGACTTGGCTCTCTGGTGGATAAACTGTATTGGTGACACTGTGCCTCATTACCCTAAGCATACAGAAAGGTGATTGGATGAACCAACTTTCCATCACCATCTCATGTAAGATGACTTCAGCCAATCAGATTCCACATTTTTCACCGTTTTTCCTTTTTCCAAGAAATAGGCCTACTTATAGAGGGTTAGGGTTAAATCACTGATAACTTGTTAATTGTTAATAATAAAAATAATAAAAAAAAGTCGAAAATAATTTGTGAGCTTTTGAGGTGTAGCTATTATGTAACTTTAACAAAGCTTACTTACGGACAGTGCTAGGCTAGCTGCTTCCAATCTTTATAATTAAGCTGCCTTTCTGTATTAACACAGAGATATAGGAGTGGTATTGATCCTCACATATAACTCTTGGAAATGAAGCCAACTAGCCTAAGCGTATTTCACAAAACGTTGAATTATTAATTTAATGTAATTAAAACTGCACACTGAGAAATAGGTGCACAAGTTTGGTGCTCATTTGTAACTAACTAGAAGAAACACCAGTCAGCCCTCCAACATGCACACTGGCGCAGGAGTAGTTAAGGGCTGTGTGACAACAGAACCGGGTAAACCCCTCTGCGACCTGGTGAATTAGTCATGGCCTACAGCCATTAGGCCTAATGTTGGATGTCTGTGCGTAATTACCTCTCTACCCTGTAAACGTGTTTACAGCACCAAGATGAGCAGCGAAATGAGCACCCAGGGCCAGAGCAGGGCACAGCGAAGGAAAAGGCGCATCACTGGTAGCCTACCTCAAAAGCCCTTGTCTCTCTCTACACACACAGGCAAACAGGAATGCACACAAAATCACCGATATTGCCCCAGGCAGCGAAGAACTAGGACAAAAATCAAGTCGAAAATAAAAATAAAACTGTTGTCTACGGTGTATTAAACGGCGCACGCAGCACAGGGCGCAGCGAGTGTGATTTGAGCAGACAGTTGATGTTGTTAAAAACTACAGCTCTGCCTCAGTTTGATTCATCCTCTTTTTCTTTGCATCATTTCTTAGAAACTGCACAGCTTTACAAAGATGATAGTAAAATAGTGTTTGGGAAACACACATAACCCCAGTTTATCTGTGTGACTCTTCCCAGCATTCACTGTGGCAGAGAGGCAAATGAGAGCGGGAAGGGCAACAAGCAGCCGAGGAGGCACACACAGTACCCATGTGTCAACGCTTGTTGTATTTCATTACATATTTAAGAGCAGAGATAGGTGGGTGGGCGAGATGGAAAGACAGAGAGAGCGTGTGGGGAACGAGGGATGAGGGGGAGAATGAGGGATTCTGGGTGGGCGAGAGAGGGAGAAAGATGATGTCCTGCTGTTCTCTCTGCTCTTGATCATTTATACATCACACTGCTCTGAGTGTGCGCGTGCGTGTGTGTGTGTGTGTGTGTTTGGACAGAAGCGCTGATATTCTCAACTGAGACAACGCTTCAATGAGATGTCACTTCAGTAAGACACTCCCCTTCATGTAACTTACTAAAGTATGTGTGCTTGTTTGTGGGTGTGTGTGTGTGTGAGAGAGAGAGAGAGAGGAGAGGGAGAGATAAAGAGAGTGTGTGGGAGAGTGCAGGGATTTGGTTTCGAGTTAGTGTAGAGTTATTCTAAGCTCTAGGCACAGTGCAGTTTGGATCATACTGGATGCATGTAACCTCATTAGGTGCATGTGCCATTAATCATCATCTTTCATGCAAATGCAGTACAGTAAATGCATCTCTCATCCTACTCACAATGCATATGCTGATGCTGATTTTCCTTTTTTTCTCTGGTTCAATAAAACCACATAAAAGTGTTATCCAGCATGAAGATCCTTTCGGTTTCACCATTGAGGTTTCTCCTGTGAATATTTATTTTCAGTCAGTCAATATGTTCGCTGGATTATCTAGGAAATGTTTTCTACTAGAAAAAATGTACAATTTTGCCAGGAGGTGAGGTTTTTGGCTGTAGGCAGAAATCTCAGACACACAGTGTTTCTGCAAATATCTAATTTACCAAAAATCTATCAGTGAGGCCACTAGAGGGAAGTGAGAAAATCATTTTGAAGCTAAATTAAAAGCTACAATGATTGATCACTGAACAGGCAGGAGGTTAATTATCACAAATTTTGATTATCAGATAATGATTTAAATGATTTTTCATGTACAACCGCAAACATGAATATCTTTGGGTGTGGCGTTGTTTGTTTGTCAGAGAAAATTAGATGTGAGGATGCCACTGTGGTGGTTTTTCACCAGTTCCTTGGAGTTTATTGGGGAAATGATAAAGTGAACAGACAGACACGGCAATCAGCAGATTTGCTGGTAATGAAAATACTCACTCTCAGTCTGACAGACATTGGGATATGGTTACTACTAGACTCAGTTGGGTTCTGTTGCTGATACTAAAATCCTTCCAAGCAATTAAGTTCAGTCAACACATTAAGTCCAGTCATCAGGTTTATCTCAATTCAATTAGAGGACTTGGTGTTGTTATCCAATCAGGGTCAAGCATTGTGAGTCTTTACTGGTGACACTTTTACGAGCTTGTACCTGCATCTATTTGTGAATGATCGATTTGTGAGTAAAAGTAATCTGATTGTGAGCTGCAGGAGAATTTATAATCATAACCATGAGAAGTGATAAATGTGTAACTCTGTCAAGTGTGATATCGATCTTGAAATAACTAAGGGGAGATTAATTTAGCACCTTATACATTTATTCTGCTTGACGTGCAAACAGCTGCCCCAGAGAAAAAAGAATAATCAAAAACCTGCATCAAGTGCTTCCAGTATTCAAATGTATTCACTGTAAACAGTCTGTGGCGTCATCTCCTGCCTGTAGTCTGAAGAGATAGACGAGCTACAGGCAGACACCGACTGTGCCAGCGTCCTGCTGTGTTCAGCCCTGTAAGATCAGCGAACATCAGCATCGCCTCATCTCTGCCCGCCACGGCCCAGACCGGGGAGGTTTTTATCGGGAGGAGATTTATTGGCTGGTTGGGGCAAGGGGAGGGGATCTATAGGGGGAGCGGGAGGAGTAATCCGTCAGGAAGACAGGGATTACGGCAGGTGTGCCTAACAATGCTAATGCAAGAGGAGAGAGCACAAGAGGGAAAGCGATAGGTGGTGAGAGAGTAAACGCTGGAGAGGAGGAAGTGAGGTTTTTTATGGTTTTCCAAACCTTAGTGTGTAATTCTGTGCATGCCTGTGTGTGTGTGTGTGTGAGAGAGAGAGACATATGACTCTGGGCCAAAGAGGAGTGGAGACACAAGTCCTGCCATAATGACCCTGGGAGGCTGGTTGGACATCTCTTGACAAGACGTGTGGTGTGTGTGTGTGTGCGGAGAAGTGGGAGTGATGGATTGTGGGTGGATGGAAAGAAGCTGACGTGGAGGAGCGATGACTCGCAGGGAAAGAGAGAGGTTGATATGGGTCTCAAATTGGAGCAGGAGCAGGAAGGAAAGGCCATCAATCACTCTGGCGTCTATCGAGTGGGTCTAGGTGTTTGGGGCCCGGTCCCCGTGGACCATCAGAGGGGCCTTGCATGTTAATTAAGGCCATTGACATCAGCAAATAAGCTGCCGGTCAAGTGGGGCGTCATGACTGGAAGGAGTTGAAGAAGAGAGTGGCTGCCATGACACAAACGGGCACATACAAACTCACTTCATTGACATAAATTGAGGTGATCGCTGGAGTGTGTTCACCATTTAAATATTAATGATACTGGAGGGTTGCGTGTTCTCTCCTCTCCTCTCCTCTCCTCTCCTCTCCTCTCCTCTCCTCTCCTCTCCTCTCCTCTCCTCTCCTCTCCATCCACAGAAGGTCAGCAGTGGTAGGAGCTGAAGGGAATAAGCAAACAGAGCCCCACTCCTTCCCACTACCCAATATGAATGTGTGTAGCTGTTACATGTTTGTTAAAGTGTGTTTTATGTGTGAGTGCCTCATGGCTGCAGATGAAGTGAGGATAGTACACAGACAGCATCAGCTCTATCCAAAAACACTTTTGGAGACGTACGTCACAGTGACACATTTGCTTTGACTGTCAACAGCGTTGTCTCAGTCCTAATAAGTGTCTCACGCCAAGGACAAGAAAACAAACAAGAACTGCCCCACTGATGTCATAAATCATTTCACTCTGGCTCTTGTTCTTCGCTCAGTGTTTCCCTTCTCATCCCTCATCCTCCTCTCTCCTCCTTCCCCTCCTCCTCCTCTGCTTGTTAAGGAGAGAGAGAGGGAGGGAAACTCCACATATGCATATAGAAAAAGCATTTGTCATACACACACACACACACACGCCTTCCCCTACGTGTGTATCCTCATTTAAACAAATTCAAGAAGCAGTGTAAGATGTATAAGTCAAAAATAGTACTATTTGGCTTTGGTGAATACACACACACATAGACCAAGTGCAGTATCAAACAGCCATGACACACACTTTGAAAAAAATCCCTGCAGCGCATCCAGACGCTTTAATCCCGCCTTTCTCAATCCCCACTTTGCTTACTCCATCTCTCTCCCTTTTCTTTTCTTTCAACCTTTTTTTTCTCTGAACGTCTTGCTCATGTCTCATTGACTCTGACTTCAAACCTGCATCCCTACACCTGACGGCTAGCCAGAGAGAGAGAGAGAGGGGAGGGGGGAGGGGGGGGGAAAGAGACAAAGTACACAGCTTCAAGTTAAACACACAGCAGGAGGCTGAGAAGTAAATGAGAGAAAATAAAGAATAAAGAAAGAGCTAATGAATGAAAGTAGAGCTGGGAGCTGTGTGGTGGTGGTGTGCGTCCTCTACACAAACAGAGCAATTAGAAACCAACAGACGGGAGAAACACTGTGGTGTTGGGATAGAGACAGGCAGCAATGGACGACTTTGTGAAGCGACGGACGGATGAATGGATGGATGGATGGATGGATGATGAGAGCTAGAGGAGTGAATGAACAAGAGGCAGGGGTACTCACACAGGCAGGCATCCTCGCCCCGTTACCGATGACTACTTCCCTGCCTTGTTAGCTCCTCCACCACAGTGACATTGCTTCAGCCCCTTCTCCGTGGTACCCGGGGGTAAATCTCCTTGCGCCTGCCTCCTCTCTTTTTCTTCTTCTTCTTCTTCTTTTTTTAAAATCCTCTGGGGCTTCTTTCCTCCTTCTCCTCTGCTTCTTTACGTCCCCTCCCCCTGCTTCTCCCTCTCCCTCTCCTCCTCCTCTGTTACACCTTTTCCCTCCCTATCTTCCTCTCCATTCGGCTCTCTCTTGCTGCCCCTACCCGGTCCACAGAGTCTCCTGCAAGGTCCTGCTCAGTGCAAGCAGGGAAGCATGCCTCTTTCCTCCGCCCTCACTTGCTTGGTCTTTCTCTGTCTCTGTCTCTCTCTCTGTTTCTCTCTCTCTCTCTCTCTCTCTCTCTCTCTCTCTCTCTCTTTTTTTTCCCTCCCTGCACTCTCTCTGTCTTGAGTATCGTCTCTTCCTCCTCAGTTGCTGCTATCTTTGTCTCACCCTCTCTTGTCTCACTGAGGCTGGGAAAAAAAAGGGGGGAAGGCTTAAACCCTGCTAAAGTGCAACAGCGGGACAAACAAAGAGCGGCGGAAAAAAGAAGAAGAGGCAAAGCTGTGCAGCCAATGGAACAAGAGGGAGGAAGAGGGAGAACTGGAGACAAAGAGTAGAAATAGCGCAAGAGCATTACAGACAGAAAAGAGGGGAGATGGAGAAGTGAGGGGAGGGGAGGGGGACACACATGCACCCACACCCACTCATTCACCGTCACACAGAGTGCTCCAGATATAGACCTATGACTTCATCAGTTCATGCCCACGTTCAGACACACACACAAACATGTGAACGTGCACGGCTTTGTTTGCGCGTGCACGCAGTCAGACCTGCTGAGTGCTCCAGATATAGCCTCATGACTTCATCGAGGACCGACCCCCCCCTCCCGTGTCCCGCCCCGCTTAAGAGACGGGGGGACTCATTCATATTGAATCAGGCTGAAGGAGATAGAGAACATTCAGGGCAAGACTGGGAATATTCCTCAGATACATAAATGGGTAGAGAAAGAGAGGGGAGATGGAGGGAGAGAGGGACTAAACGGAGCAGCATCTTTCATGCGTGCATTTCAAAATCTCTCTCGTTTTTACACCCTTGTTATATCTCTTAAGCTTACTTGTGCAAATCCTGTGCTTCTTATCTGCTCTATATGTTTTCCTTTCTTCCTTTCTCTGTAGTCTCACTTTGAGAACATCTGTCTTCTTTCCGTCTATGACCAACCATCTGTAAGCTTCAGTCAGTTCAGCTAACAACCATTACCTGTCTGACTTTTAACGCCGACACAGATCAGCACTTGCAGCCCCCCTGCTTCTCAAGCCAGTTACATAAAAAGTCTGGAGGAGGATGTGGACATTTGAGCAAATATTTGAAAAACCGAACAGGAAAATCCTACAGTGACTGTTGAACATCTCACTGTGGGACCACAGGCATTAATATCCTGCTTTAACAACCTCAACTCCAGTTTTTTTCCCCTTTGTAGCCAGGCAGTAGGATTTACTCCCTCTCAGGAGCTATAAATTGGTGTTTTCAGTTCATGTTGTAGGTTGAAGAGGAGGTCAAGGCTCTTTCTAGACCCTTTCTTTGTTTTTTAATGTTCTTAAAAGAAAATATCAACACAGGCCAAACATGATGGGCGGCAGAAAACAAAAAAAAATTCTCTACCAGAAATCCAAGAGGACACTCATAAAGCCACTTATAAATATGCAGAGGCAAAATTACCCATCAGATATTAAACATATTTTACCAGTGATACAATTATCGCCTCCTAATACAAAACTTTCTGCTCCCTCATGTCACATCAGAACTGCAGCTGCCCTCCACCACATGCAATTTCTTTCCATTTATGTGAATCGGTAATAAGTGCTTCAAATGATGTATTCTCTTCCATTAACATAATTATGTGTATTCATATTGAAAATCAGGCCTTCATGAAACTGGCTTTGTACACTGAAACAGGAGAGGGCTTTCCCCAGACTACTGCCACAAACCTGGAGGCACAGTATTTTCTGGAGCATCGTTGTCATTTTGAGCTGTAGCCCCTTCAATGCCCTCGAGGCCTGAAACAGCTCCAGACCCCCAAAAAATCACAGAGGTATGGAGATGCTTCCAGCCTGAACCTCAGACTTTGAGTATGGTGCTCTCTAGTGGCTGAAGGAAGGAAGTCCAACCTCTGACAAAATAGCTCTTGTCTCTCACAGATATACACACACCATAAAGCAATTTGCTGCATACATGGAGGGTGCATTGTGATCCCAGAGCATCAGCTGTGCTGTGGATCACAGGGTATAGTATCATAGTGCATACTGAGTCATGAGCCTGCAACCAAACAGAAGAAACCAGACTGCAGATTTTAAAGTGCTGGTGGGAAGACGGGATGAAGAGAGAGGATAGAAATAGAGAGAGGGAGCGATGGAGTGAGAAAGAAAAAAAAGGATAAGAGGGCGAGTTATCCTGGGCCAACCCTCCCCTCGCCTTTCCACTACACGCTTTATCCATTACCACCGAGAGAGACAGCCACTGAAAGTTTCTCAATCCTCTGAGACGGAGGAGGAGGGAGGAGGTTCTCTCTTTCTTTCTCTATCACACACACACACACACACACACACACACACACACACACACACACACACACACAGGAGCAAGGGAGGAGGAGAGAGGAAGGGTGTGAAGGATGGATGCTGTGTATGAAGGAGACTATAGCATCACTTGGAGGATGATGATAAAGAGAACAGGGTTAGAGAAAGACAGCGCTGCATGGGGAGAGAGAAATGAGTGGAAAAAAAACTAACATAACACGACTTGGTGAGTCTGAGCGAGTGAAGTGAGATCAGGCCTTTTACACGGATGCTATTTTAAAACTCCATTTTCACCCAGTCCCTTAACAGCTGATTACACATGTCAGGAGCAGACAGCTCCTCAGACTGCAAACCTCCACCACTCTTCTCTTCTTCACATTCATTGTGTGACACATCTCCAATATGAATCTCCCAAAGTCTCACAGCTCTCAGCGCTTTAACATTTAGAAGTGAGGAGAGAATTTCACAAGACCTTTATGCAGCTCTTATGATCTCCAGTGTATGTTAAGCTCATATAGGAATGTGTGCAAAGGCAAATATGCATACATATTTCATACATACGAGATCCATGTGTGTATGTTACATCAGCATTAATGTATCCAGTGTACAGGCTTTGTGTGAATGTTTGAAGTTGTTGCTCCATGGGTTAATGGAAACCCTAAGGGGCCCATATCAATGAGAGCTTAGCTTGTCCCCGCCATTAGCGGCTGCGCTAGCCTCAGCACACTGTCAGCTCACTGGTGAAAGCTTAAGACGATGGGACATTGCCAAATGGCTGAACGTCCCATGGGGTCCTCAGAAATGGAAACATGGAGCAATGAGCATAATTATGGTGTTTTGAATACAGTTTGTGCAAATATGCATCAAATAATAATGAGGCTGATTCTGCCTTCGGATGATTCATTAAAAGTCCTTATTCAGCTTCTAACTGCAGCCTATGTGCATGGTGTGTATGTCTGTAGATTCACATGCTTGTTCTTGTTTACATCTCAGTTGGATCAAACAGAAAGCACCTTAAGCAAAACAATAAAGAAGAAAGATATTTATGATCTCCACCCACCTGTCGTGGTCTCGGCCAACGCCCCACACTCTGATGCTGCTGATTGGCTGGGAGTGGAGCAGGCTGCGATCATCTGGGTCAACCAGGGTTAACATGCGGTCTTGCAGCACCAGCAGCATCCCTTTACCCTGTGAGACCGCAAGCATTAACTACTGGCAACAATCCACTCACACACATGGATGGAGCCAAAATCTCTCTGTGGTTGGATCTCTTCCACCTCACAGAGATGCAAACTGTCTCTGTTGACACACTGACCTCTCCCCAGACGCCGGCTGAGTCTCGTATGTCCCTCCTGCAGTAGGACAGCTGTCTGATACAGTGGTGGACGGCCACACTGCTTCTCCCCTCACACAGGTCCTGTTCTGCCATCTCCACCCAGCCAAGAGATCGCACAGGAAATGACTGGGAAGAAATATGAGAGAAATTTGTTGTCACACAGGATTACTAAAACAAAGCTGCTTCAACTCAATAAACCTTCTTTCTGTCTTCTATAGGATAATTCAGTTTTTCTTTAGCACCTCAGGTAATGATGGGTGAAATTTCACAACAGAGCAAACATGACTGCAGTAGGTCTAAAAGGAAAGGTAACAGCCAGGCAAGATTATTGGAAACCTCTTACATGTATGTATTATGGAATAAACAATTACTGTACCTTCATTGATAAAGAACTATTTTTATTTTGGGGGGAAAGGTCAGTATACTCATCACTGTTAAAATTAGTCTTAGTTGCACAAAAGAACTTTGTTCATGAATTAGGCCAGAACTGATTGTTTCTTCCAAGTACATTTGACTAATCCGTGGGTTAATTTAGAGTCTTTTTTATCCTTTTAATCCTGTCAGACTTCTTTAGTAATATCTCCACTGCCCCAGATCTCAATGTTTCACTTGGTAAGTACAATATTACTACCAAAGAGACAACATACAAGTTGTCCTACAGTACATCACAGTTTAACCTTGACACCTCATTATCCAACAAATACTCACCCTTAAACTTCATTTTAATTCTGATCCTGTAACCCCTGTAAAAATGAAATACACACACAGCACTGCACACACAGCACCGCACAAAATTTTCCTCTTAAAGTTTAATTTTCCTGAGCGCAGTATGAAGTTAAAGCTACTGTACCATCACAAGCCATAACGGAGAGAGGTTTGATTGAGGAAGACAACTCATGAAATATGAAAGACTGTGTGTGTGTGTGTGTGTGTGTGTGTGTGTGTGTGTGTGTGTGTGTGTGTGTGTGTGTGTGTGTGTGTGTGTGTGTGTGTGTGTGTGGAGCGCCTGAGGCCAGCAGCTATTACCATCTTCTTTCCTCTCACCCTCTACCACAGCAAGGAACTCTTTTTTTCTTTTTGAGGAAAAAACCTCAGGATAAATTCCTCAAGCCCATAACAGTGAAAGGCAAACACATCATCATCATCATGACCATCCCTCTCTCTCTTCCACTGAACATAATACTCTCTCTTGTTTTTCACACAAGATTACAGTAGCTATATCTAAATTCCCACATCTACCTCTGTATTGTGTTTCTAGGTTCCTCTGTAGCTTTTCTTTCACTTGAATTTTAATATTAAACAACTTCTACGTCTAATTTTCTGTTTTGTTTGGCTCATCTTTGATAAAGTAAAAATCACAATCAAACAGGGAGCACACGTCTTCCGTCGTTTTTCATGGGGATGACATTTGCCTTTATTTTCTTCTTACAACTAAATCCATTAATGTGGATATGTAATGTAAATTATTATTATTGCTCATTGTTGCCAATGCCATTTTTTTCTCAAAAAAAAGAAAAAATTATAACCAAAGAGACATTTTCTTTCTCAGATCAAAATCCAACTTGTACTTTCCCTGTGAACTCAGTATTTCTACATCCCATCCCTCCACATGAAAAACTAATTTGCCTGTGAAAATGTTCAATATGACGCAGTTCACACTGCGACCAGTGAGTGGCACTGCAACAAACACAAAGAGATGGAGAGTGAGGAAGGATAGGATGCCAGTGAGCAGGTTCATCACGTCATTGCAAACAAAGCCCGGTGACTTCCCCTCATTAACAAAGACACAGTTTAAAGGTCAAACTGGTGCATCAGAGAAATGCTCAGTTTTTATGTACGATGCCAGAAATCAGCTGGTTGCTTAAGTGATAATATTTTGAATCCTCACCTAGGTAGTTTTGGACCTTTGTCTATAATTACAACTACCTGACTGCTCATCACACAATGGGGGCAAAACAAATGATCATGAAATAGTATGAAAAAGGTGCCTTCTGTTATATAAGGTCTTTAAATTAGTAAAAGTATATAATCAATAGCAATGAATACTTATGACTTTGTCCAGGCAGATGTTTGTTATTGGTCACAGTGCTATTTCAGACAGAATTGTTTAGTATGTTGGGGTTTTTTTTTGGACTTAGTCAAGTCATGAAGTTGTGGAAAGTAATTGAGACTATGAAATACATTTTAAATCACCAATGGTTCAGAACCACACTTTCAAAACAGGTCACAGATACACACGATTAGCCACAACATTTAAATAAATGGTTTTAGTGTAATGGCTGGGTGTGATGGGTGTGTGTTATCGTTGTGATCTTACCATTGCCTCTGGATTGGAGTAACTATTGTTGAGGTCCACTGTCTCTAACTGGGCCGGAGGGCTGCAGGAAACATCAGACATTATAGGTTAACAAATATGCGCTGTTATGTCATATTTCATGTGAAAGAGCATCGTGGCGCACAAAATAGAATATGTCAGTGTGTATTACTTGAGTTTGAGCGAAGCATAGCGGAGGGTGGCCCCTTCAAACGCCTTCAGACTGGGATCTGGATAGACTGGATAGTCCTTCAGCTCCTGGAGCAAAACAGAGAGACAGACCGAGGCCGAAAAAAGAGATGAAAGAACTGTCAGGTTCTGATGTTGACTTTTCCAATTTCATTGAATTCATTTGCTTTGTAATAGCTGAAAAAGAGAACACTCATTTTAACTCAATATGAGAGATATGCATCTTTGTTGAATATGTTCTTCACACGGGCATGGACAGATATTACTGTTTGCTCATTTCAATTTAATAAGTGCAGCAGTGACAGCAGAGATAAATCGATAACACCATCAAGGTTTTAGGAAAGAATCCAGGTCTATGCCTAGTGTTACACAGATGAGCTAAAGTTAATAAAGTGACTGAGATGTGTGATTTATACACAAAAGCTGGACAAGAACTGACAGATTTTGTAACTATGATTGTTAAAAAAAAAAAAAAAACTCAACAACAGTCAAGGAAAAAAATTATGTCAGATGAAAACTGAATGATGAAAACTTTAAAATATGTATAACTGAAAATGAGAACAAGGGAGATCATATTAACATATAAATGTGTCTATCTGTCTTACGTTGGCTATGCAGGTGGTGTTGGTGAGATTTGGTCCAGAAGAGGTGACATCATTTGATGGGGTGGAGGAGGAGGGGGGGGAGGGGGAGGGGGAGGAGCCAGAAGGGGAGGGGACGGGCTCCACCGAGCTGTCAGATATCAGACTGCTGGGGCGCTGTGAGAGAGAGAGAGAGAGAGAGAGAGAGAGAGAGAGAGAGAGATGCAGCATGAGAGAAGCCCAGACGGTCAGAGACAGACAGACAGACAGACAGAGGAAAGTGGTTAAATATTGGATTTTGAAAAATATTTCCATTAGAATTTCACAAAAACAATTTTAATTCCATTTATTATCGTTTTTATAAATAGCTCACTGAGACCATGAGAGATAGGTATGTCTCTGCTAAGTACAGCATTACATGGAGATATAAACGCCTCAAGTTGAGTAAGGATGAATTGTTTTTAACCAATGATGTGTAAAGCAGATCTGTGAGAAATAAAGGCATGATTGCTTTTCTTCAGATCTTTTTTTTTTTTATATACCTACCTGGGTAAAAGTCTTTCTTTACTTGACGGTTGTCAGGAATACTAATCTTTATAGGACACTGAATATTTAGCCTTGGATAAATAAGAGACGATGTTACATTTTAATATAAAGGCCTGGTGCAATTATTATTAATATTGAACATATTCAATATATGGACATTAAACAACCCTCATATTTAATTAAAACACAGTTTGAACCTGGACATAATAGCCTCATGTGTTAAGTATATGAACATGTTTCATCACAAAGTGTGTTAGATCAATCAATCCTCTGACCTCGTTGGGTGGCTTGAGGGAGTCCTGTGATTGCTCTTGTGGGTCACGTTCAGCGTCTGGCTCGTTGTTAGGAGAGGCGTGTTGGTTGCCGGAGGCGACAGGTCGGTGGTACTGCGTGGTGCCAGTGGGGATGTGCCAGAAATAAACCTCTGATGAATCTGAGATCTCCCGCCAGCCTGGAGGTAGGTCCCCCTCACTCCATACATCTGCTGATGGATGAGAGCGACACGTAAACACATATTGCACACGAGTGCATCACACAAACACATACATATGTATGGAACCGCACACAGGAGCTGCACACAGGCAGCCTCTGCAAAAAGACCACAACGCATACAACATATGGACATACAAAAGGCCACACACACAGGGTAAAATTTCAGAGATGGTCAGTCTGTCCCTACTTAGTTTCAGTTGTCATAGCAACTCCGGGGCTCATCCCCTGTAGTAAGATCCAATGGGCAACAGCCTCTCCCTCTTCCTCTCTCCTGATTCCCGTCTCCCCTGTCTGCTTTCTGATGTCTCTCTCCATTATCCACATATTCTCCAACTACAGCTCTGTCACACATACCTGCCAATCATCACTTGCTAAATACATCCCTGCTTTTCTCTCTTTCCTTCTCCCTTTCTTTTTCACACCCTGCTCTCTGCAGTATCCTATCCTTCTGTCCGTCCTAATCACTCTCTGCGCCATAAGGGGGCTCACAGGGGCCTTAAAGGTTCCAGCAGTATTACTGGAGTGACTTGCTTGCTTAAGAAGAGGCTTTTGGTAAATTTCCAGATCAGACAGTCTGTAGGAGGTAGAAAGAGGGAGGGAGAGAAAGAAGGAATGAAAGGAGGGTGTAATAAAAAAATATGATTAAAGGCTGACACAGATATGCTAATCTTATTAAAAAGGAAATATCAGATGGGCAGACGAACACACACATCTCCAACCTGTCTCTTGTGGAGTCTGTGGAGAAGGCGTCTCCTGTGACAGCGTGGTCCAGCTCGAGTCTTCGTCCTCGGATGGCGTGTCGGGGGTCAGGTCCATCCTTAGACCGACTTTAGGGAGCCCCGTCTCTGTTTCAGGCTCTGGCAGGACAGGAGGGGCTCGAGTTCGGGTCGGGGTGCTCCTCTCTGCAGCTCGGGTCTGTCTAGGGGAGGAGGGAGGGTACTGTTGCAAGAACTGGTTCTCATTGTTGGGGTGCAGCTCCACTTTGATCACCCGGGGCTGGGAGCTGCGAGGGGGCTTCGCAGGACTGCGAGGACTCGCCTGGACCTGGACGCAGAGCTCCTCCCTGGCCGGGGCCGGGGCCGGGGCCGGGGTCTGCAGCTGGCTGTGGCTGTCTGGGACCCACTCTGGACTGTTGGTGGACGAGGAGGAAGTGGAGGAGAGTGGGGCCTCCACCACAACTGGTAGCAGGGGTTGTCTTGTTGTCGGTGTGGGGTCATCTTCCTCCTCCTCTTCCTCCTCCTCCACTACCGGCGCCACCTCTTCCTTCTCGTCCTGAGGGTTCTGCTTGCAGACGGGCTTCTCCTCCTTCTGACTCTCCCTCTCCTTGGCCGGGCTCGCCTGATCCTTCTCTGGAGAAGACTGCTGCTGCTTCTTCTCCCCCTTGTCCTCCTTGTTTCCCCAGTTGAAATCCAGGTCCCAGCCTTTCCCGTGATACTCCAAGAAGCTCTTGGTCCTTCTGCGGAACGGGGGCTGCTGTGAGTTGTCTTTCCCAAATTCCAGCCAGTCAGCGGTGGGGTTATTGATGAGATCGTTGTGTATTTTGCCCTCTGTGTTGGCCCTGCTCAGCTCCAGCTGCTGGCTCTCAGCCCGTCTCTGCATGTTGGCCCCGTTCTTGGCCAGCTTGGGGTTGGTTGCATTAAACAGCGAGGAGGAGGAAGAGGAGGAGTAGAGGGCTGAGCTGGAGGAGGACTTGGTGGGGAGGCCTCTTCCTCGGGTCACAGGTTGGTTTTTAGAGGCCAAGTTGTCACTGATGCCCATGGCGCTCCGCACACTGGTCATCGTGTACCTCTGACGGCTCTTTGGCAAAGTGGCAGAACTTCCGGTTTCCATGGATTCCTTGATGACATCACGCCCAAGCAGCTGGTTGTATGACGAACGAAGGCTGAGGGAGGTGGGCGGGGTGGAGGATGACCCGCCGCGATTGGCCAAACCCACGTTGGAGGGCGAGGAGCCAGAGCGGGAGAGTGGAGGGGTTTGTACTGACATCATGGCTGACTGGGAGTAGACTGCTGTGATAGAGCTGATGAGAAGACAAATACAGTGTTAAAAACACTTAACTGTACTGTGATACTGTATATATTTTTACTCTGATATATTCTGATTCAAAGACTTGAGAGAACACAAAATAATATATGAACCATATTTTTTCTTCTTTCATAAACACATAACATAACATAACCTGCATTTACAACAAGCATAATTTGGATGCCTTTTTTAAGGCTTGTAACCTGAGATGTGTGTATGTGTGTGTGTGTGTGTGTGTACACTAAGGAGCTTGGGAAATTCATTGATCACTGCCTCACTTCCTATTTTTTCGCTGACTCAGTCAGAGTACAATAATACTCTTCCTCCTAGTGGTAACAAGGCCTATTATCCCAAGCTGGCTAATGGTTGGTCACAGTGTTAGTACTGTATTAGCTATGCCTGAGGGTTGTCCTGAAATTACTACATTGCCAAATATAATACAGTGTTGTTTTACCTTTTTTTGTCACTTAATTTACTCATTTTAACTATTCATTTGCATTTATCTTATTTAAAAAATAAACATAAAGCTGATAAAACACTGCACAATCCCAGAGAATGTTATTGATACAATTATGTTCAGATATTTCTCTGGGTTTATACATGAGATTTCTCTGTTGAAGTGCCAGTCAATACTGCATCAAAGTCATGAAGTCATGAGTTGTATCTATGATAATGGTTGTGAGTCAGAGCCTCGATGTGTTCATCCAGGACTGACACTGAGAGCTGGGGCTGAGCTGCAGGCCTGGTCCTTGGGGAGGGAAAGTGGCAGCCTGCTCCTGCTAACTGGCTAACCATGTCTCTTTTATCTCTGGGCGGATCGGCTTTGTGATGCCGAACAACACAAACAGATGAGTAGCGACAAAGTGAATGTCAGAGAATCATCTTAAGATGTGCCACACGCACGTGTTACATCACTGTCATTTCGGTTTCTGACCGATCTAATTAGGCTGCGACCCTGTGGAAAGCTGGCAAACAACAAATACAGGTGGAAGAACATGCCCAGGCACGCAAGCCTAATGTATAAACACCCTTCCACCCAATGAGTTACACAAACCTCAAACAATGCTGCAGTCATCACCAGCACCTTTTCTAAGAAACATGGAAAACACAAACGCAGCAGATTTGAAAGCACGACAAGATCTTGGGAAAAGACAGAGACAGGATTTTTTGCAGAGTGCTGAATCCCTGGGCAGTGCACTTTGCTCATGCAGGGCCCCTATCCGCTCACTGTCGTGTCGTCGCCCTGTCACCGAGCCAGACAACCACAACAACCTGTTTGTGCTGAATCTGCACTCACACTCCGGGCCTGTGACCTAGACACAAACAGTGTCAACAGGTACAAACTACCTGCACTCAACCCTCCAGTCCCATCAGAATATCAACAAAGCTTATCGCTGTATTGTGAATATGTAAATACCTTGTAAAGCTAGTTTCCCTTTATTGTGTTTTTCTGGACTACATTCATCTGCAGGCTCCAATGAATTTTCAATCTAAAAGTCTGATTGTGTCAAAATTGCATGATGAAAAACTGACATTTGGGACATACACATTTTTCACCAGACAGCTACAAATTGTGCTTTGAGCCACTGAAGCTGAAAATCGCAGCAAATATGTTGCATGACTCAGAGGACGAATTACACACCATGACACAACCCCCCAAAAAACTGACAAGGAGTGATGTGCAAACAGCATTTCAACTCAATATTGTCTATTATGACCAAGTTGTGCACAAACTGTATGATCCATGGGCCTTGGTGGAGGCCTTTCCTCTCTCTACTCCACACACACAGCCAGGCTTCCACCATCAGTTTAACAAAGTGGGGCAAAAGGAGGATGCGAGGAGAGTGGGGAGGAGAGCAGCTGGGTCATTAGAGGGAGAAAGCAAGGAGAATGACACAGCAGTTTGCAGGACAGTCACCACACTGTGGCGGTTAAACTGTTGTCCTCAATAAATCTCTTGTGCTCTGTAACAGCAGAGGTCATTCATGGGATGTGGGAGGTTTTAGCAGCTGGTCACAGGATGGCAGCAACATGTACACTAAACAATTATAATTCATTGAGAAATCTTCCTGCTCCTTTAATGCTGCAATACCAGCTTTGCAATAAAATTAACAATCATAGTGATGTAAGTGAGAAAGCAAGCACTGGACTTTACAGAGGATGAGACATGTCCACAGACAAATCTGTTCTTATTTTTGAATATAAAACAAGATCCATATCTGCACTGGCACTGTCTCCTCACAATGTTTAAAGAGCAGAGTGAAGGTCACCTAAAGAAAAAAAAATCAAATTTTTATCACTTGACAACAATAATCTTTGCTCCATAAATTCATCATCAAATAATTCCCCGACAGAGACCTTGGCCTGTCAGAGGAAACAGTCGTTTAGATGAGGTTATACTCACTGTTAATAGCAACTCTGAGCAGCAGCGGCTGCTTCACAAATGAAATGCAACAGATGAAAGCACGAGCAGGGGAGAAAATCAACTTGAAAAAGTCGATGATGTCATGGGTGGAGTATCCTAGCGCCTCGATTCTTGCTGCCTCCTCAACAAACTCCCTCATATATCTGAGCCAGACAGATCTGTAACAGCCTTAAATCATCTTTACATCTATCATGACGCCGAGCAGGCCTATAGGTGGAGTTGCCAACATTGCAGAAGCGGAGCCGTCGATAAGTGAAACAACAGCGGTAAATCTTCAGCATCCTGTCCTTCTCCCTCCAGCCCCGTCACCACCACCGCCGCCGCACTGGGAGGGGAGCGCATCCCAACGAGAGCATCTATTTACATCCACTCACCGCTTCGGTCAGCCTCCGGGCTTCTGCGCCTCCGCTCCCACGACGACACACACTCGCACGCACGCACGCACACACACGCGCTCCCTGTAACACACACACACACTTGAGTGAGCAGGGGCCGAGGTCGACAGCCGCTTATAAGAGCCAGTCCGCCCGTATGAAGCTGCAGCAGCCGGCCCGCCCGTATCGGGATCACATCACAACATCATCTGCCCTCCCAGCCCCGGTGCTCGGTGCTCGGTGCTCGCTGCTCGCTGGCGGAGAAGCTGCGCTTTCTCTCTGCGCCAGAGGATCCCGGAGCGGCGCGGCGCTGTGGAGCTCTCCGCCCAGCTCGGCCAATCAGAGCCGCGGACGCAGGACGCTCGGCGCACGGGAGGAGACGCAACCATAATAAATCTACCGGTGTTATTTTGCAACTCAGGTAATGAAATCACACATCATCGGAGTATTACGTCATTCGGTGGTCGGGAGAAATATGAATGGTTTACAGTGGTGCACATGCCAGTCTGAGAAAACACAGGCAGGTGTGGTTCCCTCCACATGAATACTGCATGAGGTCTGACTCAGAGATCCTCAAACTGTAAAGTTATTTCCACAAATTAAATGATTCTTAAAAAGTAACCAGACATCTATAGAATAGATTTTCATAATTATTTATTATGATTATTGTGCGTTTAACAGTAGAACATATTCCTCTTAGTGCATCTTATGTCACTTTGGCAGGTGGGTGGTTCAGATGAACACATTATCAAAAAACATAATTGTTCCTTGTTTATCATTGACCCATTTCACCTTAGAAACAGTGTTATTCAAACCAGTGACCACCTGATATTCTCAACTCACCCAAAGGCACCAGGTCATTTACAGACCATTGACATAACTTATATTAAAGGGAAGCTAAGAAAGAGAACCTGCACTGCATAGACATAGTAGAAAACCCTCCATCTCTAATTCTGCACAACATACAGTCACATCCTGTGGACACAGCTCTTTAAGAGTATTATAAAAATAACAACAAAAATATCACAATATATTAACATGCAACACTCACATACATGACCATGTATAAAATTCAGAGCTCACAATATGTACAGTCCTAAAAGACCTTGACCTCTCTCCTCTAGTGAAAAACATTCCCACTGTGAGTTACATTCCTCAGTTTGGCCTGTGACAGCTCTGGGTTACCCAATCCCCACAGTCCACTGGCAGCTTCCTCCCTCTGTGCTGTGTGGATGGAGGTGAAGAGGTGTGGACGACAGCACTGGGTTGGGACTCAGGTTTCCGGTGCTCCAGGAGTGAGGCAGGAGGGGAAGCGTGGTGGGGGGACCGGTGGGGGGAGAGACACAACTGGCCAGAGGGGAGAACGGCTGCTGGAGCCAATAGCTGGCTACGGAGAAAGAGGGGGCTGAACGGATGGAGCGCAACACTGCATCCTCTGCTAAGGAGAAGAGTGGGACAGAGGAAGAACCAATCAATTTAAAAGTTTATCCAAGGCAGTGTAAAATAAGCATAAAAAGTCAGAGACTGGTGCAAATGGCTGTCTAACAGTGTATTTGTGCCTACCCCTTCCGCGTGTGTTATTAGGAGGCGTCAGTAAACTCTGAGCCTGCTTGTTGCCTGCGCGAGCTGCGCGTTTGTAGTATTCAACTGCTCTTCTCATGTTCTGCTGCACCCCAAAGCCGCTCTCGTAACACTGACCCAGGAACAGCAGAGCGGTGTCATCCTGAGCACAGCAACAAACAAATCTTGAGTAACAATCATCTAAATGAACAAGAGCTTGACTTTGTGCAAAGACAAATAGGAAACCATCATATTACACATTACATACTGACACTGGGAGCTGAAATAGACACAGAAGTATGAGTAGAGAGGAGAACATGCCACATGAAAACATTCACACAGTCACTGGCAGTATTACAGGCTTCCTACACATTAGAAATTTCAAAATTCCATACTTTTTCCAGACCCTAATTTCCAGACTTCTCAGTCAAATAAATTAAAATAATTTGTGACATTTGAGTAATTACATGTGTATCATGTAAATAAATTATGCAATTAATCGTTTGTTTTCATTATTCTGGATTTGTATGCCATTATGTAACCAAATAATTTACAGGGTATTGTAGCTAGGTACAATAGCACATACAAAATAATTAATTCAAATAACTTCAGATAAGACCAAATCCAGATAATATAAATATATTTCTATACAATAATCTCCATTTTCCATACTTTTCCAGACCTGGAAATGTGTAAAATCAAATTCCATACTTTTCCATACTTGCATAGGAACCATGGAATTACTTTAACACATTGTAGAAAATAGGAGAGCTTCTAAGATAAATAAGATGTTAATGTCCACAATCTACCGAGCGCAGAGTGACTTGTATATCACATTTGGAAGCAGTGATGAAGTCTCAGATGTAAAGCCATTGATAAAACTCTGGAAACATCTAGAAGGGAACTCACCCCACGCTCTGCTGCCATCTTCAGGTATTTGACAGCCTTGCTCCCGTCTCTCACCGGCTCCTGAGAGAAGACGGACGCAAGGCAGACCTGAGCCTAGAGAGGGAGGTCAACAAAAGAGCAAAAGTGTGGTGTTAGTACTATAATGGCACCAAAACATCTGCTTATACTATAGGATTCCTGAGTAATGAGATAATGGTTCATGAGCATAATCATAAATTCATTACAAGCACATCTGATGATCAGATCAAACCTAATAGTTTAATTCAATTGTTCTGAGGAACAGAGATTCAAGTCCCAGAGCACATCTTACTGGTTATGTTATACACTGAATAAGGAGCTGATAATTGCATTGAGCGATGTTGCATGAAAGTGGGTAAGATCCGAAAATATTCCATAGAGATGTTCTGAAAATCCTGCTGAGACAAGGCAGCGAGAGACATCTTGGTTTCGCTCTCTGATTCTCTGATTTATACATTTTCTCTCTAAATTAAGCTGAGAATAAATTTGTGGTTACATAAGAAACTGCTGTAAATTACTAAAATGACAGCACAGCAACAAGATCAGATTACTATGGTAAATGAATGCAGGGAAATTATTTAGTAAGCACTGCTCTACGTAGGAGAAGCAGGCAAATGGGAATTCACATTCTTTTATATTATGCAGTTCTCTAACAGAAAACCGGCAGTAAACATACAACATAACTATGAAAGGTTTTCATAATTTAGTCCCAACTTGTACCTTGGTGAGTCCAGCTGCCGCTGCTTGTTCCAACAGGTCAATAGCTGTGTTCAGCTCCTCTAAACTCTGATGCCCCCTGCTGGTCAGAAGCAGCTTAGCATAGCGATACTGAGCTTGTGTGTGACCGCCAACAGCTGCCTGCAAGTAGTAACTCAGAGCCTGGGAAGTAAACATAAAAGAACAAGATTAAAGATTATGAATTCAAAAAACGATGAAGCACTCAGGAAGATCAAGTGTGCTGCCTGGATGATCACCTTCTCTGTGTCCTTGTCGACTCCTCTGCCTTTCTCATAGCACACACCCACGTTAAACTGGGCTTTGTTGTAACCCTGCTCAGCTGCAGCGAGAAAACAGGTGAAAGCTTGCTCGTAGTTGTCACTCTTGACACTTTCTATACCTGCCATAAACAGACAGATGAAGATATTAGCAAAGGACAGACAAATATAGACAAAAATACATTCTGAAACAAAAAGTGAGAGCACAGGATATACGTATGGTTGGTTTATACAAGACTGTCATGAGTAGAGATTAAAGTGTGTAAAGTGTCTGGTGTGGCAGTAAATCCTTGCCAATGATGTTGAGGATAACAGGGATGCTGCCGTCTCCAGCATGTTGGAGGTTCAGTGTTGCTCCTGCCAGCCTCTCCTCCTCAGACAATACATCCTGGAAACACAGTGGAGGAGAGAAAAACAACAGTACAGATTAGATAAGGAGTCTGTCAGTGCTTTCCAAGATTAAAGAAAAAAACCCCTTACAATAAACTTCAAAACAAGTAAAGGAAGAAGGACCTTGTCATCAGTGTCGTTTGTCTCAGCGTTGTCTTGGTTTGCATCATTCTGCAGATGATGGGATGCTGACAGAAGTGATTCATCTGAGTGTGGAAAGAAAAAAGTATTATTTCCTGCTAAAGTAAAAAAAAAAAAAAAAAAAAAAATACTACCACTACTTTCAACTGTGA
Source organism: Trachurus japonicus (assembly GCF_045865225.1). Taxonomy (NCBI): domain Eukaryota; kingdom Metazoa; phylum Chordata; class Actinopteri; order Carangiformes; family Carangidae; genus Trachurus; species Trachurus japonicus. The sequence continues at coordinate 20,101,314 of NC_140916.1, read as the reverse complement.
CTGACACATTGCACTGGACATACCGTGTTTAGGTGAATCCTGGCTGAGCAGCGCCCCCTGGTGGTCAGAGACTGAGCTGTCAGCACTGAGATGCTCACTGCTGCTGTGAAGACTGGCATCATCTGGACCACTGCTGCTGCTGCTCTGGGCTACAGGCTGATCACAGCTCTGTCTCTCTGGCACCCCCTGTAGGCACAACACAGTCCTGCTTCTGGGCAGGACGTCACGCCTTGATACTGTACAAGTCAGAGAGAGAGGCAACAAAACATAGTCAGAATTCGTTCCTAAAAGCAAGTTTTACGTGAGATGGTCAAATTTCTGTTCAGGAAAATATTGGTGATGGTTTTCACGAGTTGTTATGAAAGAGATGAACTATCAGTGGGTTTACTGATTATTGATTGGTTATATTGAGGCTATAAGGACTCACAGTTCTCTAGCAGGATGTGGTATCCACACTTCTGCAGTAAGGAGTGGGCTGTCCGCGATCCAGAGGTCGGACTGGGGTCCGGGCCCGAGGAGAACTGAGAGTGGATCTTCCTGCAGATCTGCATAAACAGGACTGCTGCTGCTCCCTGTGGAGAAACATCAGCATCACTGTCTGGTCATGGTAATAAGGACGAGCAGCGATACTAAAAGTACCAACATACAGTTGTTAGTTTGAGTGTTTACATGCACACACACCAAATATGGAAAAATAAATAAATACATCAGGTTAAAAGGAAATCTGACAATGCACTTACATTGTAAATACCAGGTAATTGTAAAATCTATATGATGAGCTCATGATGATCTCATTCTGAATGATGATTCAGATGATGATTGATGATTGTTTCACTTTGTAATTGTGGGTGATAAAGCAGTGGCTGTATTAAACTGTTAGGAATATAACACATTTTTCTCATTGATGAAATACCATAAAAACCAAATGTATAATGTATTGAATTTTTCATAGTGTTGGGTGAAATGAGACACCCATCCTATGCATTTTGTTCAGAATAATGTGTGATCTATGGAGGATTTTGTATGAACATGTTTCATGGTGCATTCAAACCCTTTGTCTAATGAGAACAGACAAATTATGTTTTCCTTGTAACAGTTTGTGATGAACCGATCACACTGAAAACGCAACAGTGCACCAGTTAATACTGTATCTCACATACAGTATTAACTGGTGCACTGTTGCGTTTCCAGAGTGTTCCGGTTGTGTATTTGCATTTGAAAAATGTGACAACAACAAACATACCCATCCCACAGCATCCAGTACTGTGTAATGAGGAAGCTGAGCGTAGCCAAACCCAGAGGTCTTCTGTTTCTTGCGTCTCTCTCCATCCTGCTGCCTCTGAGAGCTGAGAGAAAAACAGCACAAAGTAAATCTCACGGTGACGTGTCTTTCTCCATTTACAGTCTGCCGTATTAAGGCATCACAGAAATACTGTTCAAAGCAGATGGCTTTGTTTTCGTTCCCTTGACTAACCCTGTTGACACACACCAGATGCCACTGGATGATGCAACCAGCTGAAAATGTGGCAGCAATTGTGCTGCAAGGAGCGTGCGGGTTCAAAGAGGGGGTACAGGAACAAACAAGGGTTGGGATGAGGACAGCCTATGAGTTCTGACCTTAATTCAAAGGGTCTCTTTTTTATTAGCTGATAGTATGGATGGTAGTTTGAAGGAAAAGAAGTCTGAGATCAAAGTGAGAGGCTCAAGGCTGTTCCTCTTTTTTCCCGAGTCTTGTGTTGTCAGTCAGAGGAACAAAAAGCAAAGGACGGGGGAGGATGTTACCTGCTGTCAGAGGTGTTTCGGGAGGTGGAGAGGACAGATGAACTGTTGATGACCTCGTCCTCCACATGGTGGTTCTGTGGCAGTCGCAGGGTCGTGCTGCCATGGCACCGATGGAGAACTGACGAAAAACAACAGAAATGAGACTGTTCAAACTTCAGGGAGAGACAGGAGGCTGAACTCCCTCAGAACTGTCCCACATCCAAAACATGCTCCACGATTCATAGGGAATTTCCTGGAGAGAACTATGCACAGGAAAAACATCACCAGACACAGGACTTTCATTTTAAGTAGTTTCTTAGATAAACTGTCGGACTCCAAAAGACCTTTATAAAGAAAATTGTGTGAATATTAATGTATTATTCATTTCTTACTGGAAAATGTCACCTGTATCGCTGTACAAAGACTAAACGTCTCTGATAAATAACTAAATAACTCAAAAGTTAACTAAAATAACCTGCTCATTTTAAAAAGGAAATTACTATATCCTTTCAGGAAACAAGACAACTAGAACTCAGTTTATTTGTGGGGATTATGGGAACCTATAGCGTTTTTCAACCTTAAGGCCAGGACCCCACGTGGGATCACCTGGAATTCATTTGGGGTCGCCTGAAATGTCTAATGATTGATATTAAAAAATGACTGATAATTTTTTTTGAACTAATTATTATTCTTTTTAAAATTATGATTAAAACACCACACACAATATTAAACAACTGTATTCTATACTTTCACTTTCTCGGATATAAATCGAGTTCAAATAAAATGCAGCATATCGAAATATCTGAGCTGGTGCATCTTGATTGATGGCCATGTGACTGCACGTCACCAGACATTTTTTTTGTTTGTTTGTTTTTTTAAGTATATTTTTTTGGCGTTTTTGCCTTTATTTGATAGTGCACAGTGAGATAGACAGGAAAGGGGGAGGCAGAGAGAGGGGGAATGACATGCAGGAAAGGTCTGCCCGACGTGGGATTCGAACCGGGGACGCCTGCGTTGAGGACTGTAGCCTCTATTAACCACTGCGCCACGCACCGCCCCACGTCACCAGACATTTGTGATGTCAAAATGTCATGAGCCAAAAAAGGTTGGGAACCACTGCCATAGTGTCAAGTGTCGCAGCTCCCACTGTTTGTAACTCGCTCCCTTCTGAAATCTGCCACGCCCCAACCCTGGACTCTTTTACATCAGCCCTCAAGACTCTGCTTTTCTCCTTGGCCTTTCCAAATTAGTCATTTTGTTCTCTCTTTTATTCATTTTTTATTCTTATTTTATGTTATTTATTTATCCACTGTAAAGTGACCCTGAGTTTCTTTGAAAGGCACTATATAAATTGAAGTTATTATTATTAGGCTAGTATGTAAAATAAAGGCGCAGTGTCAAAGTAGGGCTGCACAATTAATCGAATTTTAATCACGATCACGATTTTGGCTGCCACGATTAAATTAAGATGATCGTCACGATTATTAACATGTAAAAAAACGGGCTGTGCTGCATATCAAATCAAGCGCTTTCTCAACCAATAGTCCGCCAACCACCAGGGGGCGAACGAGAGGTCAGGGCTCCATGAAGCTGCCTAACTAACAAGCGAGCGCATCCTCCCTTTACATGTTGTTTACAGTCCAGAGTGTGTGTCCCGGCCGGTCAGTCGGCACCTTCAGATGCTGCTGTACTGTGTCACCTTCTGCGCCCGGTGTTACGTCTCACTCCTAGACTGTATGGATCTCACTCTGAAGTGAGAGTGAGACGATGTCGGCAGCAGACGGTGACAGTACAGACATGACGTGTGTCTGTGTCTGGTCAGTCAGCAGCACCTCAGGCTGTCTACTGTCGCCGTCTCGCTCTGGATCGGATCGAGGTCGGGCTGCGGGGTGGTCTCAAAGCTGGACCGAGACCCCGTCACCCCACGCGGCCGTTTTGGTGTTAATTACATACGTCGTGTAAATAAAACGTTCCGACCGTGATCATAACGGCCGGTAACGGCGATCTATGGCCGTTTTGGTGGCAGCACAGTTGAGCCTGGCCGACCTGCTGGACGCTGCCTGTGTGAAAACACTTGGTCTGTTCATTAAATGATTTTAATTCGTTCCAAATTGCTGCTGAACCGTCCGTGCTGTGCTTCGGTCCATGCTGGACAGACTCTTGCCCACACATCTCTGTGTATCATTGATGGCAAAAATTAAGTTTTACCTATAGCCTACTTTGAAATTACATTTCAGAGCCTGTACTTTCTTACTTTTATTTGAGTAAAGGAGTTGAATCAGCAGCTACTTCTACCAGATTTATTTTTTATTTTTTGTTTTTTACACAAGTATCTGTACGCTACTGTACAGAATGACACCTCTGCACTCTGCAATGGCATTTATTTTTCGCTAGCCCTTTGTCTTGGGTAAATTTTATTTTAGGCTATTATTTATTTTTATTTTACGTTTTATTTTGAACTGAAAGCCTTGTTCACATAGCCTATTGTTTGTTTCAAATAGAAAGTGCAATAAAAACATGTTTTATCTAACATAATGTATAATCGTGATTAATAATCGTGATTTCAATATCGACAAAAATAATCGTGATTATCATTTTGGCCATAATCGTGCAGTCCATGTCAAAGTCCATACATTTGATACTATCAACAGGATTGTATACCTTTACCTTATGAAAATGCATTTTACAGAGGCGGCAAGTTCCCAGATAATTAATTACTGACATGGATTAAAACACTCTTCTTAGCGCTGCAGTATTTAGCTACATCTCTGCTGCAGTGGAGTTCATGTGAGCACTGCTGACCTACTGTATTTGGATCAGAGAAATCACATAATGAATAGGCTATTTGCTTTTTTTGATAAGACTATCTTTTGTTTGCTCATGCACATAATTAAGCAATAAGAGAGAAGAGTTACAGAAATGCCTTATGTTTGGCAAATTATTTGGAGTATTTGATGTTGATGTAGATTATTAAAAATGCATTCACTTCATAAAGCATGACATTGCTTTCCATAAGATGGTGGTGTAAAGCTGCTTTTAACTATAAGAAACATCTATATCAGAGTGGTTAACATCCTTGCTATTCTATAAAAGCTACATTTACTATAGCCTATAACTTGATATGATGTATTTATCACATAATACATGCCATCAATTTACAGCAGGGTTTCTTTTAGACATGCACAACACCACACTTAATGTAATTCAAAACTCATTTCACCATCAAAGCAGCCAAATTATCCAAAAATTAATTTCAATAATAATTTATATATGGACTACAATGATTTCTTATTGTGCAATAGTTTTTATGGCCACCAGCCAGGTTATGTGAAGATAATCCCTGAGTGATTATTATGAATTTAATGGACGTAGATGAGAACAGCATAGGTTTACAGGTTACCTAAATGTAATCATTTAGTCAAGAGGCCTTTAAGAAATATTATGTTAGACTTAACACCCTGTGATCTTTTCTTAAGTAAAGTGACATACTTTTCAAAGCCTACAGACGTGCAGACATGCATCCTGTTTATAACACGAATTAAACTGCATAGCAGGTGTTTCATTCAAGTAATGTATGCGTTAACATGTGTCATCATTATAAATTATGTGTACAGCAGCTTTACGACTCGGTTGGTGACAGGGAAAAATCCAGAAACCGACAGCGCCTGGAGTCCTGGACCAAAATAAACCCAGCAGCACCGTCGGCCTCAGCTCTTCACCAGCCAGGCAGCGTGAAGCGACAGGAGTGTTTACCACATTTCTCTCACCTCTTCCGATAAAACCCTGGACTCTCCACATGGTTCTTCTCGTGCAGCAGCTTTAACAGGCGACTTCACTTCGAGGGGACATGTCTGGACTCGTCCGGCGGGTCGTCCGGGGCCACCGGTGACCGCGGCGCTAACTTTCACTTCAGCACCGACAGTCGAGCTGCTGTAATGTCACGAGACCAGCCGGAAGTGCAGCGGCGGCAGAAGTGACGCAATAGAGAAAGCGGCTGACGACGTCATACCGCCGGTGTGCGGCCAAGGTGGGAACTACAACCATGGTCGTCTATAATATGACTACCATGGATGTATTGATGACTACAACCACACACAGCGACATAAACCAGACCGGTGCTGATAGATGAGGCAGGGTAGGTGGTGTCACTGCTTTTTCTGCTACACTAAAATATAACAAAGTTAATCAAAGTTGTTTATGAGCGAAAATGAAAATGTTGGTTTAGTTTTGCTGGTTTACATTTGTATTTATTTGGGGCTGTGTGAATACGTCATTTATAGCTTAGGTGGCCTGAACATTGTTGGGTATCTCCTGGACAATTAGCATAAAGACATAGCCTGTAAAATATATATTTATGTCAGCAATTCCATTAACCCTCTATTGCATGAAATATTACTAAGGCATGGTAAAAAATGTTTTGCATGTTTTTATTACTTAAAATTGTCTAAATAACAGAAATATAAAAAAAAATCTTAAATTTTTTGTAAAGGGGGGGTCGTTGGTAAAATGTTGCCATATGGCAACAATATGCAATCGTGGAAAGTCCCATAAAATCAACATTTTTGACCAAAAACTAATTTTATTTAAAGCAACACTCAACAAATCCATCTCATACTCAACCAAAACCAACAAACAAACATTTATACAGTAAAAACATTGTATAATTTCAACAGTAACCTAAAATGTCTGAGAACCTGGAACCTGGAACCCGTCTCAATGAAGTACATTGAATCACTCATTTCATGTCATTTCATTCAGTTATCTAGAAGATATAAGTGCAAGTCCATTTAGATAATATGTTACAAAATACCTTTAATCACAAAATATGAAAAAATATAATGTTTTTACCTTTTAAAATATAAGAAAAGGTTGTAAACATAGGTTCATGCTATGTAAGTCAATGGGACTCCACTGCGTTGAATGCACCAGGAATTTTCCATATTTGCATACTGTTGCCATATGGCAACAATTGTATTTTGGTATATTACAAAAATACTATTACATCAAAACTGAATTAAATTAAAATTAAATTACTTTCCCCAGATAGTGATTTCAATTTTTTATTTGATGAAAATGTTCCAAAATTATGAATAAAAGACAGTCTTCGGGAGCCCCGCACAGTGATGTTTACATGGCACATGTCCATGAGCAAAAGGGACTGGCAAACAGGATATCTTGGTCATTTGACCTCATAAATTGTATGTCCTTCAAAGTAAAAGCCCCCTTTTCACACCTAACTGTAAAAACAAAAAAAAATATCATAGCTTTTTAGAAAAATGAAGATAAAGTAATTGTTGCCATATGGCAACACTATGCAATAGAGGGTTAAAGGACAGATTATTCCTCCATTTCCTTATCTAACTCATACTGGGTCGTGCAATATTATTAGTAGATTGGCATGTTTGGATTAGACTTTTTTTTTATTCAGCCAAAGTTATAATATCGATAGATACGCTTTTCCCACTTTTTAGTCGTAGTTAGTAGGCTAGCCTAAACCTGAGGATAATGACATTGGCTGCAAACATATTATGTTCTGTTTTCTATTTTATTAGGCTGGTTTTATTTTCTTTGTGCAAAGGGGATGATAGTTGAGTGACACATTCATAGAGCTTTTAAAAAGGAAAATAAAATGTCCATCCAACAAGTGTTAAGTGTTTGGCCACCAATGACACGAACAATGGGCACTGTTACATTCAAGTGCCTCAGTAAGCCATGCCAGTGTGACAGTGAGCCAGCATGCAGCTCAGTGTGATTCAGCAATCATTAATTTTATTATTCTGTTTTTCATACTGTGACATGTCCTCCATGAAAAAGACCTAGGCTATGTCTTGGGAATTTATCAGATATGATAACACATTTATGGAACTATAGGTGCACATCTGAAAGGGTATTACTGTACAGTAAATATAAAACCTACATCAAAGTGTGCTACAGGGCTTTCAGCAGACAGTGAACTAAACTGGGTTTAAAATTACATCAAGAATGTGAAGATGAGGCCAAAGTAAGCAGTAAATGTAAGAGTATTAACTCACAGATGGAGACTTATTTCTATGCCACAATATACCCTGCTTTTAAATACAGGCTCACAGGCACATATTTAGAGATTCAGGCTGCATGAAAAGGTATTTTGAAAATGCCATTTCAAATCCAAGGCACAGTTTGCAATTCGACAGCTTCATGTTGCAGAGATGCTAAAATATGAATACCTGAAGGAATATGGACTGAATTCCACAATGCTTATAATCAATAATTTGTAGAGATTCAGCTTCGGAAGGCTGTATTTTATTTTTCATTTTTTTCTACATGAATTAGGCATGGGAGCACTAGGCTTTATGGTGCTCTAATTAAAAGCCCAATGAAAAATTTACTACCAATCTGCCATTAATTCTCAGACTTCTCACATCAGTAGCTACCATACCTCCAATCCACAGTCTCTCTGAGAACACATGCATGTTTGTTACATCTAGTTAAACTTTCTCAGGATTAGAGTGCCAGCTCAGGTCTTAGTGTAAATGTGTAATAGGCAGGGAGCTGGAGGAGTGAATAAAAAAACTGTGCTTTAATCAGAAGGGTGGATGCTGATAAAATGAATTCTTAATAAGCAATGCATGTGGCAGATAAATTAATCAATCTACCATTCATAGGTTCAGGGGGTTGCCTTAGTCAACTATCCAGAGCTCATCAGTCACTCTGCAGGACGGCTTCACTTCTCTCTGCTTTGCCCGTGGGTCAACCAGTGACGCACGCCGTGACACTTACTGGAATAACACACTCTTCCAGTCAGACGAGGCTAAACAGGGGGCTGGAGGGAGGAGATTTGCTGTTGTGAAGTTAGATTAAACTTGGAATTCACTTCTTGACCAGTTTCCATGGTGACACAGTCATCATGACTTTCACTTACCATCCTCCTCAGGCAAATAAGTCTGGCCTGCAGTAATTTGTAATGTTAGCAAGATCTCTGCGCTGCCAAATAATGTTTGCTTGACTCGCCTGGGGCCAAATTTGTCTGGGCAATATGGAAAACACTGAGTCGAGCTGGAAACTGGGTCCCGCTAGACTTGACTAATTGAGCAGTTTGTTTTTATCCATGTTTCAGCTTCTACTCAAGGTTTCAAGTTTGAGAAATTTAAAGCAGGGAGGGGATTTAATAATTCCTAAGCAATTCAGAAATCTCAATTGTACCCTTTTCTTTTGCATTTTACTCCAAGTTTACGACTTTCTGACTGCCAGCCTCTTCACAAAGAAATGTGTTTCTAAGCACTGGCTGCAAACACAGCGACAGAGCTGATGGTTTTTAGAGGCAGGAGTGAAAAGTAACCAAGTGCATTTACTCAAGTATTTTACTTCTTCACAGTTTTAAAGCTTCCAGTATTTTCACAGGAGGCTGTTTTCTATATTCATCTGCATTTAATCTTATTTCACTGTAAATTCATCTTTTACTAGTTGTATTACAGAATAAAATTCTGTATAGAAAATACACAATAAATTCTTGAAATACACTATAATGTTGAATCTTACCATGAAAAAGCAGTTCTCAACATTTACTGGTGTGTGTCTGTAAGCTGTTAGCCATTTCCCCGCAGAAAGATTTATCCTCCAAACCTCTCAGATGGTTTCTTTTAATGAATCATTCCAGGGCCAAGATAATTCAACATTTCATAAAAAGAAAAGCAGTAAAAAGCAAAGAGGATCTTCGGTGTGGTAGAACTTCTTGTTCTCTGTTTTTCTTTTTACCCCACTGATAAAATCACAGCTTTATGATCCTGTAGCAAGGGCATGACCTCTAGGACAGGAGCCACTTTATTATGAAGGCTCTGCCATGACAATCTACCACAGTAAAATGCTTCTTGCACATTTAATGCATTGCTAGCAAATCTAATAATGTACGTCATATTCTTTACATCACTATACCAGTCAGAGGGCCAATTTATACAATTTATTATCCTTTTACTCCTCATAATTTAAACACTGTCCAATGCAGCACTTTAACTTGTAGAGCCTTTTTGCAGGTGTGTTTTTGTTCTTTTTCTCAAGTAATGGACATGAATACTTCCTCTTTTTTCCCCACAGTTTCTGCAACCTCCCCCTCCACACAAACGGCATGCACACGCACTCACTGCTGCGATGCACCCCTTCACTCCCCTTCACCCCGACCTCTGGAATCTCAAGCCCTCGTAGGTCTCATTCAGAGGGAGGGGAGGGAGGGCAGACATGGACCGACGCGCAGTGGAACCCAACTGGAAGGCCTGTTTATTTTGTTAGCTGTGTGCGCTGGTGTGAGGATGTGTGTGTGTGTGTGTGTGTGTGTGTGTGTGTGTGTGTCCGTCTGTGTTGGTGAGATGTGTATCTTGTTTTATCAGAGGCCTCGACTATCTATCCACATCACACAATCTGTGGACGTTGAATTGAGGATTACAGAGGATTTGTTCAGAGTAGAGTGAGTCTCAGTTGAAGTTGTAGATGTTGTTTGTCTGTTTTTAGCCCCTCAGATAGAGAAGACATGGACAGTCTTGTAGAAAAGAAGAGGCTCTCCTTCTGGGGAATTCAAGGCCATAGCAGCAAATTCTCCAAGCTTCGAACAGCTTGGAGGGAGAGAGAAGGAGTCAGATTTGTGTACTAAATTAGGTGAAAGGGGCGGGGGGATTTAAAGAAAAGACACAGGGGGGGGGGGGGTGTTTCTTGCCCCTCTCTCCCCTTTTTTCTCTCCCTGCCGGTCTCCTTGGTCACACACATGCACACAAACCACTCGCGCACACACAAACATTGACGAGGGCTCAGTCCTGCTATGGCCACTGCCACCACCGAGGAGAGCTCTCTGGTCCTGGCCACCGCAGCACCACAGCAGCCTGACTTGGAAACTAGCGTAGAACCCGGCTCGGTGGCAAAGCCCGAGCCCAGCGAGGCCCAACGTGACAGCAGAGAGGAAAAAGAGGACGAGGAAGAGGAGGACGCAGGAGGAAGCTCTGTGCAGGCGCAGGAGAATGCAGGAGGGCAGAGCGCGGACCCAGAGTGGGTGGAGGAGAGGTTCAGGATCGACAGGAAGAAGCTGGAGAACATGTTGTATGGTGAGTGAGAGGAGATGCTAAACATTCAGCACCATGCACCTGAGCTCCTTGGTTTTCCACTGGCACTGTTTCTTTTATATCTTTTTCTTTTTCTTTTTTTTTTGAATGAAAATTATTCCATTGCTCGGGATGCTGGAGGCCTCCCCGTGTGCTCCTCCTCACAGACTTTGTTATCTACCTGACCCTGTGTCCGTCAGGGCCTGCAGCTGGCTGCTCCCATGTTGTCACCATCAGTATAACTGCCATCCACTAAACTCCGGTTGCTGTATCATCATGATTTATGACCTGTAACGGCTTATGCATTCAGGAGTCTTTTTAGCTATTATCATTCCTGTCTGGGAAGCAGAGGTAACTGCCTCTGTTAGTTATCACTGCTTGGCAGGTTTATGACAAATGCCTCCCCTGTGTTACTGGGGAAACTCTTTCTGACAGTGCTACTGCAGCAGATAGGGGCTGATGTTTGTCTGTTTGTCCTCGCACAGGCCCTTGATGGGAGAGCGCTCAAGCTGCAGGTTGGGCTCTGATAACTGTGGCTTGTTTTAATGCTGTTTGCAGCTGGGACTGTGCTATTGTGTCTGTTTGAGCAGCGTCTGCCACAGAGTAAATATTGTACATCTCATCCTGCTGGGTGACAGTCTGTCACACTTCACATGTCACTCTGATGAGCTGAGGATCTCTTTGTTTTTTAATCATTTTTCTAGCACATTGCTTCTTGGTTGCCGGAGTTGTTATTTCATTTTTTTAGTCAAGTGGGAGGTCTTGACGTCAGCAAATGCCATCATTGTGAGTAGCTGTCTCTAGGCTAATTTGTGGTTGCCCCCTCAACCACCACCTTCTCTCTCCACCCCACACTGTTCTCTTCCCATTCCTCAGCTCTGGCCAGCGTAACCCATGGTGATGGGCGGGGGGGTTAGGGCGTTCCTGCCCCCCCCCCCCCCCCGTACCCTGTAAATGTCACCGAGGAGTGATGGCCTTTTAAAATTGTTTATGTTCCAGGCAACCTCTTATTCCAGTCACTAGGCAAATTTCAGCCAAGTAAACATTTAAATGTTTGCACACATGCTTGATATTACAATATTTGTTGTAAACAGAAGAATATGATGTTCTGACCAGCACAGTGAGACAAATCACACTGTTTGTTTGTCCTTTATCCATGTCTTCTTGTTTGCTTGCACTGTGTCTTTTCAGCTCCAAAGCGTGGCGATGCTGAGACAGGCGAGGAGTTTTTTGAGAGAGTAAGTAAAAGCTCAACACTCTGAAACGTTTTATTCATAACCCAGAAGATGAAATGACAAAGAAAACTTGAGCTATGGGCTCCTCGGCGACAGCACCTGCTGCAGTCGTCAGAGCAGAAAGCCTCCTGGTTAAATGTAGCTCAGAGATCAGCGAGAGCATCCGTCACATTTGTTCCATACTCTGCATCCGGTGATTACTGGTTTCATGGAGGTGATGATTGCCGCCTTTGAAATGCAAATGAAGCTTTGTATTCGTAGATCGAACAGATCTGTTGTGTGTCTGGATGTGTGTGCTCCATCTTCCTTTCTCACTCACTCCTTTTGTTTGTGCTCCCACAGGTGATGAGAGAAACTAGCACTCAGGTGAAATGGCCATCCAAGCTGAAGATTGGAGCAAAGTCAAAGAAAGGTAACAAGCTCTTGATATCTCAAGCACACACTACTCTGTGTTTCCTGTCTTGTGTTTTTATCTCCCTCTTCTCACAGATGAATTAGTTAAATACACTAAATTATGGCTACTACTGTTCTACTGGGCTTTTTATTTTATCTAGATCCACATGTCAAGGTGGAAGGGAAAAGAGCAAATGTTTTGGAGGCCAAAAAGAAGATACTAGAACTACTGGAAACCAGGGTGAGGGCTGGTATTTATTTATTTTATTTACAATTTGTCTTGACAATTAAGTCAATACTTTACAGATGCAGAAAGATTTCTACATCTTCACAACACTGGTACTGATCCAGCTATTTCAGAAATACCTTCAAGTAGCTTGTCATCTCTGAAATCCAGGTGAACAAGGTGACCCTGAAGATGGACGTGGCCTATACAGAACACTCTCACGTCATCGGGAAAGGTGGTGGCAACATAAAAAAAGTGATGGAGGTCACATCCTGCCACATCCATTTTCCTGACTCCAACCGCCACAGTGCCACAGGAGACAAAAGCAATCAGGTGACAATCTCCAAAGTGGTATTTTAATGTGCCGCCGACTGCTGCTTCAAGCAGAAACTGAAAACAACTTCATTTAAATGTCATTTATTTTTTCCATCTCCTGCCAGGTCTCCATAGCTGGTCCCATAGAAGGAGTGGAGGAAGCGAGGAGGAAGATAAGAGTGAGTGGTCAACGTGTAATCCAAGGAGAGACTACCCAGGATATATTTTTATTTGTCTCAAAACTCTGTGTCTTCAGCGCTGTCACACACAGAGATCAATAGCATGATTAATTGCATCGCTGTCACAAAGAAGACACGTGTATTTGTCAAAGAGCCTCTGTCTGTCTTCGTCTTTGACGTCTCTTCATTTGCCCCTCCTCTCTCTCCATTCTCCTTTTCTACCTGTACAATCTTTCTCATCCCAGGACCTGCAGCCACTGTCCTTGACCTTTGACCTCCCAGTGAGTCTGGTGCCCCAGACTCTGCCAGATGCAGGCTCCCCACTCATCCAGCAGGTAGTGCAGACTTTCGGGGTCAGTGTGAGCTTCAGGGCGGTGCCGCCTCAGCCTCAGGCTCAGCCGCCCTTTTACGGAAGCTGTTGCACCGTCTGGGGCCTGCAGGGCAACGCAGCTGCTGTCAAGGTCAGCATCAAAGAATTTGATATTTGATCAAATGGATCCAGATTTACTACATTATCATATAATATAATGTCATGTGTGTGCATACCATCACCTGACAGAAGGCCACCTGCATCCTGATGGACCTGCTGCTGGGGTCAGAGGTCACAGGAGGTGCAGTGAGCACCCAGCTGGATGTCACCTCCCAGCAGCATCTGTTCCTGTTGGGTCAGAACGGAGCTCACTTCCTGAGCGTCATGCACCAGACCCAGACCCAGATCATCTTACCAGACCTCAGTGCTCCTCAGAGCCCTCCCTCGCTGCTCATCCAGGGCAGCCCAGACGGCGTGTGTCTGGCCCGGCAGCAGCTTATGGTACAGTGTGGTGTTTTCTTTTTGTTTATGCACGATTATATGAAAGGGCATTGCTGAGAGTTTGCTGGTGCACATGTTTCTGTTTTCCCCCTGTGCCCTTATGTTTGTATGCAGGGTATGACCTGCAATATGTTTTGTTGCTGATGTAATAACAAAAGGTTTTGTTGTCTGTGTGTGATGTGTGCACATGCAGGACTGTTTGCCTGTGTGTTTGATGTTTGACATGCGTGAAGATGGAGAGGCAGATCCTTGTAAACTGGTTCAGATGATGCAAAACCTGGGAGTCTTCATTAGTGTCAAGCCCAAAATAAAACAGACCAGCAAGGTACAGTTTTGGCTTGCTCCAGCTTTACTGCTTTCATATTGTTTGTCACAACTTAGAAAAAGAGAGAGAAAATGGTAATTTTGTTGTTTTGCTGGCTGCCAGTCCCATTTTTTAAAATTGACCTCCAACGTAGAGGTACGCTATAGAGTTTGCAATGACTTCTTGGATATTCACTTGCATGTAAAACAACTTTCTCCTGCTGTTGTGAGTTGAATCCTAATGTAAAACTCTGTGTTGCTGTGTACTTGTCAGTCAGTGGTGGTGAAAGGTCTGGAGAGGAACATCTCCTGTCTTTATGAAGCCCGCCGCCTGCTCCTGGGGCTTGATTCCTGTGAGACTGCCAAGGTAATTGAGGTGACCCCTGAACCCATGCTAGCTGGCAGCGGGCTGACCAATTATTGGCTCAACATGTTGCTGCAGCAGCTTCGTCTTTCTGAGCAAGGTGAGGATCTACACACACACACACACACACACACTGTATTTCCATCCAAATGTCTTGGGACATGGAAAGATATTATTATATGTCTTAAATTCTGGACATTGTGGCTGACAGCTCACTGTTACTGCTACCATGCCACACATCCATTAAAAAGTAACAGTATGAGAAACATTTGAAACATGTTACAGTATGTTCACATTAACATCTGGGCTTTAGGCAGAAAGAAAAAAATAATGCAAACAACTGAGAACTGAAAAGTAATTTTAACACTCCTGTAAGCACGACAACTACTCCAAAAACCTGAGAAGCCGAATCAGGCTGACAACCTGATGATTATGTTTCTGTCGCTGTTTTGTTTAGTCTCTGTTTGTTCATTTCTACATGTCTCTGCTAATCAGTTGACCTTTTAGTAAATTGTACGTGTTTCTTTGTTTGTTTTTTGTACCTGTCATTTATATTCAGGCATCTTCTGTGCATACATTCAGGGAGCCAGGGTGGTGGGGTTATATGTTATTGTCATGTGTGTTTTTTATATTGATTAGGCCCTGTGCCTGCTCTCACTCCAGATGTTCTGGCTGGTACCAAGCCCCGCCCCTTACCTCCACCAGGCCTCAGCGCCCCTGCTGACGAGGGGAGGACAGGACTGAAGGGAACAGACAACCGGCCACTGGAGAAGGTGTGTGTAGTGTTTGTATTCGAGCTGTTATCAGTACACAATAGATCCATCCTGACAGACAAACCTCTGTGTCCTGCCCTTTCCCTCAGATCCTAGAAAATGAGGACCAGTCGGGCCAGTCGGAGGATGAGAGCACCAAGGTCATGATGGTTTCATCATCTGAGGTGTGTGATGCAGTGAACAACAACATCAGCAGGGTGGGAATGATGGGCCGCAGGGGGAGTCTCCAGGGCCCGGAAATTGCCAAGGTCTTCGGACAGGGCAGACGACATTCAACAGGGCAGACGCTAACCTACAGGTGAGTATTGATAGACACAGGGGGTTGTGTTGTCTTACTTAAATTTCCTGAGAGCTTACCTTAATGTTACCCTGCGTGATATTCTAAGCTGAACCAAAAACCAAATGTTATAAAATCTAAAAATAAATGCCTTACCTTATGGCAGCTCAGTGTTTTCCCCCAGAAGCAAGGTGAGGCTTCAGAATGGCTGTGAGCAGCCCCCTGCAGTGTGATTAATACACACACACATATGCACACACCCACCAACACGCACGCATACACACCCACTGACTTGCTGAGTCACTTATTCTGTCCTATTATCATTCTAAGATTATATTCGAAAAGAGTTTGCAAGGTGTGCACTATTAATTAAAGCAGCGCTGCCTTAATACAAAACATAATTATACAGCGTTTGACACTGAAATCCTCCACAACCATCACAGCTTGACCTAACCTTGTATGTTTTGTGTGTGTTTCGCGTGCATGCATGTGTGTGTCCTGAATGTGCCAGATTGCTGAACTCAGAGACCGAGGGAGGGAGGAGTGAGCGGAGGAACAGCCTGAGGAGAGACGTGGCGCTGGCGCAGGATGTTCGCGCTGACTCATCCACGGCTGAGGTGAGGGAAAACAGGAATTGCAGGTCTCACTTTTTTCCTCCCAAAGTGATACACTGCATCTGTGAAGACCCTCATTTGGGTAAAACTTATCCTCTGTGGGCAGATGATCGAATCCCTGTGACCCTATGGAAGACTTCTGACAGCAGGTGGGATAGTGTTTTAGAGACAAACACAGGGTATGAGTGCGAGAAAGAGAAAACATGATTAACTCCTTATCATCTCGTGCCAGCTGTAGATGACAAAACAAATTGAAAACAGCAAGGGACATTTTATTTGCGGTGTTATGCAACCCTCTGATTTGCACATCTCTGACCTCGCGAAGATTTGATTCTGGGAATCGATTTTTGTTTTTGTTTGCTTCCCCTCTGATTTGTCATCTCTCCCTCTCAAAGGTTACTGCATGGAGGATTAACAAGTTTACCGCCACAGCAGCAGGAAATGTTGTTTTATGCAAGTGTTTGCTCCGGCTGTAAATTAGGTTCCCCCTGCTTCTCCTCAGCAACCAGCAGGAAAAAAAATAATTCAATTTCATGCATTATTTACCTTCTCCATTTCCTGTTTGTGCTTTGTAGGATTATGACTATGAGAAGAAGAAACTACTGGCAACCAGAGGTTAGTGCTCCTTAATGTTTCATATTTCTTCCTGTCATACGCAGGTTTCAGGAGCTCTGCACAGGTTGCTGTAGCAAGAAGTGGGGCACTGTGAGCAAGTGTTTCTCCTTTATTGATGTACAGTTGCTTTATACTGCAAATAGATATATTCAGGCTGGGGATTTTGGCACAAAATAATTGCTGTTTTGCTCATCAAACATCCACCTTTTTACACCCCAAGTTGTTGCCTTGGGAGTTTAAGAGAGCGCAGACTTCATATCTCCTCAAACAACACTATAGATCAAAGAAATGTAGCCTATTTAGTTGGTTGTAGCGTTTTCTTGTTAAAATAGTGATTTAATGCCATATGATTAGGCAGGATGAAGTGGTCTTTTTAGTTTATTCAAGTATGTTATGGAGGCAACACATTAATATCCTGAGCAGAGGCAGGGGTTTCATAGAGGGGGGCCATTTCAGTGCTGTTCACTGCCAAGACAACTGATGAAGGGGACCTGTTTATGGGCTGCACTGTGCCAAAGTTATAATAGAGTAGCACCGGCACTCCCACTTAATTCACATGGGGCAGAACACAATGCAGAAAAAACACACACATGTATCCAGACAGCTGTGAGTGTGTGTGTGCGCACACATGCATGGCCACACAGGAAACACCACCTCATCCATCAAGTAGAATGAGAGATACTGGGAAGATCTGCAGCCAAATGGTACTAAACTCCCTCAGTGTTGCTTTATGGGATTATGAATTAGCAGTTTGAATGGGCCATCTGCCTCGCAGTCATTAAGACACCCATATGCCAGTGTATGAATGGGACATTTACTCAAAACACAAACACACACATACAGAGACATTCGCACACAAATGGCGGCCCACCAGTTTTAATCCTGTTGATACTGCGCTCTTTGTGGAGTGCTGGTACACTTTTTATCACACGTTCACACATGGAACCTGTTGTGGTGCCAGAGGAGGCCCAGGGTCACTTAAGTGTGAGCATATCTGTCTCAGTCTCAGCAATTTGAGCGTCATTTAATGTGGTACATGCTGGCAGGAAGAGGCTCTGTTTGAGATCCATTATTTAACACCTGAACCCAGCTTGTTAAATTCAGAATTTCAGTGAAGTCGAGGAAAACCTGCAGTGCACAGACATGAGTGTATTTGCATGCTACAGAGAGAATCAGTGTGATTTTGAAATTGCTGCATCCAGTGTTGCTCTCTGGAAGTGTATGCCCATTCAAGTCTTTCTCTTTGAAAGTGCTAAACGCAATGCTTTTACGTTAGCAATAGAGCATGTGATTATATCACTGTGAAAGGTACCATTGGTAACAACAATCCCACAGATACATGTATTATCCCCAGCTCTGCAGTTCCCCTCTGAGATACTTTTAGTAGTAGCCAGAAACATCATTAGAAATAAATGATAATGTTGGGCGAGGTTTGCACCACAAATTGCCCCTCTGGGACAATAAAGATATCTTGAAACTTGAAAACTTGAAACTTGAATGTTGTTCTATATTTAATGAATATGTTATGTAGAGTGAGTAGGTTGCATTTACAGCTTGTGTCCATTGCTCCAATTGACCTAAAATTGAGTTACTGTAAGCCTTAAGGCAGGTGAAAGTCTGCATTTTTATCCCTGCTCTGTTTGCTACGTCAGCCATGCAGAGGAAGCCTGTGGTCACTGAGGTCCGGACCCCCACAGACACATGGAGCGGCCTTGGTTTCTCCAAGTCGATGCCAGCCGAGGCCGTCAAAGAGCTGCGCAACATCAGCCGCCGCAGCTACAAACCCTACCTGAGCAGCAGCAGCAGCAGCACGCAGCAACAGGTATAAATGTGTTTAAGGCTAAATTGAACTTTGCTTTAACAAACACAAAAGAAATAAACCTCAAATATTTTCAGTTTGAACTGACTTGACTTACATTCTTTAATTTAATGTGTTGGATTCTTTTGAGCTAGCTGCCAGAGTCATCTTTTGTTGCAGTGCGGTGAAACAGGCAGCCCTGTTGCTCCCCTACTAACACATTCTCATTCACCTGGTTTTGCCCTCTAACAGTTTGAAGCATTTATCTCACTGCGTAGTAAGCACCGCCAATTTGTACGCTCAATTTCCTGGGGCCTGATACCATCGCCTTGGTCAACACAGCCACTCCTTTGCCAACCTGTTTACCTGAGTCTGTTGCAGCTCGCCTCCCCCGGCTTCTTAAAAGCCTCCTGAACGGCTGCTCTCTGACTGCTCAGTCTCCAGTGACGGAGAAGCAGACTCATTTAGGTTAATAAGAGCAAGAGGCTTTCCTCGAACAAGTTCAAATTTTTTCTGAGACCCTGGGAGCTTTGAGGAAGCATGCCGACTATGCTCTCTGCATTGATAATTTCAGAGAGTGCTCTTATCACAGGCCAGTCAACAGACTAGTTCAGATGCATGATTAATAGCTTCTCTGATTAAATATTTTGACCAGTGGATATAAAGCCCACTGAAACCACCAGGATGTCTGTCTCATGACCTCCAGCACAGACAGATGAAAGAAGGGAGCAGTGAAGTGACAGAAGTGCAACGTTCCTCTCTTTGTGCGACGCTAACACTGATCAATATTTCATGGCGTCTTGGTTTTTCTCTCTCTTTCTAGTCATGGGCTGCCCCAGCGGGGAAGATGTGTAACGGGAGCGACTGTGAGAACTGGAGGGACAGACGTGGCTCCACATCCTCATCCCTGCCTATCTCTTCCTCTTCCTCCTCCTCCTCTTCTTCATCCTCCCCCTCCTCACCTCCAGCCACTCTCTCCTCTTCCACATCCTCCTTCCCTGCATTTGCGTCTTCAGTGAACAGAAGCAGGAACGACAAACCTTGTAAGCTGTTAACACGTGTGCTTTCACAGAGTCACCTTCTCATATTCAGCTATGGCCTTCTCCTCTGAACTTTGACCCTTGATGTTTTAGCGGAGGGCTTCACGAGCAGCTACAGCTACTTTGAAGGCCTGTGCTCATCCAGGAGGGCGTCGACCTGCAGCCAGCGGAGTCCGTCCCCCCAGATGACGGACGACTTACCTGAGCTGCTCAGTCAGCTTGGCCTGATCAAGTACATTGATGTGTTTGAGCAACAAGAGGTAACCGCATGCAGAGACGAAGCAATCCTTGTCTGAGCTGTCAGTGTGTGACAATACATTTTTATCATCACTTCCACACGGAACACACTGGTTTTACTTGCCACAGAGCTTGAAACACACAGACAACCAAACAAACAAGCACTTGTCTCTTGTCTGGTAGCCAAAAGTGTTATACATTATGAATGAGCGTCGTGATGCAATTGCTATCTGTGCCCCTCCAGATTGACTACCAGACATTTCTCACTCTGTCTGATGAAGATCTAAAGGAAGTGGGTGTTTCCACCTTTGGAGCAAGACGCAAGATGTTACTGGCAATCTCAGGTGAGAATCTAATGTCCTATAGCTTGGATTCAGATCTGCCTTACCATCTGTTCAGGTTGTAGGTGTTGCTCACCTCCTCCTGTGAGTGAGAATGATTAACGTGTTTATCTTTCAATCCAGACCTGAACAAGAGCAAGAGGAGGCTCTCGGATACACCTGCTGTGAAGCCCGGATACCTGGAGGGCGGTGCTAGTGGTCGACTGCCACGAATCGTGGATCTAGAAGTCGCTGCTCAGAGTAACCGCTGGTGAGAGGAGGCGCCGAACAGCTCTGAGCTCTATCCGGCCAGCATGGAGCCATTTAACATCTAAAAGTACGCAGAGATGCTGTTGCCAGTGCAAAGGTCTTATCTGCTAATTATTTTCTATAAATGATTAAGCATGAAATTGCCGGGAGAGCAGCAAACATTATGTAAATGTTTAAATCCAGTGCCTTTCATCTACAGCCATAGCCCAAAGCTTTTTTTTTTTTACTTTTTTTTTATACAAAACCAGACAAGGAGGTCTTCTCTTCCAATCCTCTGATTCTGCAAGAAACAAACTATATGAAACACAAATGCACATATGAAGATGATGATTGTATTTTTCTTTTAGGGCATATAGAGTGCCTTTCTTATGCAAATGTATTCCTGTGCTTTGGCCATGTAACTGCTACATTTATGCAATTGTACATAGATATTTACGAAAAAATATGAAGTGATAGTGATGTTGAATAAATTTCTCTGGTTTAGGTTCATCAGTCAAGAATGTATAATTTATATGCTTTCATCAGTGTTGTGTGCAAAGAGAGGGAGAGAAAAATTACAAGGGACGGATAAAAATGGTCCATGGCCCAATACAACTGTTGTGTGGGCAGGGTCTCAAACCCTGAAACAACACAAATCATCTGTTCAGAATGTATTTTCTGTCAGAATCACATAGTGTGAACTAAACATCAACTCAGACCACCGGTATCAGACCACCAGAGGGCACTGGTACCACATACTGTGTTTACAAATTCAAATCACATTTGTGTTGCATGAAAAATAATGCATTTGCAGAGGGAGGAAACACAGTGACAATAGCATTAGAGCCTGAGGTGGACGAGGTGGAGTTAGCTTTGAAATACACAGCAACAACAATCAGATAGTAAAGAAAATAATAATTTGAAAACCTATACAGGTAAATACATTCATTGGTGTGAAGGCAATATGACATTCTTTTTAATGTGGTTTGGTCTCGCCTGACTGCTCACCTGAAAGTTTCAATTTAATTTATCACTGCTGCCAGGAGTGAAGCCGCCACTGGAGCTGCTTATGAATTGTTTCCTGTTTAATTTATTTAGCAGAGGGCTACACCCAGCAATTTAGTGCTATCAGAGGAACCTCACAGACAGAATGTTAACGAGAACGGTATGATCCGTCTCTAAATTCGCAAATTTGGAATAGCGTTGTTGTTGGTTACCACATCGAAGCGACACATCCAAGAAAACCTCCACCGGGGGGCATGAGGGGGTCTGATGTGTTCGGATGCTCCAGAAGCTGGCTGGTGCAGTGGCAGTCACGCATGACAGAGAGTATGAGTGGAAGTGGTGGGCTGTTACAGATTAGGGAGAGATGATCCCTACTTATTACAATGTCTCTGCCAATTACATAGACAGGCTTTAGACCAGTGATCGTCAAATCTGGTCCTCAGGCCCTGAAGTAGTACTGGATTTATATTCTGACAGGTAGTTATTGTGGTCCCTCATGGTCGCAGCCAGGCCTAAATTGGGTCCTTGATCACACAGCTAGAATGAAAGCTACCTGGAGGAACTAGTAGTGCTCTGGACTCTGAGGACTTTGGAGAGCCACTTGGACTTTTCAACAGCTGAAGTGGCAATGGCACCTGGCCTATAGTCACATGGTTGGTGTGCAAAAAGACACAAAGGGCACAGACTCCACCTGCAGCCTGTTCTCTTATTGAACATGTCCAAAACTTCTCAGTAGAAAGAAGATGCAGTACAAGTTAAAGCGTACTGATGTAGGATATGGAGTTGTACGAGAGAAAGAAAATTGTTTTGGTTCAGCACTTTGATCATGGTGTAGTTCGAAATGTTTCTTCTAAACCATATTATCTTTTTCTAGTTTACATAAAAGCAAGCAAGATAATATAATCTGAAATATTAATAAAAATATAGACTACAACACGGCTAATCAATGGTCTGCATGTAAGGCAAACTACTCAATTGCACCACCATAATGAAGGCGATTTCACTGAAAACATTTGGTGCATGAAATAAGGTGTGCTGCTGAAATAAATGTGAGATGTTGTTTTAATATTGATCACTGTGCACTGTAATGTTGATCACTGTGTTTTAATATTGATCACTGTAGAACACTAATAACTCACACATCTACAGCTAAGTGACAACCTACAGTAAATCACAAATTTTTCCCCCACCAAAAAAGACCATCAATATCCCACTCAACCAATCCCCCGTCCCCATGGAGACCCCAGACCGATGGGAATATCCACCTGACATGGAAACCATCTGTGGATAATAAAAAAAAGCAATAGAGAATTGAAAAGGAGAAACAGAGCGACGGCCTGGGGATAAAACACAACCATGCATCTGCCTTACTTAGATGAAGATGGAACTCACTCTGGGGGGGTGAGTGGGAGAGTGGAAGGAAAAAGAAACAATAATGGGACTGCGTCTGAGTGTGTGTCTGTGTGTGTGTGTGTGAAGATGAAGAGTTGAAAGTGGGTGCTGGTGTGTCTTGTGTGTGGGTGTGTGAACACTTCGTTTAAGTGATTAGTTGAATATATCCCCCTCATTCCTTGCCCACAATCCCTGCAGAATAATGAACATGACTTCTGGTTATTCATTTAACTAAACTGGTGCTGTGAGAGTTGGGAGGAAGCTACAGGTGTCTTCCCGAGAGATTTGCGGGAATAAATGATGTGGGAAGACAGTGTGTCACCGCTTTGCCTCCTACTGCTACAAGAGGGGAGGAAGAAGCACTCCAACATTCACATCATTTAGTCAGCACTAAGCTAACTAAGTTTGTCATGGACACTTCTTCGGGAAGGCAGTGACATCGAAGCATGCTTAAATGGGTTACAGGGAAAAAAAATTGACATTTTATAAAAGCTTATTCGTTTCCTTCAGCTTTAGATCAAAAGATTGATCCCACTCTTATGTCTGTGCACAATATAGCCTGAAGCTACTGCCAGCAGCAAGCCAACTTAGCTAAGCACAAAAAGAGCCCTGGTTATATGACAGAGACATGAGCTTATTAATCGGCTTTGTAGGTTCTACTGTAGGGGTTTGTTTTGTTTCCTTTAGACAGATAGCCTATGCTAGCTGTGTCCTGTGGTTTCCTATCTTCCTGCTAAGACAAGTTAGACAGCTGCTGGCAACAGCTTCACATTAAGTGATCAGTGGTATTTTGTCACCAAACTCTCAATTGGAAGGAGAATGAGATAATTTCCCATACGGTTTAAATGTCTTCTGTGAGGCTGTGCTCTGACATCGCTTATTTCCCAGAAGACACCAGTAGCATACTGCTAAATCTTAAAGATTCTGGTTCAATGAGAGGAATAACCAATAATCGCAGCCATAATTCACACAATGTCTCATGGGGGCTGAGGATAAGTTGGATACAATGCAGATAAGAAAGCAGCAGACACTGCTTGGGATGAAAGATGAAGGAGTGAGAGTGTTTTCTTTCCAGCTTTTGTCATGTAGCCTCAGGACAGTGAAAGACGCTGCACTAGCCAGGGCCCCAGAATTGGGTGATTATACAGTACACCCTCCACAGCTACGGGCATAATTTGATGCACATAGTTAAGTCCATTGTCTATTGTATCTGACAGAGTGTGTTGTGAACTGCTGATTAGGCTGTTTCAAACCAAAAGATTCAGTTGTCCTGTTAGCCTGTGATTGTTGGTACAATGTGTGTTGAAAGTGCTGAGTGTGCTGTTTCAAGCCAATGAGGTCAGCTGTCCCATTAGCCAGTGATATTACAAAAACACTAATTAAGCTTTTATGTTCTTTTCGGTACTGCTCGCTTTGTCGTTCTCCTCTCTCACAGGAAGAGTATTTTCTGCTGCTACAGTACTATTTCTGTCGGCTTCTAACTGGGGAAGCTGCTTTCTCAAGGTGGGAAAAGGTCAGAACTGATGAAGGGCTTTGATTGTGGCACTGCAGAGAAATCCGAGCATCAGGAAAAGAAAAGAAAAAACCCATAAAGCATGAGAAACTCACATAAATGTTTTTGTGGTTTCAAAGTGAGGAAAATATGAGTTTTTATTTCATCATGGTTTGGTAAAATAACATGAGACGTGTGAAGCTTGTGCTGTAAATGGTACATCAGCAGAACAACAGACACATGGACACAGACCTGTAAGGTTCAAAAGACACCCAAAGTGCCACTTTACTTAAATTTTCAAAGTTACAAATAAAAGTTCACTTAGTTGACATGGTGAAGTTTTCAATTTCAAATCACTGAACATATCCGATGTTGGTAGGCAGAACAGAGCCTCTTCTCTGCTCGCCCCAGCTTCATGTGTCCTCCCAGCTCAGGAGCAGCTTCTTCCTCTAGTGTCCATGCACAGTCAAACAGCCTGAGCAGCCCTACTGACCAATTAGTAAAAGAATAGCTGGCTGAGACGCCGCAGATTTGGACTGTAGGCCTTGCAGTTCGCTTTTCTACACCGCTATCGCTTTGCAATGCAACTTCCTACCTCCTGAGATTGGGAGAAGAACCAAAAAAAGGACACTAGACAGCATCAACATAGCAACAAAGTATTGTAGCAGCCAAATAGGCATCACTTTCTGTTTGAGATGCATAGAGCTAGACCTGGCCAAGTAAAATCTCTCTTTTACAGAAACACGATGAGAAACATGCAACAACAACGACAATACATCATTAATCTCATTGCTTCCTGGGCTTTCTGGGACATTCAAGATCAACGATTAAATAATTTACAATCCTCCATGAAATAACAGAGAGAGAGGGAAAGAGGGGGAGCATCTCAGAGCCTGGGAGTGTGGAGGCGATCTGTGGAAACATCGATGAACACTGGAAGGAGCCCGACAGAGGGACACAGAACACGAGAATGAACCGCTGATTTAGAAACACGGGACGGTAATCCCTGTTCTGACTTTCCTGGAGGAAACATATTTACATCCAATACATCAGCTAATGCATCTGGGCTCACAGACTGACCAGAGGCTCTGACATGGACATACAGAGATAGAGAGTGGGGATAAAGTGAAGGGAGATAGAGGGAGTAATAGAGAAAACAGAGAAGTGCCAATGTGGGGAGAGGGTAGAGATCACAGGTTTGGGGAAAGGTAGAAGCAGAATGTGGACAGCTTGAGCAGAATCTAACGGGGGCTTGACAGTTGTTGTTGAAATCTAATAGGCTCTCTGTTTTCTGTCTGAGGAAACACTTGAAAAGGAAGAGGTCGGCAAGGTTCACTGAAGAGAGAGATTTGGATATGGGACAGGGATTACAGGAGCAAGTTCTGGAGCCAAAAAATGGACTGCTGCCAAGGTAACGGGAAGAGGAGGAGGAGACATTGGAATGGCTTCAGATCTGTGCTGAGTTAACGGAGTTTCCTGGTCGGCTGATGGCAGAAGTAAAATGAAGCGTAGCTACCAAACGTAGCCGATCTCGTCGTCCTTGTCGTCTTCCTCGTCCTCGTCGTCCTCGATGGTTCCTCTTGGGTGGATTCGGCCCCGTCTCTTCTTCTGCCGGCTGCGGACGCTCTGTGAGGGCTCCTCCTCCTGGTCGTCCAGGAGAATGACTGCGCCGCCGCTGCCGAAATCCCCTGATTCCTCCTGGTCCTCATCTGTGAGGAGGTGCACAAAAACACAGATGAACAAACAGGAACACGATCCTCGGTTAAGGGTCTGCAAAGAGTGTGATTGCCCCTGGTTCTGTAAGTGAATGCAAGTAGCTGATTCATGTTGGTAGCTAATGAGATTATTGTCTGAGCTTGTTTTTTAATACAGGTAAGATCCTCGTGTGACTGAGCAAAACTTTTTGTTTCTGAACAGCAGCATTGAAACAGATGCAGAGCTGCCACCTCTCAATCCTCAACACAACAAAACACAACACAACGAGTCCAGGGGTTACTTCACTAGCCCTTCTCACTGGTTCCTAGCTGAGCTCAGTTACATCAAGTTACACTTGCACACGTTACCACAAACAAACTCTCGCTCTTTGCCATGTGTGTAGAATCTTTTGCGGCTACAATGCGAATAAGTGTCATTAACTCAGCTGCAGCTGCCAAAATAGCCTATTTATACCTGGCAATGAGTGTGCTGTGATTGAGTACACTTTAGAGTGTTGAAATCCGTTTGGTGTCCTTGTGTTTAGATACAAGCTCGTGGAGTGCTTCTGCATTGTTTCCTTGCTTGTTGTGTGCATGGCCGAGTGGGAGAAGTCCAAGCTGCTACAGCCCGAGGCCACTCAGCCAGAGTTTGACTTGAGCTTGTTAAACTAGAGACAAAGAGCTTCTGCTGTCGTGTGTGTGTGTGAGAGTGCGTGTGTGTGTGTGTGGTGGCCAGAGAGACAACTCATCAATATTGGAAGCTGCAATTACTGGCTTTGGACTGGACTGGCATTCAAGTGAGGCGTAATCTGTGAGTGTGAGTTGGCTGTTTGATTGGTAATCAGTATGTCTGCCTGGATTCTTTCTTGCTAATTATTGTTCTTTTTTTCCCACTATCAATCCCTCCGCCATTGATTTGCAGCAAAGTGCTCCTATTGGCTTTTTGACCACTCCCTTTGAATCTCCACCGCTGCCTTGTTAACGGCTTTTACATATCAAAGCATTTAATTATATATATTCTTTGTCTAAATGCATCATTATGGCTGCAGCCATCAGCAGCAGTTTAAGTATTAGTTCTCTTCCACAAGTTGCAACTAAGTCACTGCTACAAATTCATATTTATAACAAGGCGTCTGACTCTGCTCTCTGCTGACAAGTATGACAGATCTTCCTACGTACTTGACTTGCAAGGCACTGGAGTTTCATCAACGCTACACGTGCTAAATATCTGAGGCAGATAGAATCAGACATATGACTGATGGTAAACCAGCCAGACCGGCTCCGGAGGTTTGCCTAATGTTATCTGTTTCCTAAATGATCACTGACGCGTAGATTCCACTGAAGATAAAGAGAGACGGGGCCAGATACTGAGCAAAGAAACAGAACAAACTTGCAATTAAAGAGAAGCTTTGCCACCTTGCTCGTCTGCAGCGGATTATAAATGAGGAGACAAGACAGACACACAGAAGTCCACCTCGATCAAAGTGTTAATTCTGAAAGACGGTTCGACAAATGGGAGCCAACAAGGACAAACACAACAGAACTGAACCCCCTGTATTGGTGTACGGTACTTGTGCTTGTGTGCGTTTTACTGGGTCGTTGTCTTACCGCAGTTGGGGTTGCCTTGTTTTCTAGAGCCGGCGATCTCGTTGCCATATTTGTCCACACACCAACACTGACCAGTGCTGCCATGACACTGGGTTGGTTTGAAATATCCTTCATCAGTACAACGAGGGATGTAAGAGCCTACAAGAAACAAAGAAGAGGGAGCAGAGGAAAAGGGGAGAGTGGGAGAAGAAGGTTAGAGACCGAAGTGATTTGAAGTTTAAGGTGAACATCGAATCGTCAAAGGCAAGAGGTGAAGTCTGATCCCTGCTCAGCAGCGGTTACACGTACGTGTCCTGTGGCTGCAACCAAAATTCTTGTGTATTCACAGAGGGAGATCAACAATCAATTACTGCTGAGAAGGTTGCAGGACAACAACCATACATCCTGTTTAAGGGGAAGCAGTCACTTTCAATAACACACACACACACACACACACACACACACACACACACACACACACCTATTTTCTGTTACCTTCATTTGACCCAGTCCAAGCTCATCTTTCAAGCCTTTCTGTTGAGCTGAAACAATGAACTTTCTGCCGTCGGGGACAGGTGACACATGTACAAAATGTCAAGATGTGCTTATCGTACGTGTGTATTTTATGTTCAGTGCCTACTCTCCCTTTTGTACGGTGGCCCTGAGAGTACAATGTAACAAAACATGCAAACAGACAATCAAGCTGCAAATTCAGAAAACATCTTAACTCATTTAACAACACATGTTATGAATTCACAAAACGGTATTCACTAAAGTGAAGAGGCGTGGTTGGGACTTCAAGCTAAAAAACACTGACTAACAAGTTCACCCCAGATACGTTACTTTTTGCCTTAATGGCAACAACAAGAGTGAGAGAGTGAGGAAGAGAGAGAGAGGGGGACTTGGACTTGTTTGCGGCTTCATGGTCACATCACACTCATGTGTGCTTCATGGTCACGCTGGAAACACTTGTAGGCCTGAATTTTGCAGCCGGTGTGTGTTTACTTGCAAGGTATTGAGCTCTAAGGACCACTCTTGTTTTGCCTGCTTAAATGTGTGTGTGTGTGTGTGTGTGTGTGTGTGTGTGTGTGTGTTTTCTAGCATCCAAGGTGAGCATGTTGGTTTCTGGAACAAGAATTAATGAACAGGTGTCAATCATCCAGACTGACCTATGAGGCTCTTCCTTCGACTCTGACTCTGGATCCTGCTCTTCTCAGTTTGGCACGGCAGTCCTACAACCACAGAACACACCAAGCGGTTCAGTCATTAAAACAACTTGCAACATCATTTAAGAGAAATGTTTCTTCTTCTGTCTGACCATCTGCTTGTCTGTATGGTTACTCCATCTTCCTACCCCTCTTCAGAGAGGAAACTCTGCCTACACATTTTCTGCAGATCTTCTTCTTCGCATGAATCTATTCTTTAACCACCTAAATCCATCATTCCCTAAAAGCACTGCAGTCTTGGTCTTGCTCACTTGATTTCACCCATTAAGTGCAATTTGAGCATGCTGGACATAACTGCCAATAGCTTCCTAAATCATGCAGCACCATTACCCTTAAAGGAATTTCTAATTGTTTTACTTGGATTCTGGGGATTATAATACAGTATGATACAGTTTCCCTGTCACAGTCTTGATGGGTGAGATAGAGAGGTGCAGAGATGTTGCTACAACCCAAAAGGACAATAAAGGTGTCAGAAGATCACACAGGCTGTAAACAGATTCACCATAATGTCTCTAACACACAATTAGAAGTGGACTGAAAATAAGCACATCAGGAATAAATGAAGAAACACTAGGTGTGGGAGGTGCAGCATAAAGTTTAAAAGTAATCTCCTAACATTTACAATAAAAAACAGCTTTAAGGTCGTCTTTTCTTTTCTTGTTCAAATATTGTTGGATTTCTGGTTTGTTTACAGCCTGTCTGATATTTTCACTGCCTGCTGTCACGCTGATGTCACCAAGTCCCTTGATAGTTTGGAAGGAAAATGTCAGGTAGAGGTTTCTTTGCCAAAACCGTGAGTTTAAAATGTTCTCTAGCAAACTGTTTTGTGGTCACCCGTTTGTTTACGGTCACTCTTCACACCCTTCTTCCCTGCTCCCATTTCCATTAACCACTGTTTTTGACCGTATCTCTGCCCCTGCCCCTCCTACCATCAGGTTTCTGGAAGCAGTAACACCACTCGTTGTTCGACAGCTTGCCGTCCTTGAAGGAGTCGCAGGAGTTGAAGAGGGGCTTCATGCACAGCTCGTACTTGTCCAGGTAGATGGCGCTCAGCTCTGATTGGTCAAGTAGGAGGTCAAAGTTCATGTCTAGCTTGTTGAACATCCAGCCCAGTGAGTCCTTACAGATGGGCAAGATGCTGGTGTCAAAGTCTGCAGGAGGAAGGAGACAGAGACAAAAAAGTCAGTGTAGTGAACATTTCTGAAACTACAGAACATGACCAGACCACATCACGTACATTTCTGCCTTTTTTCAAGTGCCATACTGAGATTTGTGTGTGTGTGTGTGTGTGTGTGTGTGTGTGTATGTGTGTGTGTTATAGCAGAGCAGAGATGTGCTCAGACATGTTGACATTACATTCAGAACAGAGAAGGGTCGCTGTCAACATCACCGCCAACTCTCATGAGGGCTGAAAAGCATGGCTGTTCAGCAGGAAAGGGCTCCGCGTACACACACACACACACACACACACACATAGTGTGGGGGGATGTACTCACGTCCGGTGGCGGAGTCAAAGCTGTCAGAGGATTTCAGATCTCTGTTGGCATCGAGGTGGAGAACTCCGAACCAGTCCTTCAGTCTGGCAGCCAGACTGTGAAGCTCTGTGTCAGTGCAGGCTACACACACAGACGCACACAAAAACACACAAAGACGCACGCACACACACACACACACAAAATAATGAGGAGAGAGGAAGCTGTCAATCTACTGCTGTCATTAGAGAGAGAGAGAGAAGAAAAACAATTCTTTTCTTGCTCCTTATCAAACTTTCATTTCATTTCTGCTGTGTGCTTTTCCTATCTGTGTTCATTCTTTTCCTTTTCTCATCCAACTCTTCTCCTTGAGTAAATACAATGGAGCGATAACACACCCTGAATTGTCACTATCTCCTGAAAGATAGCAAAGGAACCCAATCTCTCTCTCTCTCTCTAACACACACACATACACATACACATACACACACACCAACTAATGGACAATGGTTTGTTTGAAATCCCAAATGTCATCTTGCCCTCTAAGGAAAAATAAACTGATGTCTTGCAGTGAGAGGCCACTTAATTGCTGCATTTAATCCATGATGCTGATGAATCTTTGTCTGAGGGTTTATGCGTGGTCACTGTCCCCTGCGCATAAAAACAAAACAAAAAAAAACAAACAGTCCAGCTGCTCTCCATTCAACTAAGCAAAGAAAGCACAAACAGAACAATACTATGCCTAATTAAAAGTATAAACCAGCCTCTGCTGCTTCCTAACAAAGCCTTGCTTCCCTCAGCCCAGTGGGACTGACAGGGTCTGTCGGCAATTCAAGCAGACCTCTGCCTCTGCCCGTCTCTGTCTGTCAATCTCCATCTTTCTTTCACTTCTCTCCTGCACATGATTGACATACCCCCCGCCTCCCAACCCCCCCCTCCCCACCCCTCTATCCAGTTTCTTCTGAGAGCTTGATAATGTGCCTGAAGGACAAGAGCCATTCTCCGCCGTGCACCGAGGCTGCCAATCTAAGCCCTACAGCTTTGTCGTGGAGGATTCGAAATGCAGAAGTAGGCTGTTAACATTCCTGTGGCGCAGCAGCTTCAAAATTGAGGCAATTTCTGCAAAAACATGTGAAGGTGTCGAATGTTCAAAGAGTCACATCTAAATACAAATCACAAGGATTTTATCTTGTGAATAACTTCTAATTCTTGGATATAGTGTTCGAAATCACTTGCAGGTAGATGAACTGAATCCAAATATCATCAGTCACAC
Organism: Trachurus japonicus; assembly: GCF_045865225.1. Taxonomy (NCBI): domain Eukaryota; kingdom Metazoa; phylum Chordata; class Actinopteri; order Carangiformes; family Carangidae; genus Trachurus; species Trachurus japonicus. Next base: position 20,069,601 of record NC_140916.1, on the reverse strand, counting down.
ACACACACACACACACACACACACACACACACACACACACACACACAAATACAGTGTCTTCTTCTAATAGAGAGAACAGAACAGATTGGTCCCTTTGTGAAGACCTGGATTACACTTTGCTGTCAGTGGATAAAGACGTCTGCAGCACGACATCAAAGGATGTGCACACACAACACACACGAGCAGAAGTGTGTATGTGTGTGGAGTGTTAAGTAGGTATTTCCATGCTGGGCTCAGAGATGCTGTTATCGATCTTATTAGAGGTCTTTGTGTTTTTGTTGAGTCATACTCAACAGACACACACACACACACACACACACACACACACACACACACACACACACACACACACACACACACATGCAGTAGGCTACATACAGTATTCTATAGTTATAGTTTGTGTCATTATAGCAGCTGCTATAAAACTGTGGACGCCTCAGGTAACAGACTGGAGCTGAGCACAGGACAAATAACATTTATCTGGCCGGGCGTCCATGTGACATTAAGTGTGGAATCCCAAGGAGGTATCGCTGTGTGTGTGTGTGTGTGTGTAATATAACCCTTCAGGACCAAACAGATAACATTTCAGACTGCCTCTCATTTCCACGGTCAGGAGCAGAGAAAGAGAGCAAAATACTAACAGCTAAACATTATTTGTCTTCACCTCCTAAACAAATATCTCCCACAGGCAGAAGTGAATCTGTTGCATGTTGCGCATTTCTGAACACAAACATCTGGGAGGTTTTATTTCCTCAGTTCATTCATGTGACAATTCTTCACCCCGGCACCACATTCTCCCTCCATTGTCTTTCTTTCTGTTTCCGCTCATTGTCATTTCAGTCACTCTGCTTTTGAATTCTTTTGTTGGCATCTTGCTCATTTCCCTTTATTACCTCCTCTCCCTCCTCTAACACTGTCAATTTATCACACCTGGCTCTACCTAACTCGGTTTCTTTCTTAGACTTAGAAGAGCACTTTGATACGGGCCACTCTCCTGTTTCTTTCTCTTACCTAAATTGCTTTGAGTGGTTCATTTCCCATCTCGCTTCTTGCACATCCCCTACAGACTCCAAAGACTTAAGTGTTCCTGTTGTTTCCTTTGATATCTAGTCCCTCTATTCTTTTCCTGGATCCTCCACTTTTTCTACTTTTGACTCTACTATTCACTCCATCTCTTCCTCTAAAGTCTGGTGGACCTTACACTTCGGACTCCTCTTATCTCTTCTTCTCAGTGTGACCCAAATTGTATGGGACAGTCCAGACACTTTTGTCTGTGTTAAGAGCGCTATTGTTGGGCAATGAGTCAGAAAGCTGGAAATGAAAACATTCACACAGTCAAGGGCACAACACACAGATAAAACGGCCTGCTAACCACTTCGCTCACTTTCTGAGCAACATCAGGGTCAGACTAGTTTAAAGATGTCAGACATCCAACTGACATCAGTGGCTTTCTACAGGTGGTCAGCAGGATCTCGCTGTTTGTTGCGACAGAATTGGATATGATGTGGGACTCGGCGTTGCTGTTGTCAGTAGAAAACCTGATCAAGAGTCTCAGAGTCACCGTACAGGAAGGAAGATTTGATTCAGACAACAAAGCCGAGTTATGTCAGAGCTAAACTCGGTAGCTTTCATTCAAAGCCTAAAGGCAGATAAACACTTGGTCAAGGATTCTTTTTAAAGTAGTTTAGACTGCTTTCCTCCGTTGAAAATCTTCATAAACATGTGCAAATCCATTTATTCAATTGGGATGGTCACTTTAAGTTGTATTTCTCATATTATAAATCAACATCTTTAGCTCATCAAGGCAAGTTTCTAGGTGACTGAATGATCTTTATTCCATGATTTCCGAAACATCAAGAAAAATACTGAGATCCTTTCTGGTCTGAAAACTGTGGAGGTATACAGTACAATCAGACAGCACTGAATGAGAAGCACCCAACTTTCATCCTGGATAATTATGCTCGATCCCATAACACACATTCAATGTGCTCCTTTCTGCTCCATGAGCTCTTGCGATGCTCCAACAGTTTTTTAACAATACAATTTTAATTATTAATCAGGCCTCTAAAAATATTCATAGGGCAAAAGGTTGTGGACATCGGCGTTAAATGAACCATTTGTCTGGCTGATCATACAAAGTCTGTCATTATTCATGGGACAAAATGTTTCCCCATTGTTAATTAATGTTTTGTAGAAATATGCCAATGGTTAGTGTAGTAGATGTTAATTTTGCAAAGACTTTTAATTAAATTGATCATTTTCCAACTTGGAATTAGTTTTCGGGGCTTAATAATAATCCAGTGAGTGGACGTCGCTGACAGGATACATTATTTTTTATATGTTGGTGCAAAACAGAATCTGCAGTTACAGTTGCTGTAAAATCATAACTGGTCCAACTGGCGTGTAAAACTAAGTACAAATACTGATCAGTTCACCATGGCAACTACCTGTAACTACTCTAGCTTCCTGTGCTAGAGGGAAAGAAACTAAGATTTCCACTAAGGATAGAGAAAGGGAGTTTGTGGTTTATATGTTTCCAACAGCAAATTGAATTCTTAAATGCAGCAAAAGCTACAACAGATGATGATATAAAGCTGGCAGCAGCCAGAACACCAGCAAGCCTTTGGCTAAGGAGTTTGCGTGTCAGATCTGCAGATCCTCAAGCCAAACAGCTACTTCTTAATTGTTACAGCAGAGACACATGTGCACAGAGACACAGAGAGAGATACTGTAGGGTGAGATTTGCCAAATCTGATGCTGTTTGCCCCACTTCCAAGCCATCACAGACTCTATGACAGCGAACAGTTGCCTAGGATGAAGTACTAGTAGACATCCCTCCAGACAGACAGGCAGCTTTCACTTAGGAGTAGCTATCGATCAGAGCCGCGGGTAAAAAAAAAGTGAATCATGGTCGGAGTTACCTCCTTATTCTTCCGCTCCCCTCTGACCCAGTGCTTCCTTGTTTCTCATGTCTTTCATGTCTGTGAATCTGATGAATAGAAACTGGCAGCCAAAGAAAAAGAAACCAAAAAAAAAACCCAAACCTCCAAACCATCCGTTCTCACAGTCTGGCTAAGACACAAATGATCTGCTGTATTTCGGGAAGTACAGCCAAACTGCATCCAGCACAAAAGATGTAATAGAAACAAGTTTTCTCTCCACCTATCTAACAAAGAAAAAAAAACACATTATAAAAAACTCGGTTAATACCACTCAGAGATTTTTCTTCCCATTTGACCTTCTGCTAAGAGACAAACACTAACAGAAACCACTTTGATCATTTCAGGACAAAGAAACAAGAGAGGCTACAGGAGAGCGTTTTTGTTGAGCTGCATGAAGAGGATGCCATCAATTGCAATCAGAGGAGGTTGTGAACAGCAGGTGTAAAGACGGTGTGTCAATGGATGTAACTATCTCTGGGCTACAATGACACTGAAATCTGAAAAATGTGATGATTCTCAAGGAAGGTCAGGAGTTTAATATGAAAGGGGACCTTTTTCTGTTATGACAGACTATACTGAACATTAACAGAGAAAAATGAGCTCATATGTCTTTTTCAGATTATTATGAACCATGGTGTTGGTGACAGGAGCAAAGGGAGAAATTCTGTGACAAACTCTATATCAGGGGAGGGTTGGGATGAGTGGACGGATGGGTTAAAACACAGGACTTTGACACATAGGAGAATTAAGTAGTAAACCAAATTAAGTACGCAATTATTAAAGAAAAAACGACAACATCGTCCATCGTCTGTATGGGGCAGGTACTGCACAGGTCACAGTCTGAGATATACAGTAGAGATGAGCACACACACTTGCTAATCAGACTACATGCAGATTATGCACAAGGAGAACATGCAAACTCCATCCAGACAGGACCCGGCCTGGGAATCAAACCTTCTTGCAGGGTACCTCACCACTGTGCCACCCATCATAATAAAGATTATCAAATAATTATAAGATTATATCAAATAATCTTCTTCTTCTAAATACAAACAAGCTAAGTGTAATCATAGTACACAACGATTATGCTGCTCTTGGTACAGTGTGTACTATGATCACCAGTTTTCTAAAATCATGACATTGTGGATCTAAAACAAAAATGAAAAACACCAAACACTGCCGCATTTCATGAAAATGCAAGACCTGAAATGTCTCTCAAGCAATGAAAACACCTCATTTGACAAGGCATGAAATCTTCAAACCAATAATCTGCCGTACCCTGCCACATATCAATCACTGATTCATTTCAGTGTTTGTCAGAACTGTCAGTTTCATTAACACATTCTGTCCATCTTGTGCAAACACAGATGCATCTTCTTTGTTCTCTTTGTGCTTGGCAAAAATACACAACGGTCTTGCACCCTTTGCCAGAATCTGTGGTTGTGACTGCCAGAGGGATGTGATGGAGTGCAACCTTCCTAAATTTCCTATGGTGACAATCCCTCCAGGCCTGTTCAGGTCATGAGACAAATGTGTTCTCCAGACTTCTGAATATATAACTCCAGGAGACGTTAGGCATTGAATCCCTCCACGGGTCTCCTTTATCATACTTAAATGATTAACTATGTTGGTCATGTAAAAGAGAAGGAGTGACTCTAAACCTAGACAAAGGAGCGGTGTGTGTGGTGATCACCTTGAGACATCAGGAGCGTGATCTGATCAGGTCAAGATGAAAGGCAGATGGAACGGGGGAGAGGGGAAAGAGGAGGCGGCAGAGTGAGGTGACACTTCTTAACAAGGTAACAGAAGGAGAAAGAAATGGACTGAGACAGTCAGATAGGAGATATGAGAAAGATAGAAGGTCAGATTCATTAAAAAGATACAAGGGTATGTTTGATTTTCTTTGCCCCAAGCTACTGGCACCGCAGAACAATCTCACTGGCTGTGAGTTAATGTTAGTCCAGATAACGATCATAATACACTGTCTGCACGGACAGTGAGACAGGCGGAGGTAGAGGAGACAGACAGGTACAAAGGGAGAGTCAGATAAAGAACCACTTTTAACCTGAAGACAGATTATTCTTGAAAAGTGGGTGTATTTTAAAACTTATTTCTTAAATTATTTGGTCAGGTTTAAATTAACAGTTAAGAGGAGGGGGAATTACTCCAGATTAATTGCTAAACATTGCTACTTTTTCCGTGTTTCATATTCGGAACAGTTCACCTACAACCACATAAACAGTAGCTATACATATTAGTTGCTTTTAAATGTGTAATATTGTTTTTGTTTGGTTTTTTTTACCTGTGAGTAATGGCAGTTTTACTGATAGCAGCAGTTAGTTGTAATTCTTTTCAATAGTTGCAATGTATAGACAGCGATGCAACAGGAATTTTTAATTTAACTAGGGGAGGGGAGGCTCATTCAGCCTCTCTTTTATTTTGTCAGGAGCTTTGCAGAGAGAAAATGAAATATTGTTGTTAAAAAAGAAAAAAGAAAAACATTGACCAAAACCAGTATTGACTATGAGAGTGACGATGTCCAATGTCACAACAGTGCTGCCTCAGGGGCGGATGACAGATCAAATTAAATCTCAGAGCCTCTGTGTCAATGTTTTAAAGTCTGTTTGCAAACTGTTGGGAGTTCTGAGCACAGGATTAAATGTTTATTTAAAAAAAACATCTTCATATTTCATTAACAGAAAAATTGGCTATTTCCAATATACAATGAGCCTTATTGCCTTGATGTGTTTTCTGCAGACAGCTTTTGCGTTTGCACGATGCACTGGTGCCAAACAGTCACCAACCTGACCCCATGTCAAAGGATAAGGGAAGGGCCCCACTCTATTTAAAGATGCATCATTTTGACACTCCTCTCTACAATGAATAAAAGAACTGAAAAAATGTGAGAGAGAGAGAGACAGAAATTGGAGGTGGAACTTGAACTCTCTGCTAAATGATGGACAGAAAATAAATGAGCGACAGACAGAGATGAGAGAGTGAGGATAGACAGTGTGGAGGGGATGTGACTGACACATTGCCCACACTCTGAGAAAAATAAAGGTTATTAGTGCGGTTGAGGCAAAGGTGCTCATATTTTGAAGCCGTCCACTCTGCCTCGTCAGATAAGAAACAATATTGGTCTCCGTCTGCACTCCAAATAAACAGTGGCCTGGACTATACAGCACACACTTCTCATTCGCAGCTATCAATCAAATCCCCCAGGAGTGAACCAATGGAGAGACTGAGATCCACCATTATGAGGTGCTTGATACCCCTCTCCCAGTTCGTCCTCAATTATAAGGGCATCAGGTCTTTTCAACTTGTCGAATTGCTTTTCATTGTCTGTTCAACATTTGACACCCAGTCGTATGAGCTGTACTAACTGACTAACTGTCTCATGGGTTAGTATCTCTCTGAGGTTAAGGCTTCAATGGATAGACTATTTTTATAATACTAATTCAGAAATGACACAAAAAGCCTATCTTTCAGCTGCTCTGCTGTAACTTTCACTAAAGTCAAACTATCTCTGAGCTTTAAAATAAAAGTTAACTTCTGTTGAAAGTTCTTTGTGAAAGTAAACCATCCTCCCAACCCAAAAGTATTCCTGCCGACAATCCCACGATGAAGTGCTTCATCTTTCATTGACCTGAAAGTTGCATTGGTGCGATACACCTGTCAGGTAAATCACAGTGATGATGATCACAGTGATTCTCAGCCTCACACTAATCAGTGAAGTCAGAACAGACATGACACACCATCAGTGAGTCAGTGTTTGTTTTAACATTAATCAAAGGACAGTGAGCTCAGGAGCCTCAACAAAGTCATTAACACAGCAGTGAGAACATGGTGGGACAGTAGATATGAATGTCTAACAAACTCTCTATAAACCTCTATATGATTACTTTAGATTGGTTTAAACAACCAAGCTCATTTCCACTTTAATTAGCTATACGTCGTTTGCCTGTCCACTGTATGTCTCCTGGTGTCAACTCACCGTGACACTGACCTCATCTGAACGCTGCACAGATGAGCTGCCACACAGATACACACACACACAGGTTCTTGCTTTTATTCTCCAAGCCCCGCTCTCCTGGGTCATATGACTTAAACAACAAATAACTATGATAAAAAATAATACTAACAAATCCCTTGATTTCGCTTTACTGAGATGACATTTCATGAGCTGACTGAGAACACAATTTCAAATCTAAACTCTCTTATTTCATAAAAACACAGACAAGTTTGAACTTCCCAGACAGTAAATATGAAACCCGTGTGCTTCTATCTTGAAACAATATTTTCTCCGTAAGAAATGTGCACTTACTGTACCAGTGTCCCAACTGGTCTTTGCCCTGATTATTGTGATAGTTAGTGTGATTTAGCATTCATAAGTATAGTTCATTTTGACTGACATGACATAAGCAAGATAATGTTATAAAACAGCAGAGAATTGTATGAAAGCAATTGATACATGTCCAAAAGCATTTAGGAATTTGTTCAAAGGAATGAGAAACTGCTACTATGATGTGCACAAATGACTAAATGTTGTGGAGGTTGAACTAATAGTTGTGAGAATTTTAATTAATTCTGATCTGAGAAATGTACCAAAGCAACTGAAAAAAACTGTAAAAATAAACACATCTGTTTCTCGTCTTATCCCTGCAGATACAGTATATTTGGATAGTGTCCACTCCATCCGATATTCATGAGGTCCAGTGTGAAAGCAGCATTTCCACAAACACCACTCATTACTGTATGTGACTTATGTAACTCATGAAACCTGAGCAGAGATATTTTCCAGCCTGGCGTGGATGTTGCCGCCCTGTTTGAACCTGTGGCGATCAGTAAACACACAGGAGTGATCACACATGACGAACTGCTGCAATCTTTTGACTGTTACCATAGGAACTCAATCTGACACACGCATAGTGTTTTCCTCACCTACTGCCATCTCCATCTGTCAGCCGTTTTGTGTTGCTGATCTAATGAGAGACTCTATCACACTGGAAGACGAGAAGCTCACACTTCACTCGTCCCGACTACCTCTGAACACAGTTATCTCACTGACGGCCTGTGGACAGACTGTACTGAAACACAGTACAGTGACAGAGAGGAAGACTTCAATCACACAAAGAGAGAGGTTTAAACTGAGCAGAATCCAAGCTGAGCCAGATAAAGAAAATAAGTGTAATTCTGCATTTTGATACTGTCCAAGATCTGGAAATAGATTTGCATGCTCTTCACACATTCTCCTCCATTTTACTCCCTCAGCCAAGTCCTCAGCAGACCAAACACATAATTATAGTTTCTATTGAGAAGCGGTACAGGAGAATTAATTAGACAAGTTGGTCAAACATTTCTCCACTACGACACCGTTTGCTGTTCCCTCCATCATTCAGCCTTACACTAATGAAGGATAGTGTAGGATAACGAGAGAGAGCCATCATTGCATAATTAGCAGGCACTTTACTTTTGTATTAAATATGCTTGATGATCCTTGGGACCCTTATAAATGCCTCCTAATCAGAGAGTGATTAGGAAATACCTGAGGGCAAAGAGTGTGATTAGATAGATAGATAGATAGATAGATAGATAGATAGATAGATAGATAGATAGATAGATAGATAGATAGATAGATAGATAGATAGATAGATAGATAGATAGATAGATAGATAGATGCAAACACACACACACAAAGTAAAACCATCTCACTACTCCCCCGTTCGGGGGAGAGGAAGCCTGTAACGATAACAATCCATCCTTTTCTCTGCTGCTTTCCTTTAGATTGCATTTCTCCTCCAGAATCTCTCCATCCATCTGCTGAAATCCTATTTTCATGACAAACAATAAGACACACACACTCACTCCATCACTGCCGCCTGTAGCTGTCAGAGAACGGGTTGGGGAGGAGGGGGAGGGGTTTCGGGTAGTGGGGGTTTGGTGATGGGATGGGAATGGAAGAAAATAACACGAGTAAGGAGAGAGGTGACAGGAAAGGAATGGAAACACTGTGAATCACCGGAGAATTTGAGAGATTACTAGTGAAAGGGTTTTTTTGCCTCTCTCTCTCTCTCTGTAACCGTGTGAGTGTGTGGCAGAGTTATAGTGGTGTGTTTCTGGGGCATCCAGCCGAACTTGAAAGTGGCTCAGATACAGATAAACTTCTCTCTCTCTGCACATTCATCTCTTTGTCTATCCATTTCCTTCCAACAGTCTCCCCATATAAGCATGTGCAGAGAAACATCCATCCATGCTGTAGCCTACATACACACACACACACGTCGGTAAAAGATGAAGGACGAGGTTGACTGGGCTAACTTTAACTTGAGCTTTATATTAAATCACTGTCAAGCTCAGTTGAAATGACCAACTTTGTTACAAATGAAATTCACAGATGTGGTTGTGTGTTTGCAGCTGCAGTGGAAGGATCGGGAGCCTTTGTACCGTACTCACCGGCCTTCTCGGCCTTGTGTGGTGGATTGCTGAGCTCCAGACCAGGCAGACAGGGACACAGGCCATCACATTTTACTGAGATTGTCTTTCCAGAGAGGCAGCTCTGGAACTCCAGCTTACACTGTGAAGAAGAAGAAGAAGGACAGAAAGTTAATGGAGGCTTTATTTCACAGTCTCAAGGGCTTCACTGAATCTATTATCTTGCAGCTCAATAAAAGTAGAACTACTTCCCAGAAAGCACCCAATGACCAGGGGTGACAGGTGTAATGAAGAGTTTCTGTTGCACCAGTTTTGACTACTCTTATTCAGAATGTTCCTTCATGTAAGCAGTGCATTCACTTGGTTCCACTTTAAAAGAAATAAAACTATAGTCGCGCAAAGACGGAGGGATCACCAATTCATGACCCTCTTTATCCAGGTTGTTACAGGTACTGTATGTGATTCCAACCAAACCAAAACTTTGACAATCAAACTTTTCTTTGTCAAGCTGATTAAAGAAAAGATCTGCTGAGACAGGACTGGTCATTAATCTACGATGAGCAGATTTGTCCATTAGGCAGCCATGTAGGCACACCATTAGACACAGAGATGGCCACCGATTCTCTATTATTCACTGCAGTACAAACCTAATGCAATGCAAAAAGCAAGATGGACTACTTCAGAATGTAATTTAACAGTATAAATCTCATTTCAGGTAAGTGAGGGGTAAGAAATTGTTTGGACTAGTTGGGTGAGAAAAAAATCCAATTACAAGATCCTTTCAAGAGGAATAATGAAAACTGAGATGAGTTATGTAAATTCTGTTTGCGAGATGATGACGACAGGTTTTGTCAGGGTGAGACCATGACTGTGCATAAGTATCTATACACGTATCATGCCACATGCAGGCACCAGCACCTCCATTTTCCTTATTCTAATTCAAATCCATCACTTCCTCCCTGTCACCTCTTTGATAGCGCTGCTAATGTTACTT